>NC_086325.1:71657148-71990481 GCF_036172605.1 Pelobates fuscus | reverse complement strand
TCTGTTTTTGATAAAAGGGAGGCTGAAAAATTGCCACCTCACAGGCCTTACGACTGTGCTATTAATTTACTACCTGGTACGATGCCTCCCAAAGGGAGAATATATCCTTTATCTCCTCAGGAGAATCTGGTTATGGAGGAATATATTAAGGAATCTTTAGAGAAGGGATTTATAAGAAGATCCTCTTCCCCGGCAGGGGCGGGTTTCTTCTTTGTATCTAAGAAAGATGGCGAATTAAGGCCTTGTATTGACTATAGGGGCCTAAATAAAATCACAGTCAAAAATGCGTACCCAATACCTTTGATCACAGAACTATTTGATAGGCTTAAACAGGCCACAGTTTTTACTAAATTGGACCTTAGGGGTGCTTACAATCTCATACGTATCAAAAAGGATCACGAATGGAAGACCGCATTCAATACCAGGAGTGGCCACTACGAATATACTGTGATGCCCTTTGGCCTTTGTAACGCCCCAGCAGTTTTTCAAGAATTTATTAATGATGTCCTACGTCAATATATACATACATTCGTTATAGTATACTTGGACGACATATTAATTTATTCTACTGATTTACAGACTCATCACATGCATGTTAAATTAGTGTTGAGAACTCTTCTGGTTAACGGTCTCTATTGCAAACTCGAAAAATGTTCATTTGATCAATCTGAAGTCCAATTCTTGGGTTATATAATCTCTGCCAAGGGTTTTCGTATGGATCCCAAGAAACTGTCTGCCATTATGGAATGGCCTCTACCTCAGGGTTTGAAAGCCATTCAGCGTTTTCTGGGGTTCTCAAATTATTATAGGCGTTTTATTAAAGGGTTTTCTGCCATTGTAGCACCTATAACCAGAATGACCAAGAAAGATGGCAATACTCATGTCTGGAAACCAGAAGCACTCGAGGCCTTTGAATTCCTGAAGGCTTCATTTGCCTCTGCTCCTATTTTACAGCATCCTGTCCCTTCACTGCCCTTTATTCTTGAAGTTGATGCTTCCGAGATAGGGGTAGGTGCTATCTTGTCGCAAAGAGATTCACCTGAAAAGCCATTACACCCTTGTGGCTTCTTTTCCAGACAGATGTCCAAAGCAGAGAAGAATTATGATGTAGGCAATCGTGAACTCCTTGCCATCATTTTGGCGCTCAAGGAATGGAGACATCTGCTAGAGGGTACTAGGGATCCCATCCTCATTTTAACAGACCACAAAAACCTCTCCTATCTCAGTGAAGCAAAAAGATTGTCTTCTAGGCAGGCCAGGTGGTCTCTGTTTTTGTCTCGTTTTAATTACATAATCACATACAGACCAGGTGATCGTAATACTAAAGCTGACGCTCTGTCCAGACAGTTCGAGACTACTGACAAACTCGAGGTCGATGTTACCCCTGTCATTCCGCCTGACAGAATAATAGCTACTACTGTTCTTTCTATTTCGTCTTCCCTCTTACAGGCTATTCAGGCTAAACAAAACTTGGCTCCTGGGGAGAGGCCTGCTGATAAGCTATTCGTTGATATACCGGAGAGACGAGACATCTTGTAATTATATCATGACACTAGAACTGCTGGACACCCTGGTATTTCTAAGACATTCTCAGCAGTTTCTAGATATTTCTGGTGGGCTTCCTTGCGCAAGGACGTCACCGATTACGTTAATGCCTGTAGTACTTGTGCCAGTATGAAGTCCTCCCACAGAGTTCCTTGTGGGTTGTTGCATCCGTTGCCCATACCCGAGAGGCCGTGGTCCAATATATCCATGGATTTTATTGTTGAATTACCTCCCTCTAATGGTAAAACTGTCATCCTGATGATTGTGGATCGTTTTTCTAAGATGGCTCATTTTGTGTCTCTTGTCAAATTGCCATCATCCAAGGAACTTGCCTCTATCTTTGCCAGGGAGGTGTTTCGGTTGCATGGTATTCCCACTTCGATCGTGTCCGATAGGGGTAGCCAGTTTATCTCCAGATTCTGGAGAACGTTTTGTACAGAGATGGGTATCTCCCTCTCGTTTTCTTCCGCCTACCACCCCCAGTCTAATGGAGCTGCTGAACGTGCCAACCAATCTCTAGAGCAGTATCTTCGTTGTTTCGTGTCCCACCATCAGAACAATTGGGCTGACCTTCTTCCTTGGGCTGAGTTTGCTCGTAATAATGCTGCTCATGAATCCTCCGGTAACAGCCCTTTTTACGTTGTTTATGGCCGGCATCCCGTGGTTCTTCCAGCTGCATTCTCCTTACAGGGCATGCCAGCTCTGGACGAACATTTGGCTAGTCTACGTAATACTTGGGAGCAGGTTCAGTGTTCTTTGGTGGCTTCAGCTGCTCGCCAGAAGATTCAGGCAGACAAGCATCGCAGGGCGGCTCCATCCTATGCTGTGGGAGACCGGGTTTGGCTTTCTACTCGCAATATTCGTCTTCGTGTGCCTTCTATGAAGTTGGCCCCTCGTTTCATTGGTCCTTTTCGTATCTTGCATGTGGTTAATCCTGTCTCGTATGCATTGGATCTTCCTAGGAATCTACGCATTCCTAACGTGTTTCATACCTCCTTGTTAAAACCCCTCCTGTGCAACCGTTATACTCGGCATGTCCCTCCTCCTCCTCCGGTTTCTGTGGAGGGCCATGAGGAATTTGAAGTGGCGGCTATAATTGACTCTCGTTTTCTTCGGGGTCGCCTCCAATATCTGGTACATTGGAAGGGCTATGGGTCTGAGGAACGCAGTTGGATTTCCGCTGACGCTGTTCACGCTCCTCGCCTTGTGCGTTCTTTCCACGCTCGTTTTCCTGCCAGGCCTGCTCCTCCCCGCCCGGTGGGCGTGTCTTCAGGGGGGGGTACTGTAGCGGTACTTACCCTCTCCAGGGGCCGGCCGGGGTCCTCTCTTCTCGCCGCGCGCGGTCCTGCTCCTGCACGAGCCGCGCGCGGCTCAGCCAACGATAAGATCAGTCAGGCGGGCAGTGACCGCGAGAAGCGGTCACGTGTCCCGCCCGACACTAAGAGCGCGCCGCGCGTCTCGGGCGCGCTCTTAAAGGGACAGTGGGAGACTAAATTAGAATCAGTCTCCCATTGGCCCCTGTCATGCCACGTTCCCCATACACTCACGTTTTGGGGGCGTGGATATGACAGGGGCCAATCAAAGTGAACATTAGGGTATTTATACTCACCTGTTTCCTTTGCTCCTTGCCCTATCGTGGTTTCTGTCCAGTTCCCTTTAGTGCTTGTATCGTTCAGTTGGTTTTTTGGCGCTTGACCTTGGCTTTGTTCCTGACTCCGCTCTCTCCTTATCCTTGCTTGCTTATCCGCTGTTTTGTCCTCTGTGTACCAGTCCTCGGCTTGTTCTACGTTACGCTGTCTCTCAGTTCCCTTGACCTCGGCTTGTTCTAGACTCTGTCTTTCTTACTCGTCCTAGTCCGGCCATTCTAAGGTCCGGTAAGACGAACCCTGGTTTCTTGTCTCTTGACTATTGAACTATTCCTGCGTGTTGGGGTATATTACCGTGACAGAAAGTTCAGTGTCTGCAGGCAGAGGGAGGAGATACTGAATGCTTGGATGCATTTTAGGCAGCCATGACCCAGGAAGGATCTCTAACAGCCATCTGAGGAGTGACCAGTGAAGTTAGCACTAGGCTGTAATGTAAACACTGCATTTTCCCTGAAATTATACTACTCACCAGAACAAATACAATAAGCTGTAGTTGTTCTGGTGACTATCGTGTCCCTTTAACTCAAAAGCTGCTTCGTGGATAGGTATGGGTTATCCCTTTGTTATTTCTTCATCAATTAAGCAGGTAAAAGATCTGGAGTTGATTCCAGATGTGGCATTCGCAATTCGAAGCTGTTGCTGTGAAAATGCGGTCAAAGGAGTTCTCAATGCAAGTAAAACAGGCCATCCTTCGACTGCAAAGAAATCAACAGTTTGGTACATTCTAAGAAAAAAAATAATGCACTGGTGAGTTCTGCAACACAAAAAGGCCTGGACATCCATGGAAAACAACAATGGTGGATGATCTTAGGATCCTTTCCATGGTAAAGAAAAACTCCTTCACAACATCAATCCAAATGAAGAACACCATCCAGGGGGTAGACATATCATTATCCAAGTTCACAGCAAGGTGAAAACCAGTCAAAACCTCAAGAATAGAAAGGCCAGACGAGACTTTGCCAAAAAAATATCTAAAAGAGTCAGCTCAATTCTGGAACAGCATTCTTTGGACAGATGAAACTAAGATCAACCTGTACCAGAATGATGGTAGAACGAAGTTGAGAAGGCTTGGAACGGTTAAGATTCGAAGCATACCACATCATCTGTAAAATATGTTGGAGGCAGTGTGATGGCATAGGCATGCAGGGCTTCTCATGGCACTTTGTCAGATGAATTGTGAAGGGTATAGAGATATATTGTCTGCTCAGGTTCAGTCAAATTTAGCGATGTTGATTTGACAGCATTTTCCTTTACAAGCGGACACTGACCCAAAACATACTGCGAAAGCAACCAAGGAGGTTTTTAGGGCAAAGAAGTGGGGAATTCTGCCATGTCCTAGTCAATCACCTGATCTCAATCCGATTGAACATGCATTTCACTTGCTGAAGATAAAACGTAAGGCAAAAAAACTCCCACAAACAAACAACAACTAAAGACAGCTGCAATAAAGGCCTGGCAAAGCATCACAAAGGAGGAAACCCAACGTTTGGTGATGTCCTTGCATTCCAGACTTCAATCAGTCATTGCCTGCAAAGGATTCTTGACAAAGTATTACAATTACAATTACATTCAAGCCCCTGAAATAAAGGGACAGTGTATGAAAATGGTTGCAATTGCTAAATGTTTCAAACAATATTTCTGTTCAACCCCATGAATTAAAAGCTGAAAGTCTGCACTTCAATTGCATCTTGACTGTCTCTTTTCAAATCCATTGTGGTGGCATACAGAGCAAAAATTATAAAAAATTGTGTCGGCGTCCAAATATTTCTAGATATCTGAAGCCTGACTGGAAAGGATCAAATATGTTCAAACTTGATAGATGGGCCTCTAGTTGAGTTGCCACTACTTTTTCAATTATTTTCCCCAGAAATGGAAGGTGTGTAATTAGCCATGCAGTCTGGGTCTAATAAAGGCTTCTTTAAGAGTAGTTTTACCACAGCTTCTTTTAGAGGATCTGGGAAGTCTCCAGTTTTTAGTGAACACTGCACTATTTTTGTGAGGGCTGGGGCAAGTGTTTCAATGCATCCATATATGAGCTGAGTTGAAGTAGGGTCTAAGTCACACGAAGTAGGGTGTAACTTTTGTATGGTTCTTTTAACTCCCTTTATATCCACAAGATTTGTTTCCGAGTTATCTTGAATTGATATTCATGTAGATGTGTGGTAAGAGCGGCTTTATCCTCTGGATCATGTATCCTTACGCTACTTTCTCTCGAGTTTACGGCCTGTTATCTTCATTTCTTTGATGGTGCTATCAAACCATGGTGCATTGTGGTGGGTTTTGACAGTGCGTGTGCGTGTTGGGGAAATGCTTTCCAGGGTGTCTCTCATGGTTTTGTTGTAGAGTCGTACTAAGGAGCTGGGTTCTTCAAGGGTGCCCATTAGTTCACTTAAATCCATATGTGATGTTACATCCAGTGGCGGCCCCCCTTTTAATGAGCGGTGTTTGACCAAGTTCTGAGGCTGTGGTCTGGCTGATTATGATACAATGGAGAAGTGAATGGAGTGGTGGTCTGACCAAACAACTGGATTTACAGTTACTGGTGACACTTCAAGTCCAGACTGGAACACTAGATCAAGTGTATGACCTGTTCTGTGGGTGGAAGTGGCGACAATTTGTGTGAAGCCGAGTGCACTTATCAAGAGTTTCTGCCCAAGCAGGGATAGGGTGTCATCAATCCAAGTGCTGAAGTCTCCCAATATAAGCCTTCTAGGGTGTTCAAGGATCAAGCTAGCCAAAAGGTCTGAGAGTTTCTGAAGAAATCTCTTCCCATCTCCTGGGGGTCTGTATATTAACAGTATGCAAAATACTCTATCTATTGACAGGCTGGCAGCCACACATTCAAAAGATTGGGGTTTGTGGACTGATATTGGTCTGGGATTTAAGGATGATTTCGCACAAATCATAACTCCACCTCCCTTGCGATCTTGTCTCAGGTGGTATAACACCGTGTAATTGCCTGTAATAGTGTAGCGGTACTTACCTTATCCGGGGGCCGGACGCGGTCCTCTCTTCAAGCCGCGCGCGGTCCTGCGGCTGCACGAGCCGCGCGCGGCTCGTCCGACTGTTCTGACAGAAAGGCGGGCAGTGACCGCGAGAAGCGGTCACGTGTCCCGCCTGCAGCTAAGAGCGCGCCGCGAATCTCGGGCGCGCTCTTAAAGAGACAGTGGGAGCCTAAATTGCAAAAAGGCTCCCATTGGCTCCTGTCATGCCAATCACCCCATACACTTACCTGTTGGGGGAGTGGAAGTGACAGGAGCCAATCACATTAGTTTGAAGGCTACTTATACTTACCCTTTTCCCTTAGTTCCTTGCCCTATCGTGGTTTCTGCTACAGTTCCCTTTAGTGCTTGTTGTGTTCAGTTGTGTTTCTCCGTATTTGACCTTGGCTTTGTATTCTGACTTCGTTTTCGCTTTATCCTATTCTGTACTGTTTGCCGGCTTGCTGATTCCTGTGTACCAGTCCCCGGCTAGTTTTCGTTTACGCTGTCTCTTTGTGCCCTTGACCTCGGATCGTTCCTGACTCTGTCTTATCCTATTACGTCGAGTCCGGCCACTCTAAGGTCCGGTAGACGTATCCCTCCTCTGTACTGTCATCTGTTAGGGCTGGATCCTGCGTGTAGGGGTATATACTCGTTACATTACGATAGGGCCATGGACCCCGCAGATTTAGCTCAACAGATGGCGACCCATGAGGCTAGATTTGTAGAGCAGGATCACCGTATGGATCAAATAGCTCAGGCTCTCCAGACGCTCTTAGCTAGAACCATCCCAGCAACCGCACCTAACCCTCCTGCACCCCTGCTTCCTGAAGTATCGACTATGCCTAACGCTACAGCACATTTAACGCCTCCTCCTAGGTATGGAGGGGATTCTAAGACATGCAGAGGGTTCATTAACCAAATAGAGTTTCATTTTGAAATGTATCCACGTTCATTTCCCACAGAGAGGTCTAAAGTTGGGTTCTTTATGCACCAACTTACCGACAAAGCACTTGAATGGGCAAACCCTATTTGGGAGGCTAATGGACCTATGGTGCATAACTTTCACAGTTTCCTAACAGCTTTTCGCAGAACTTTTGATACTATGAAAAGGTCTAAGAATGCCGCTAGAGCATTAATGAGGGTTAAACAGGGTTCTAGGTCTGTGGCTGATTACGCTATACAGTTTCGTAGCCTTGCCTCACAGGTCGATTGGACCAATAATGGGTTAACTACGGCCTTCATGGAAGGTTTATCAGACTCTATATTGGATGAGGTAGCAGCTAAGGAGCTTCCTATTGCCTTAGAGGACCTTATTGACTACCTCATCGATATAGATAATAGGATTCGTGACAGGCTCTATACTAAGAACAGGAATAGACGTTTTGTTACACCTATTCAACCCAGAGTTAATATACCGGAGAGTGTTAAAGTACCTGAAGAGGAACCTATGCAATTAGGGGTTGCCAAACTCTCAGATACTGAGAAATTAAATAGGAGAAGGGAGGGACTCTGCCTATATTGTGGTAAGAGAGACCATATGGTAAAGGAGTGTCCTCTGCTCCCGGAAAACTCTCGCACCTAAGACCTTATAGGGGACTGGCCTTGGGTGTGATTTCTAAGTCTCCTACTTTGCCTCCTAACCGACTGCTTCTCCCTGTTTCTTTACATATGGGAGAGAGTTGTATAGTTGAAAACATAGACGCCCTGGTTGATTCTGGGGCAGCCGAGAACTTTATAGACTCTGGTTTTGTAAAGAGAAACAATATTCCCATCAGAGAGAAGGAGATACCCTTGGCCGTTGAGGCCATAGATGGTAGACCATTGATATCTCCTGTTGTTACTCACGAGACTGCACCGCTACACATGTACACAGGGGTTCTACACTATGAAACCATTCGGTTCCAGGTCATCACCTCTCCCTCTTCACAGTTGGTGTTAGGGTATCCATGGTTACGTGCCCACAATCCCATTTTTGACTGGGAGACAGGGCAGATAAAATCATGGAGTGAAGCCTGCCATGAGTCATGTACTATTGAAGTCACGCCTGTGAATTCTATTAACGTTCCTACTGTTCCTCCTTTATCTACGACTATACCCTCTCAGTATTTAACTTTAAAGACTGTCTTTGATAAAAGAGAGGCTGACAAATTACCGCCTCACAGACCCTACGATTGTGCTATTGATTTGTTGCCTGGTACTATACCTCCTAAGGGCAGGGTGTACCCCCTATCGGTTCAAGAAAACCGTGTCATGGAGGAGTACATTAAAGAGTCATTAGACAAGGGATTTATTAGAAGATCCTCTTCTCCGGCTGGAGCGGGGTTCTTCTTTGTATCAAAGAAAGAAGGTGATTTAAGACCTTGCATTGATTATAGAGGTCTTAACAAGATCACCATCAAAAATGCTTACCCTATACCTCTAATAACAGAATTGTTTGACAGGCTCAAACATGCTACGGTATTCACCAAATTAGATCTTAGAGGAGCATACAATTTGATACGTATTAAAAAGGACCACGAATGGAAGACAGCCTTTAACACTCGGTCAGGTCATTATGAGTATACCGTCATGCCATTTGGGCTTTGCAATGCCCCAGCAGTGTTCCAAGAATTTATTAATGATGTCTTAAGGGATTTTATTCACTCATTTGTTATTGTGTACTTGGATGACATTTTAATATATTCTACAGACATTCCCGCTCATCACAGACATGTTACAACAGTTCTGAAGACCCTTCTTGCTAATGGTCTTTATTGCAAATTAGAAAAATGTCTATTCGACCAGTCCGAGGTCCAGTTTTTAGGGTATTTGATTTCCGCCGAGGGTTTTCGGATGGATCCCCAGAAGCTCGCTGCAGTCATAGAATGGCCTCTGCCGCAAGGTCTGAAAGCCATCCAGCGTTTTCTGGGGTTCTCTAATTATTATAGACGTTTTATCAAAGGTTTTTCGTCTATAGTAGCGCCTATAACTCGTATGACTAAAAAGGATGGCAATACACGTGTCTGGTCTACTGAGGCACTTCAGGCTTTTGACTTTCTTAAGACTACGTTCGCCTCTGCCCCTATTTTACAGCATCCTGTCCCCTCATTGCCATATATACTTGAGGTTGATGCTTCCGATATAGGGGTAGGTGCTGTCTTATCCCAAAGAGAGTCTCCTGACAAGCCATTGCATCCTTGTGGCTTCTTTTCTAAACAAATGTCCAAGGCAGAGAGGAATTATGATGTGGGTAATCGCGAACTCCTTGCTATCATTTTAGCACTCAAAGAATGGAGACACAGTGAGACATGGGGACACTGAGAGACGCAGGGACACTGAGTGACATGGGGACACAGAGACCCAGGGACACAGAGACATGGGGACACAGACACTGGGAGACTAGGGGACACTGGGAGACTAGGGGACACTGACTGGGAGACAAACACTTGGGGATACTGGGAGACATGGGGGCAGTATTGGACATAGACATGGGGACACTGGGACATTTAGGGACACTGGGAGACATGGGGACACTAGGCACATTGAGACACTAGGAACACAGACACTGGGAGACATGGGGAAACCGAAACATTTGGGGACACTAAGACACTAGGGACAGAGACATGGGAACACAGACACTGGGAGACTAGGGGACACTGGGAGACTAGGGGACACTGGGAGACTAGGGGACACTGGGAGACTAGGGGACACTGGGAGACTAGGGGACACTGGCTGGGAGACAGACACTTGGGGACACTGGGAGACATGAGGACAGTTGTGGACATAGACATGGGGACACTGGGACATATAGGGACACTGAGACACATGGGGACACTAGGCACACAGAGACATGGGGACACCAAGACACTAGCGACACTGGATGGGGGACATGGGGACACTGGGAGAAATGGGGACATAGTGTCTCCGTGTCCCAATGTCCCTATGTCTCACAGCGTCCCCATGTGTCTCAGCATCCCCATGTGTCCCAGTGTCCCCTAGTGTCTCAGTGCCCCCATGTTTTCCAGTGTCCCCAAGTGTCTCAGTGTTTCCAGGTCTCCCAGTGTCTGTGTCCCCATGTGTCCTAGTGTCTCAGTGTCCCCTAGTGTCTGTGTCCCCATATGTCCCCTAGTGTCTCAGTGTCCACATGTGTCCTCTAGTGTCTCAGTTTCCCCATGTGTCCCCTAGTGTCTCAGTGTCCCCAAGTGTCCCTCCTGCCTTTCCCCCCATCCCTCACTTACCTGAGCTGTAGAGCTGCTGTCTGGACTCTGTGCTGTGTTGCTGCTCCCCCACGGATCAGTGAGTAGTAGAGAGAGGCAGGGATATGCTGTAATTTCCTATCCCTGCCTCTCTAGACACACAGTGACCCCTACTGGCCGGTGCTGGTATTGCAGAGTAATCTCATTTATTCGGAGAAAAATACCTGCATTTGTATTGCCGATATTACTGCAATACTGGCATGGCCAGGCAGCCTCAAATACTGGCTGTGCCAGTAAAATACCAGTCAGGTGGCAAACCTAAGAGTAGTGTGTGTAAAAAAAAATAAAATAAAAAAAAAATAATTTTTTTTTTTTTTTTTTCTAAATGGGCCTATTCCATGGGCCTGGGCCTGGAGCTGCAGCTCCATCAGCCCCTATGTTAATCCGGCCCTGTCTGAGGCGTCTACCTCGAGTAGAAAAGGCAAAGTCGTATCAGGGTGAACTAAAATTGGTGCAGAAGCAAAAAGTTCCTTGAGTGTCTTGAAAGCAACGAGAGCTTCAGTAGACCAAGTCTTAGTGTCAGCCCCCTGTCTGGTCATATTGGTAATAGGGGCAATAATAGAAGAGTATCCTTTAATGAAACGCCTGTAATAATTGGAGAATCCAATAAACCTCTGAATGGCCTTGAGACCCCTGGGTAATGGCCAATCTAAAATAGACTGGAGTTTATCCGGATCCATTTTAAACCCGTCCCCAGAAATCACGTAACCAAGAAAGTTTATCTGAGATTGGTCAAAACTACATTTCTCCAATTTGCAGTACAACCCATGTTGTAGAAGTTTGCGCAATACCCTTCTGACTTGTCTGTGGTGGGTCTCAATTTCTCTAGAGTGTATTAGTATATCATCCAAATATACAATAACGCAATCCTGTTGAAATTCCCTAAGAACTTCATTGATCAGGTCCTGAAATACTGCCGGTGCATTACAGAGCCCAAAAGGCATTACCGTGTACTCATAGTGCCCATATCGGGTATTGAACGCTGTTTTCCACTCGTCACCCTGCTGAATTCTCACCAAGTTATACGCCCCTCTGAGATCTAACTTGGTGAAAATCTTGGAGCCTTTTAGACGATCAAAGAGCTCAGTAATCAAAGGAATCGGGTAGGCATTTCTAATCGTTATTTTATTCAAGCCTCGATAATCAATGCAAGGCCTTAACGTACCATCCTTCTTATTCACAAAAAAAAAAACAGCCCCGGCAGGGGAGGAGGATCTCCTAATGAATCCTTTGTCTAGGTTCTCACGAATATACTCCTCTAAGACTAAGTTCTCCTTAGTGGATAAAGGGTATACCGTACCCCTCGGAGGCATGGTACCAGGCAGGAGTCTGATCTTGCAGTCAAAGGGCCTGTGTGGAGGTAAAGTGTCAGCATTCTTTTTGTCAAAGACTGCCTTTAAATCCAGGTACAGAGGCGGTATTTGTACGTCTGTAGACTGGGTAGAATTAGCCAGTGCGTTAACTACGCAAACCGGTGAGACTTTCTGTAAGCACCTGCTCTTGCAACCCTGACCCCATGAGACTATCTCCCCTAGTTCCCAATCAATAATAGGGTTATGTTTCTTTAACCACGGATACCCCAGGACTATAGGAACAGAAGGAGACGAAATAAGCAAAAGAGATATACCTTCCTCGTGTAGGAAACCAACAGTTAAGTTAACAGGTATGGTCTCACGAAAAATAACAGGTTCAGATAATGGTCTACCATCTATGGCCTCAACGGCCAAGGGTGTATCCCTTAGCTGGGATGGAATAGAGTGTTTAGTAACAAAAACTTGGTCAATAAAGCTCTCAGCAGCTCCGGAATCTACCAACGCCATAGTTTTTAGTACTCCCTTCTCCCAAGCTAAAGAAACAGGTAGCAGAAGCCTGTGATCTTTATAATTATGTATAGAGGACAAAATAGAAACACCCAAGGCCTGTCCTCTAGAGAAACTTAGGTGCGAGCGTTTCCCGGGCGATTAGGACAATTTAGGCGTAGGTGCCCTCTTACTCCACAATACATACACAACCCCTCCCTTCTCCTGTACTGTCTCTCTTCTTCTGAGAGGCGAGTATTGCCTATCTGCATAGGTTCTGGAAAAGCTGAGGTTGTGGATTCAGGACTTTGAAATGAGGGAGCTAGTTTAAAGGAAGGTCTACGGGTTCTATCTCGAGTGTTCTGCCTCTTTCTTAAACGTTCATCAATACGAGAAATAAAAGAAATTAAATCCTCCAAATTTTCAGGAAGCTCTCTTGTAGCAACCTCGTCTAGAATTTCATCTGATAGTCCGTTTAAAAATACGTCTATATAAGCCTGTTCATTCCACTTAACTTCTGCCACCAAGGACCTGAACTCTAGTGCATAATCCACAAGGGTTCGGTTATCTTGTCTAAGGCGCAACAATAATCTAGCTGCATTGACCTTTCTACCTGGAGGGTCAAAAGTTCTTCTAAAAGCAGCGACAAAGGCATTATAATTATAGACTAACGGGTTATCATTCTCCCACAATGGATTGGCCCATCTCAGAGCCTTATCAATGAGTAGTGTGATAATTAATCCAACCTTCGCCCTATCTGTAGGGTAGGAGCGGGGTTGTAATTCGAAATGAATACCTATCTGGTTTAAAAAACCACGACACTTATCCGGAGAGCCACCATAACGTACAGGAGGAGTAATACGGGAAGAAGCACCTACTGTGGCTACCTCTAGACCTGAGCTTACAGGGGAGATGGATGTAGTACGCATCTCTTCTGGTTGATTATTAGAACGAGATAATAAAGCCTGCAGCGCTAGAGCCATCTGATCCATTCTATGATCCATGGCCTCAAATCTAGAGTCGGAAGAACCAACCTGAGTGTTTGTACCTGCAGGATCCATTGGCCCTGTCGTAATGTCAGGATCGGGACAGGGATCCAACACGCAAAGTACAAACAGGAGGTAGGTACGTATACCGGACCTTAGAATGGCCGGACTAACGTAAGGAGTAAGCAAAGAATGGTCTAGAGACAAGCCGAGGTCGAGGGAACGAGAGAGCAGATAAGCGAGAGACAAGCCGAGTCAAAGGGTAATAGAGGTAAGCAGGGTAGAATAAACAAGCCGGGTCAAAACCAAAGAGACAAATAGATAACAAGAGCACTGAGTGACTAGACAAGCTAGAACCACGACAGGGCAATGAGCAAATGCCTAAAGCCCTACTTTATACCCTGGTTCTAGATAGGTAATCACGCCCCCGACGAGTCCTGATTCGTGGTCGGGACTTGATTGACAGGTCGGAACGGATTGTCGTCATGACGTCGGCTACTGAGCGCCGCGTCATAAAAGGAAGCGGGTCCCTCGCGGCCGGCGTGTAAACGGCCGAGAGAACTGCGAGGAACGAGTGAGTCAACCCCTCTGAGAGGATGAACGTCTAAGTATCTCACCTCCTCTGAGGTAGAGACAACAGGTACCCTGACACACACACAGTTTTACACACACATACTTACACGCAGACAGTCACACACACAGGCAGACAGCCACACACATACACACAGGCATACAGTCACACACACACACAGGCAGTCACACACAGACAGCCACACACATACACACAGGCAGACAGCCACACACACACACACACACTGGAAGACATCCACACACACAGAGGCAGGCAGTCATATACATAGAGGCAGACAGCCACACATACACACACACACACAGGCAGGCAGACAGCCACACAAACACACACATGCAGTCGCACACACAGGCAGACAGTCACGCACATAGGCAGACAGTCACATACACACACACACACACACATAGCCACAGACAGGCAGACAGTCATGCACACACACAGGCAGACAGTCATACACACACATAGGCAGATAGCCACACAGACAGTCATACACACAGGCAGACAGTCTCACACACACACACACAGTCACATAGACACACACAAGCAGACAGTCATACACACAGGCAGACAGTCACACACAAACACACAGGCAGACAGTCATGCCCACACAGGCAAACAGTCATACACACACACACACACACAGGCAGACAGTCACACAGACACACACAGGCACACAGGCACACACAGGAAGACAGTCACACAGACACACACAGAGGCAGACAGTCACACAGACACACACAGAGGCAGACAGTCACACACACACACACACAGACAGTCACACAGACACACACAGGCACACAGGCACACAGGCACACACAGGAAGACAGTCACACAGACAGCCACACACACACAGGCAGACAATCACACATAGTTACCTCTGTTCATTATGGAGGAGTGGAGGCAGTGCAGCTTCTGGAGACTGGTTGTTGTTGAAGCAGGCTCTTTTAGCTCCGCCCTACCATCAGTTTAGCTCCACCTCTGCCGCATGGGAAGCTCCGCCCCGCCACAATATTTTTGTTTGTTTGTTTGTTTTTTATAACCCCGGCCGGCCATGTGTGAGCTGTGTCGGCCGCATGGCGCCCCCTGCTCCCATGGCGCTCTGCGCGGCTGCACAGCTCACACACCCCTAAGGCCTGCCCTGATGGCAGTGCCCAGATACTGGAATCCTGAATACCGAGGAAAGCTAACAGAATAAAAATGTTACTGCAGCTTTAAAGATAACATTATGTCAAATTAAACTCCAAATAAGGGTAAAATATGCACCATTTAACATTTTTTAAGGTACAGCTGACATTTCCATTAATTACTTTAAGTAATTTTCTTTTCTACTTTGCTGTAATTAAAAAGTGCTGTATCTGTTTGGACATAACCTGTCTATTTTGCTCTCACTTAACCACTTATCATTATGAATTCTCATTATACCTGTATAAACACATGCACATCTACCAGATAAATTAACTGCAATGTCTTTACTTCAGCAGAGAAAGAGTGACTTGTCTAGGGTGCTATTTACTAAAGTGGAATATCTTTGTGATAAAATTAACTGCATCAGATCCAAATATCTTGTCTCCATAGAAGCTTTGACATGGCATGCTAATGAACAGATTACACCAATAAATAATTTCTTAATTATTTAACACTTTAATTACACTTGTCAGAAGATCAGGTAATATAATGATAATGAAGACATTAATGCACCCTATTTTTTTTTTTACAATATAATATAATACCCTGGGGTAAATAACTATGAACTCTTGCTGTTGTAACTGAAGGAGTTAAGTCCTAGCAAGATACTTCAACATCTGAGACTCTACACATAATCACTTTTCCAGGTCAATAAGTATTTAGCCTGTTAACAGAGTCCTTTGATCTAGTAAGGGTTAAATTTCTACAGGCCTCATCATCGCTTATGACGCCTGCTTTCTCATCATGGTTATCCCCTTTCATGTAACTTACCAATAAAACTTCTCACATGGGAATTTCCCCCCTTTTTTTTCTTTTTTCCAAGTCGAAGTTCCAAACAGCTGTGAAATTGTACTTTTTAGAATGTAATTTTTTTTTTTTTTTGCAATAAAAGGCTTATTAATTTTAGTAACTTTGCTTTAATGTTACAATGGCGAGGTAGTGCTCTTTTAAGGCTCCTGTGGGATGAAGAAATACATAAACTCTCTTGACAAAATTATTTTCACAGCTAATGTGGACATTCTTGCTATTGTAAGTAACGGATTATGAATCAGCTGCTTATACAATGGAAGACGCATTGACGTTAATGTGAGCATGTATTTTTTTTCTCCCAATGCTTGGATAAAATCATTAAATCTTTTAATGCTCTACTCACATTTGTAATGTTGCAGGAGTCATTCATTGCTTACCCACTCTGATATTTGAAGGGCTTTCTTTACTAGCTCATTGCTGGTAAATATTTATCTTACACAAGTTATATAAACAAATTATAGTTATTTAGTTATAAATTTGTGCTTACCATTCTGACTGACCTAAGGGACACTTTAAGAAATAAGCCCCCGAAAACTGTGTCTATTCACCCCTCACACCTGTAAAAAGGGGTGGCATGATTAAGAGGGATGGGTTATACTGTAGAAAAGTTCCCACAAACTAAATTTTCCCCCTCTTCCTCTCGCTTTATAACATATTTTATTATGTATCATTTTCTTTCAAATATTGTATTGTTATGACTGTATAAAAAAAAATAAAAAATAAAAAATGGAAAAAAAATAAAATAAAAAAATATGATGCTAGGAGGTCCCTGGCTCCGGTTTGCCTTTAGGTGTTAAACCATTCCAAAGTCTTGAAACTAGCACCATTTATATCTGCCCCTGCTCTTCCCATGCTCTTAGATTCTTGAAACAGAAAGCCTCGGACTGCCTTACACAGGGGCACTGCTGATTGACTGTGAGCATCAGTTGACACACTAAGCCAATAAGTAGCGCGCCATTCACAAAACCGCTTGCATTTTTCTTAAGCTGTCTATAGGAGGTTCCGAGCTAAATGGTGCTTGATTCAAGACTTTGGGATTAAACAGTTAGTGAATGTGTAACTCATTAAGGCAAGATGGCACCAGGTACCTTCAATTTAATACCAATTATGTTGTTATTGTGGCTTGAGTCACTTGAGTCAATATCAGTCAATTTTCACTCCTTCTACCTTTTAACACATGTTAGATTTCAATCTACCCATTTTTTAATCTCCTAATATGATCACCATCCATATTCAATACATCTTTTCTAATCTATCTCGCCCTCAGTCGGTCTCCTCTCATCCCCAGCCTTATTCCATAGATCTTTAGCTCAAGCAAACGGCAACTCACTGTTTCCCTTCCTTCTGATGCTGTCCTCTCCTCTCGTTTCATTAACCTCATTAATTAGTTCTACATCATACCATCCTTATCTAGATTCAACATATTGTATCCCTCTTCTTATTTTCACATCTGTCTTATTCCACAATCCATCCTCTACTTATTCTATCTTTCACCCTCTGTGCATGTCACATTAACCTTTTCCAAACATTTACTGTTGGAGATAATCATTTGTAGTGACATGTTTACCGTTGCTTCTCCATACCAGTCCCTGATCCTTCCATTTATCCTTGAGTTACTGAAAATCTCCTATAGGGGTGGTGATTCCCATTGTGCCCATAATTAGTCACTCTGGAAAAAGAGCAGGGAAAGTAAAGGAGAAAGAAGGTCTGAACTACTTCTGTTCATAATTACCACCAGCAGTATGAGGGATTATAATGCCTCGCTTCCCCTTACAGCAAGGCAAACAAAATGCCTATATTTAAAAATAATGCTGCCATTGCTGGAGTAGTTAGGACTGTTTGCAGTAGGGTGGACACCTGTAGAACAGGAACATCACAGAACCTCTATATGTGACACATTAAAAAATATTAATTAATTTGGTAAATTCATCAGTTAGTGTTCCTCTAAATATTTGTTAAACTTTTAGCATCGCTTTCAAACTAAAATAATGTAATGTTTACATAGTCCTGGGAATGGTGTAGCATTATTTAAGCAGACTGATTCGCTTTATCCTCTTTGATTTTATTACCCAAATAATTCTACCACCATTCATAGGATGGTAAAGCTGTTTACGCATAAGGTTTGATATGGGTTCCACCACAGCCAGAGATATTGTCAAAGCTAGACACCCAAACACACAAACCTCAGAGCTGAGAGTATTGTATACTACATAAAAACATATGCCTGGTTCTTTTGGGTGGCCCCACATAACATACATAACATATGAAAGTATAGAATACAGTCAAGGAATACAAAGAAGTGAAAGAATGGTTAGCGGAGTGAAAGTCAAGGATTCCAGAAGCCAAGTAAGTCAGAGTTTCTAGCCAAAACCAAAATATGCACACAACAATTCAGAATGCACTCTTAGGTAACAGAGACAATGACAGGGCAAAGAGGAGTGGTCAGAGTGGCCTTAAATAATCCTAAGACTGTTCTCACAGGTCTGCGCTGTTTAGAGCAGACTGTGTCAAAACTGATGACAGAATCACGCACAGCGTCAATATGTGTATTTCAGCATCCAGAGAGATCATGGTAGCTATAAAATTAGCCATTTTGGTTTTACTTCCACATTCAAAAGCTTCTGAGGACATCAAGGGAAAATCAAGAAAATTGTTTACTAGCTTCAAATATATCTGTATAAACTTTTTCTCACACAAGTTGTGTGCCTGTTGAGGTCAGATCCTCAATTCAGCATTCAAGGATCAATGCATCATAAGTATGTGTATGCCCCTTTACACACCAGCTTTGTTCCTGATGGACATTTTTATCTACTGAACTAGTGAATAAGCAGGAGGTGAGCCCTGCTATCTGTTTCTCATAGAAACAATTAATGGAACTATGAAATCTTAGACTGTGTAACAATATGATTTCTATTTAAAAATTAGGGGATTTTCTACCCCTTTAAAATCTATATTTGGAAAGATTAAAATGGGACACAGTTTAGTAATTGATACCTTGAATAGTTTTTAATCAGAGACTGTTGAAGCAATTCCAAAATAAAAAATGCTTTTGATGGAGCTATTTTAAAAGTAATCAAGGCAAAAAATATATAAGTGCTAAATTTAAATCAGATATACTCAGAAATCCTTTTCGTCTGTCATATTTAACATAATTACTCTGTTAATTTAATAGCTTCCAGACCTACATCTAAGCTTCTGAGAGTTATGCGGCACTCCAAGAAAACTCCATTAAAAAAAAACGAGAGAATAATATTTGATAAAAGATGTAAGCGATTGTTCTAGAGCAGGAATATTGACGTCTAGGCAACACCAGTCATCAGCTGATTTTGTAATATTCTTTCTATATTTCACCATAAAAAGGTGCACAAATATTGTATATAGTAGAAAGAACAAATGACAAATGTATTAAATGCACAAGGATTAATACCATCCAAATATTTAACTTATATTTATATATCAAATCAACGGGAAGGAAAAGTCTTTAATTCAGATGAAAGCATGAAAAAAACAAGTACCTTGTACGGTAAACAGTGATATAGCAAGAACCTTAACCCCTTAAGGACAGACGACGGATATATTCCGTCATGATTCCCTTTTATTCCAGAAGTTGTGTCATTAAGGGGTTAACAAATTAACAAGCACGACAAATACAACATCTAGGGCTAGTGCAACATACTTATTCTGCTCATTGATGCGATATGTCTTTTTCAGGATATTTCCTTGTAGAAGTAGACCTTCTTTGGTTCTGCTAAGCAAAATATGAAAGCAAAAATGAGGAAAAACAATCCGATCCAACAGTTTTTGTCTCACTTTCAAATAAACTGTTGGGAATAATACACTTTGCCTATATTTACCCAGGGCTTAAGATACAGATGACCGGCTGGCCAGTCTGTTTAAAATTGGCTAATATGTCAGCTATTTGCAATAATATATTTTATCTATATCCAATGCTTAGTGAATATACCCCTAGACAATAAAGAGCTGTATAATATGACGTAACATGTACTAGGTGTTAAGAGCTATAGAACTTTATGTATCAAGTAATAGGTGTTATATCCTGTATTCTTCTGTCTGTCGGCCTTATTTCCTGTTTTTCTCCCTTTGATCATAACTGCATAGTAATGTGTAATTTAGAACTGAGTAGTAAATATCTTTAATTCGTAGTGCGCATGCATATTAGTTTGACGTGTGTACTTATAGTGAAACTTAGCTTTGTGCAAGCTCCGAACATGACGATACACCTGCAAGCTTGCTATAGGTTAAGATGTTAAGATAATATAGATAATTTTGTTAGGATTGGATAATGCTTGTAAGACCACCCCTGTTTCTTCTTGAACATAAACTGTTACACAGCTCATTAAATGCTCAGAAGTCACTTTGAAACTTGTCTTGTATAGTTCATTGGGGCTACTCGCCAGCTAGTTTGGGGACAAGGAGAAATACAGAGAGTTGCAAATTGATACAAATGACCATGGCAAGGGAAAATTCCTGACAGAGAAAATTCCTCACTACCATTCACCATACACAATCA
Organism: Pelobates fuscus; assembly: GCF_036172605.1. Taxonomy (NCBI): domain Eukaryota; kingdom Metazoa; phylum Chordata; class Amphibia; order Anura; family Pelobatidae; genus Pelobates; species Pelobates fuscus. Next base: position 71,970,171 of record NC_086325.1, on the reverse strand, counting down.
AAAATGGCCATCAGATTGTCACATGTAAATACAGCTGCATGGCGCCGCAATAAGCACTCTGATCTGTCAATAGTTCTCTGCCAGTGGTAAAATTCACGCAGGTAGTGCAGCACAAAAGTTTTCTTATGAAAGTGGAGGAATCAAATCAGCCCTTTTTGTCTATAGTTAATTTTTTCAATTGACTGCAATTTGATGTTCAGTGAATAAACACCAGATAATTAAGTGGAGAAAAATAAAGGAAGGAATTGCAACCAATTCGCCAACCAACCATCTGCAAACAGATTTGAACCCCTAAAAGTGTATGTAAATATCCACAAATATCATAAACAACTTATATTACAAAACAAAACAGGAAATTCTATCATTTCAAAATTGTCCAGCATTCTCTATCCATAGAAATTAATAAATAAACAATCTTTCATTTTATTGTGTCCTCCCATTAAGTAGAGCAATGTTTTGGCTCTGATGAAACAAGCCATACTATCACTGATTGCTCTTAACAGTTTTTCTACACATGGATAGGGGTTGCGATAGACCTGCACAATTCCAACCTGCTGTCTCACTCATGCAAAACTTTGTTAACAGGAATCCCATTAGCATTTGCTTTTGATTAGCAGAAGAAAATCGTCCTGGGGCTGCAGTCCGCAAACCTTGTATTTTAATGTCTTGGGAGGCAATAGCTGCCCTGACCATTTGTCAGCCCACCATAACAAGGCACCGTGTTCAGGAAACACTGAAAGCTTATTTGGTAATTTCTCTCCTCACATTTTCTTCTTGTATCTATAAATATCCAAACCTTAAAAGACAGGTTTTGCTAATTACAATTAAGCAAAAACTAATCAGTGCACAGATAATGGGTCCATAGCTCCATACTCAATATAGCTATAGAATGCAAACTGTCAACAGATATAACACAATGGATAAAGCTAAGACAAAACAGCTCCTTTGTACCAATCACATAACACTTGTGTCATTATCTTTTTCTGCATCTGCCCAGTGTAAATCTGTGTGGAAAAGGTTGGTGTTTAATAACTAAAGTTTGTTCCCTCTTTTTTATATTTTATATCTGTTTCCTAATTGTTTTTAGTTCGATCTACTTTTTTTTTTTTAATATAAACTTCAAACACAATGCTAACCACCAAGGCTAGCCTGCTTCCAAATGAAGATTCATCTTGGAAAATACTGACACGGGGAGGGATTTAGTCTTGATTTACAAACACAAAGGAAATGTCTGTTAACTATGTATTAATCACCCAAGGGAGTCATCCCTGGTTATGTCTTGGACTTTTTAGAGAAAAATAAATTATGTACAAAAACAGCTGAAAAATAATGTAAAGTTAAGAGTAAACAGCAACATTGGTCTGCTGGAAAATCATACATCTGAAAAAAACAAACCTCCTTCTTTTTTTCCGACCTTTTTCCAAAGAACGCTAACGCTCACCCCAAATGTCCAAACTTCTTCCAAGACGGTGAACTCAACTCTCTTATCCATAGCCATCATTTTTATTTTGCTATGTTTTTTATTATTAGTACAGATTAATCTGAGTGCTCTTGTAGCCTGTTCTTTCTTAATGTTAACGAGTTTTGATTTTACATAATGTGGAAACGGATCCAGGACGACTTTCAAAACTTTGAGAACAAAGGTCAGAGTACTTAAGAATAATCATTTGGAGTTTCATCCAATGTGTGACTAGTTGTTTCCAAGTGTTACATTGTGTTAGAGAAGAAAGGGAAAATGAACCATTAAAATGCATTAGGAGATTGCCAGTCAGCATGCAAAGCCTTAGGGGCCCGTGACGGATGTTAACCTTGTCCACACCAGATAGGTCTTCAGCAAAAATTACTGCTAAGCCCTCTGACCATAAGTAGGAAAAATCTATTAAGATTTAGTGAAAACATGGGGACCCGGCAGGATTTTTTTTCATGGGGTAAAAAGTGAACAAAGATATAAGGATTTAAATACTGTACTCCAGTAGGGGCAAATATTAATGGTACCCACAATTTTGAGTTGCAGACTTATGAAATAGCATAGGATAGACAATCAGAACCTTCACGAGCATTATTAATGGAGCAAGCTAAGTGCATTCTCTTTGCTGCGGAATCCTGTGAATGAAAATTATGTTTTTGGATTTCATATTTCAAACTGTATACCGACTGACCATTTCTGGAAAGTGAATTTAAAATGTGTGAATATAATCAATAAATAATCACATATTTTTAATAATACATCTAACATGCAACAGACACTTTTTATTTTAAAATGTTACTTTAAGGCCTCTTATTAAGCTCTTAAACCTTGCAAATGTCTACCGCGCCGCACTGTAACCGAGAGAAATCTACTGCTTTTTAACCAAAATTTACATTTACAAATAAGCACTGCACTAAAATAAACTAGAGTATAATATTAAAAACGTAGTACCAATTACAATTCCTAACTTGCCTAGTGTACCAAAGTCCAAATATACTAATAACAAAACACTACCTATGTGCAGCTTTGTGGAACTTTTACTTCCTAAAATAAGTCTCAACACAATAAGCACAATGTTTCTATTTGAGAGGGCCAGACACTAGTGACAATTGATCCAGATAGCTTTAGAGAATCAATGTGAGTTTTAATAGATGGACATTCTTTTCTGAGGAGGTAGGTTTTGACTTCTGAGAATGTCTTTGAAGTTTTTGAGAACTGGGGAAAGTTTGATGGAAATTGGCAAAAATATTTTCAAGGTGGAGAGCATGGGAAACATATTTGAAATAGGGAGTAAGAGAAGAGTAGAGGTAAAGCACAGGCCATTGAGGGATCTAAAGAATTAAGACAAACATTATTGGAAAAGTAGGGCTGAAAGTTAAGAGAGAAGGATGCATTCCATTAAGTCATTTATTTTATTTTGAAGACAGGACCAGAAGTTTGTATAATATTCTTGCTTTGAGAAGTAGGCAGAATGAAGAATTCCAAATCTAAAAAAGATAACTTTGGGTGGGTGATAGTTAAATTGTGGACAGCAATGGAGATGTTTGCCATGGAATATGATAAGACTGTTATACGTTCTTGAGTGGGATGGTAAGGAAACCACTAAAAATAACACCTTTAAAGCTATATGACTATAAAAAAAAATGAACATTTTGATAATTTCCTTTAAAAATAAAATTTAATGATCAATCATTTTCCAGGATGATAACATTAACTTCATAACTGTTCGTGAGACTTCATAATTGCATTTTTGCTTCTCCGCAGATAATAAAAATAAGTGCTTCATTGCGTGTAACATTACCACAGATATTATTGACTTTTAGTGCTGCTGAAATTCTCCCGCTTGTACAAGTAAAACATTAATGATTTGCTTCTAGACATATTTTGATAAAGGGGGGCCACCCAGGAGTGATTTACATTTAAGTGTTTTCATTTTAGAAATGGTTTACTTTTTACAATAACAAATCGTCAACATTAATCCATTAATGCTTGATGAATTACCCTACAGGGATTTAAAAACTACTGTCCATTCAAGTCCATTGTTCATGAATGGTCTACAGGTGGGAGGAATATTAAGAGAATTCACTAAATTCAGAGCATTTTTATGGCTAAGCAAATTCTGAGTGTTTAACTCGTTACAGGCCTAGTTGCACAAGTTAAAGCCTTTAGTAGATTTACAGACAATGTCTGTGGCATTATGAACAATAAGGAATAATTTTCAAGCCATTCATTAACCAATGTTACAATAAAATGTGCAATAAGGATTTAAGTAATAGGAGGATAATCGAGACATTTCACATTCCAGAAAACAGTATTTTCTCAAAGACCAAGAAATCAGAAAAATGTGCTGAAAAACAATAATACAAATCATTGAACCGTATTAGTGTCTGTGTCTTCAAAGAATATTATGGCCACGTTTGGCCCAAGATGTGCAAGCTAGGACAAGCCATTTATTATACTTCATATCAGTCATGGAATAGACCATGGTAATATCACTGTGTATCTGAAGAAGGAACCTGTGAGGTTTTATGGTCATCACAAATGCAGTCACCTAAGTTTGATCAAAGTCCTTCTGTAGAACAATCATTCAGTTAATTTTGAGATTGTGGGAAAACATACAGTGAATTGTTGTTACAGTCCGTGTTCTAACAAATCAAATTAAATCCGAGACTTGGGACGATATCACATAAGCTACGAAAGAATAATAGTTGGCTTTCTTTCTAATGCAGTTCAAGTCAGGTCTATAATTAATGGGAAAGAAGTGATTTGTATCTCCATTGCTCTCAGTGGTATTTATAATTATGGGTAGTTGTATACAGAGTATTGTTAGGGTCTCTGTAGGAATGACATATTCTTACCAAAGTACGATAAAACAGCTGTAAATTCCCTAAGGAGACCAATGAAGAAAACATCTCAAAGTAATTTATTTGGAATTTTATATTCTAAGAGCGCAAGTGCACACAAGGTTACACGCATTGTGTGACTCACTCCTTGCTAAGAACACATATATATAACGGACACAGGCTATTTTTGTATTTAGAGAAACAATTATCTAGATGTCCACACTACCTCTTTTACGAGTGATTAAAGTTTTTCAAATAGTTTTGTCCTATACCGGTACACTCTAGCTATAGCACTACTTCCACGTTTTCCTGCTAAAGAAAATATCGAGTACTTCTTTAATGATGAGAAATGTTTTAACAAGCTATTAAACATTTTTTGTCCCTACAAAGTTCTATGATGTATTTTCCAACAACCAAAAATTTGGAGGGCAAAAAAAGGCCAAAACTTTCATCTATGTAGCCAGTCCCCACATTTAAAATTAAGGTTTCTTGAATACTATGCCAATTTTTTTTTTATATTTAATTTCTAATTTTACATTTAGGTGCAAATCTGCTTCCTTTTTTTATTACAGGCGTTTTCAGGCATTTAGATAATATCTTTTTAAAGGAAATGTTACAAATGTGCTATTAAGACAAAATAAGTAGCTGTGAGTTATTCTTTTTAGTAAATTAAATATATTTTAAAACATACTAAACCATAGATTTTTTTTGGTATTTTTTTATGCCTTCTTTTTATATTTATCTGCTAACTAATCATGTGACCTGTGTGATCTACATTTTCTCCTTTTTAGCTACAAAATACAGATCTCTGTTATTTCATGTATTTTATTTGTTGTCTTATTACATAAAGGACATTGTGTTTTTTTGGTCTCCATTATAAAATGCTAATTTAAGAAATATTAGTTAGAAGATACAAGATTTGCATTGTTTACAATAACATAATCAGATAGGAGACAAATATTTTGACTTAACAAAGGTAAGAAGATAAAACCATCTATACACAATAATATTATTTTTTCCCCTTTTTTTTACTCCCAAATATCGACACAATTCAACTGTAAGATCCTAGTGAACAGATATTACCCAACATTTGAATCTCAATGGATTTATGACCATTTTAAAGAATGTCGAGGTCTTTGGAGAGTGATCCTGATTCCTGCACCAATAGTTAAATAGAGTGCAAACACACTTTTCTATTTTTTTCTAAAGAATATGTGTACCTGTGCCTATCACCAATTTTTTTTTATTTAATTGTAGATTATGCTAGCTTTAGTGTACCTATAATCTTAATTTTATTAATGACAGGAGGCGACTATTTGCTTAAGTCTCTCTTTACTAGAACTCCACAGCTGCACAGAAAAAAAACCAATCAGAAAAAAGTTAGGTACTATAAAACTCCCCTCCCCATGCATCAGTTGCTCTTTCAAGCTGCGACAAAACAGAATGTCATGCCTTAACTATGGTATCCTCTTACTTCCTGGTTCCACGGAGCCTAGCCACACCCCTTTATGACACGGTCTGCCTATTTAATCTGACTGCACCAGCTGATCTAGGCTGGATTATTGAACTACGTTCCTTACTCACAACCCAGCTACAACTTCATGGTGAAAGCCTCTGCTACCAGACCGGACTGAAAGACTCTGCAAAGTTCCCTTCACCTCTCCTCATCCACGACTAAAGATTAAACACTCTTCATACGCCTCTGAGGAGATCTCGGGAACCAGTGTTCTATGTGCCGGAAGCTAAGTAAAACCAATGTGATAAGAGTTGCATCTAAAAGCTGTTATTACCTGTCTCCAAAAGTCCTACGGTAAAAACAATCCCGTTACAGCTAACTTCAACTCATACTTCATATCAGTTATCTGCATCTGTCTTGCTTCAGTTAAAGTATGGAACAGCTATTGTAATTACTTATCACCTAAACCGTTTACTCTACTAAGAGACTCTTTATTGATTCAGTGTCTGCAATTTACTACCGTTTACTCCTTAAAGCTACAGTGCCTGTAACTGTGGACTTCAGTTATCATTTACTCCTTAAAGCTACAGTGCCTGTAACTGTGGACTTCAGTTATCATTTACTACTTAAAGCTACAGTGCCTGTAATTGTGGACTTCAGTTATCGTTTACTACTTAAAGCTACCTGTAAATTGGAATTAAAGTCTTTACCTTTTACTTTCGTTAATAAATATTCAACTATACGAAATCTGCAGTTGTGTTCCTTCATAACAAATGTTTAAACGTGACAGAATAATCCAGCCATTGTAATGGATCCAGCAGATTTCGATTCTACTATAACTACGCTGAATCAAAGAGTTAATGCACTAGCCCAAAGTGTGCAAGACCTGCAAGTTACTAATGAAAGACTTCTCACTTATATCAGAGATTTACAAACTCATACTCCTCATACTACTTTGCACTCGGCTAGTGATCCTGCTGTGTGTAACCCTGAAAAGTTCTATGGAGATCGTTCCAGATACAGGGAGTTCCTCAACTCTTGCAAACTTTTAATTGCTTTGAAACCTAGATCCTATCCTACAGAAAGAACTAAAGTTTGTTCGGTTATTTCCTTTCTAAGAGGTGAACCTATGTCATGGGCTCATTCCCTTCTGGAAAACGATGACCCCATTTTAGACTCACTGGATGAATTTTTTGAAGCCATGTCTCTTCTCTATGAAGATCCTAACAAACAAGCTACAGCTGATTTAACAATCAGAACACTACAGCAAAGAAATAGACCCGTTGAAGATTACATTGCTGAATTCAAAAGATGGGCTATAGAAACGCAATGGAATGACATCACATTGCGCAACCAGTTTCGAATTGGTTTATCGGAAGCTGTAAAAGATGAATTATCTAGAACAGAACTCCCTACTAATTTGAACGCTCTAATTCGCCTATCAATCAGCATTGACAGAAGATTAAGAGAAAGAAAGGCCGAAAAAGCCCTTTCACATTCAAAAGACCACAAACCTTTCACTCCCTCAAAAGCTCCAGATAAGAATTCCATACCACGTGAACCTATGGAAATAGGGATAATAAGAAGTCCCCTCACTCCTGAAGAGAAAAATCGAAGACGTATGTTAAACCTCTGCATGTATTGTGCCTCTCAAGTTCATTTAGTCTCTGATTGTCCTTCATTAAAACGGATAAAAGGCAGAAGGCAGTCTCATGCCTCTTCCATCCTAAGTGTACTTCCCTCTACAGCAAATACTCAAATGTCCCCTATCGTTCTTGTATTACAGTGGGACAATAAAAGAATCATAACCAAGGCTGTTATCGATTCCGGTGCAAATGGAGTATTCATCGACTCAGCCTTTGTAACAAAGAATAAAATTCCTTGTGTTCGTAAAAGAACTTCTGTACCTGTTAAAGTGATTGACGGGTCCCTCATCTCATCGGGACCAATACTTCATGAATCCGTCCCTCTAAAAGTAACCATCAATCATACTCATACGGAAAGTCTTATATTTGATGTTATCTCATCACCATTTTTTCCTATTATATTAGGGATCAACTGGTTAAGGAACCACAACCCTCAAATCTCATGGTTTCCTTTCTCTCTCACCTTTAACTCACATTATTGTAAAGAAACATGTTTACAGCAAATTCCAATTCTTCAGTCTACGAAAGAACCAGCTAAAACCTCATGTTGTTCTGACACCGAACTGGAGTCTCCTCCTCCTACAGTCATTGGTGAATTAAAGAGAAAGTTTACAACAGCTCCTATCCTTCAACTTCCAAATCCTTCATATCCTTATGTCCTTGAAACGGATGCTTCGGAATTTGCAATTGGAGCTGTCCTTTCTCAACACAAAACTCCTCAAGAACCTCCTTTGACTAAAGTCATTGGAATCTTATCTTCTCTTATTGACGACATTAAAGGTCTCAGTGAAGATGCTCTTGAACTTCCTAAATCAATGAAATTATCCTAGAAAAACGGTCTCTACTATTTTAAAGACCGGATTTATGTACCTCCCTCTTTCAGAATTAAAGTACTTGAATTTATTCATGATTCTCCTCTGGCAGGTCATCCAGGTATGAAAAGGACCCTTGAATTGTCTAAAAGATACTGTTGGTGGCCTCGTCAAGACCAAACTATCGAATCTTATGTCAAATCTTGTTCTGTATGCCAAAGATCCAATCAATTGTCCTTGTTGAAGCCTCATCATCCTGACCCTTTCCAAAGAAATGTCACTACTTCTCCTGATCCCATATTGGTCCAGGGTGAAGAAGAATACGAAATTCAAAGTATACTGGATTCAAGGATCCATCGTGGCTCCTTACAATACCTCATCAGATGGAAAGGATATGGAATTGATGAAGATACATGGGAAAACTCCTCTGTCGTTCATGCTGACATATTGATTTCCAAATTTCACAAGCGTTACCCTTCTAAACCAAGTCAATAGCACCCAGAGGTTGCTCATTAAAGAGGGGGTACTGTCATGCCTTAACTATGGTATCCTCTTACTTCCTGGTTCCACGGAGCCTAGCCACACCCCTTTATGACACGGTCTGCCTATTTAATCTGACTGCACCAGCTGATCTAGGCTGGATTATTGAACTACGTTCCTTACTCACAACCCAGCTACAACTTCATGGTGAAAGCCTCTGCTACCAGACCGGACTGAAAGACTCTGCAAAGTTCCCTTCACCTCTCCTCATCCACGACTAAAGATTAAACACTCTTCATACGCCTCTGAGGAGATCTCGGGAACCAGTGTTCTATGTGCCGGAAGCTAAGTAAAACCAATGTGATAAGAGTTGCATCTAAAAGCTGTTATTACCTGTCTCCAAAAGTCCTACGGTAAAAACAATCCCGTTACAGCTAACTTCAACTCATACTTCATATCAGTTATCTGCATCTGTCTTGCTTCAGTTAAAGTATGGAACAGCTATTGTAATTACTTATCACCTAAACCGTTTACTCTACTAAGAGACTCTTTATTGATTCAGTGTCTGCAATTTACTACCGTTTACTCCTTAAAGCTACAGTGCCTGTAACTGTGGACTTCAGTTATCATTTACTCCTTAAAGCTACAGTGCCTGTAACTGTGGACTTCAGTTATCATTTACTACTTAAAGCTACAGTGCCTGTAATTGTGGACTTCAGTTATCGTTTACTACTTAAAGCTACCTGTAAATTGGAATTAAAGTCTTTACCTTTTACTTTCGTTAATAAATATTCAACTATACGAAATCTGCAGTTGTGTTCCTTCATAACAAATGTTTAAACGTGACACAGAACAAAAGTCAGAAAAAATAATGGGGAAGAAACAAAGTCCTAGATATAATGAATACGACAATGTCCACTGAGAAAATGCCAAACCAGATAGGGTTGATGGACTGTAAACTGAAACGAGTCGAACAGGTTGGTTAGCCAATGAAATGTACTCTAAAACAAACAGGTACCCAAAGTAGCAACCAAAATTACCGTAGCCTGCATAGATCCCAACCCTACTTATGAAAAACAGACATAACATAACAAGTGACAGGTAGCAGATTTAACAAGCAGAGTTGCATACGTACCTGATGAATTCAAATTATAAATTTAAACAAGGGAAGGATAAGAATGGGTGGGAAATACTCGCCTCCTGTCATTAATAAAATTAAGATTATAGGTACACTAAAGCTAGCATAATCTACAATTTTATAACATGACAGGAGGCTTTGTATTTGCTGTTTTAACGCTAAGCCAACAAATCCAACGCTGTTTGTTTCGCTGGTACCCATTCCGTGCGATATTAGAGCAATCCTAAATGCACCTTCCAACTGCAAGAAGTGACAGTAGACGGATCGATGAAGATGCCAGCTGAGGAAGCATCCCAAATACGGAAAAACACCATCCGCTGATAGATCTATTGTACGTGGGGTTGCGACCTGTTTCCTAGCAGCCGGTCCATGAGCTGCCAAGCTGACCTATTAGCCATTTTCCTGTAGGTGTAAACTGCCGAAGGTCATTTGCGAAGAAATCGCAACCATGTCTCGACTCTTGATGTGAAAGGTGACTCCACCGAATCGTACCAGGATCACCACGCGATGTGGCCTTGCAGCCAAACTCCAACCTCAAGGAATGTGCCCAAGTCCACCACCAATTCCATAACAGAACCGAGTAGGGTCTTTTCGTTCCCTCATGACCTACCCGGTGAGTTGTCTCATCCGAGAATAAATTTATTAAGTGATTCCAGTATTCCAAATGGACTGTGTAATCCGCGGCTGCGGTATAGAAAGGACTCCCAATGGACGTCTAATCAAGGTCCCATACTGAACTTGTGTGGTGAAAACGGTAGTCGATTATTCTGGGAATTGTGAATCCCAGAAATATTCAAAAGGATGGGAACGTAAACGGGTTGAGATCTCCATTCAGATATATCATCGTCTTTGATATTGATAAGATGTCCGGATCCAATGGTGATTGGGACCTGTATAACAAAGAAGAGTCCTCACGTGTTGTAGTGAGAGAGTGAAATAATCCGATCACCCGTTTGTAAGATCCTGTTCCATGCCCAACCTTTCAAAATTTATGTAGGGGTTTATGGTCTACACGCCACCTACAAGATAGGGTAAAATATGGGACCCTTAGATCCCTGTACCACAGACTGTCCTGGCATGTATCTCCCAGAGTAGGCCCTAGGTCAAAGGACCCAGGAATGAGAATTCGAGAACCGAAGTCAAGGCCTCCCTGAAGAGGAATACCTCCCTTCTTAGCTTGGAGTCCCGCGAACACCTAGCGTTCTCTAATATGCAGGCAAGACGTTAAGTCCCTTCACTCACGACAGGTGACTCCAGAGAGTAGATATAATGAAAAAACAAGGGTGAAGTTTCAACCATCCTAAGCAGGTGTAGTCTCATTTGAGAACGTCGACAGCCCTATCTGAGCCCGCTACACATCCTAAACAGTACTCCAATGGTAGGTTGCGTCCCGACTTGTGACGTCTGTGTAGGAGCTGGGATACACAGGGTTCCTCCATAGAGTCCACCGTAGGTTCCTTGATGGTAGTTTAATAGGTGGGTAGTGAGAACTATAGAGTAGATATAGAGTATAGAAGGAGGGCCCTCCATATCGGAACCATGTTCTCCAGATATGTGCTCAGAAGAGTAGGGGTAGGCCTGTCATCTTATCCCAAGAATGTAATTACCAGGGAATCCAAGTCAACCGAGGATTCCAGTCTTTCCATGCAATCCAAGCGCACGGTGTACCTGCAGACCAGGTTGCGGCCTTTCCCTAGTCTTGTTACCCGAGCAAGGCAGTGCCTGTTTGCTCTATGAAGGCCTCAGGATCTCATGTCACCTTGACATGGGAAGAACCGTCTGCGCAGCTTCTTTGCCATGGTCTGAATATCTTACACAGAGTGCAATTGTCTGTTTGATATAGTGAAGATTATACCAAAACCTGCACTCTTGTAATAACTGAGACTTATCCGTAGCCGTACCGTCTCCAGGAGTGTGTGTAAATAATCGGGGAATCCCCCCCAGTAGTACCTCTGTATTTCTTGCGTGGAATACCGTGGTCCAGATCCAGTAGATCCCTTATAGGACGTGAAATAGAGGGATCCAGTCTAGCTACGTGTACCCTGCACGATCAGGCAGCCCTCTATAATGAAATCGGTAGCACGGCCGTTAGATCTAAATGAATGCCGGAGGGACGCCCTTCTATGCAGTCTCGTTGTCCTGTACAGGTACAAGCCTGTGTGATGAACAAGTGGACGGCACCGTAGTGCGTTGAGAGTATGAGAGAGCCGCACTCTTATATAATGTGACCGGACTCCGTGTCAGCGTCCGGCTAATAGCATGAGCGGGCTGCACCGGTTAATAACCAAACATTAGAAGTTTCCTTCCGTGTCCGGTTCCCTCTACGAGCATGTGTCACTCAAAACATGTCCTCTGTATCCAGCTCAGTATCGGGCTGAGGTTGAGCGAGGGCAGCACCCTTTAACCCCTTAAGGACACATGACATGTGTGACATGTCATGATTCCCTTTTATTCCAGAAGTTTGGTCCTTAAGGGGTTAAGCATGAATTGGTGTCCGGTTCAGTGTATGAGAAGGGTTCGCTCCCTACTCGTGAAAATAAAAGTATCAGTCTCGGGCCGAGGCGATGGAGGGCCGCACCCTCTTGCAATCCAAACTAGAGTCCATTAGAGACTCAGAGTGACCAACTGCGGTGGTACACCGTTTACTAATCTCAGCATAAGGGTGAGGTCCTGAGGTGGGCCTTTCTCTGACCACGAGACCTCCCCGAATGGTTCACCTGAGAGATGGTGTCCACTGGTAATACACCAGACCGATGGTAGATGGAATAATATACAACCTCGGGCCGTGTCCATCCTTAACAGAAAGGGATGATGAGAAAATGCGATCTTTGGAAACAAAGATGGAAACTATCAATGGACCGCCCGGATGCCATGCGTGCGCGCGGGATCCAGGATGACCGTCGGTAGTCTGAGGAAAGCTGGAGACGTTCTCCGCAACCCACGAGCGACCGGGAGGTCGGAGGAGGTCAAGTCAGGCCTCTCGACGACCCGAGCGATAGGACAATAGAAAGGTACATAAACAAGAAACGACAAATAATGTAGATAACGGAAAATACGTACCTCGGAGAGAAGTTAAATAGTCGATCGGAAAAGCAAGTCAAGTAAACCCAACTGAAGGAGTCAGGAGCTAACATGACGTAGGAAATAACTACCAATACCTCAGATGGATACCGGAAAAGTAGCTAAAGTGTTAGATGCGGAAGGCAAGGAAAACGTGCTCCCCTGTTGTCGTCTGAGCACTGGTCCCTGTTTGTGCGAAATTCCCCTTGGAGATGATCCGCCGCCGGGTTGGTGTAAACCGTGGTTGCATACCCGGGAATCTTCATAAAAGCTTTGTCCCTCAGGGAATGAGGTGTAGGGCCTTTACCTTTCCAATCAGATTTAGGTGCCCGTATCCTGGTGTCCTCTTGGATAGTATGGCAGCAGTGCTTGCCTGGACACCCACCTATCTCCATGTAAATAATGGGTACTGAGCTTTCCTCAGTGATATTTCCCCAGGCCTGCGGCCAAAAGGGGGGTTCAGGCACAAATAAAGCAGGCCACCAATGGACTCAGGTAGATCAGGCCAGACAGAAAGGCACAGACATAGCAGGCCAATCAAATGGGCACAGATACAGCAGGCCAATCAATGGGGCACAGACATAGCCGGCCAATCAATAGGGCACAGACACAGCAGGCCAATCAATGGGGCCCAGACACAGCAGGCCAATCAATGGGGCACAGACATAGCAGGCCAATCCTGGGTTGTATATAAAATGAGTAATGGGGACCCTTGAGCTTGGGCAGAGTTCCCAAATATCTGAAAATCTTCAGGGTCTCCTGTGACATAGGACCCCTAGACACCAACCCTTTTAGACAGCGTAATACTGTGTGAATAAACCCAAACTGGGACTGGCAGTCCCTAAATGCCCAGCAGGCAAAAGGTGGTATTTCAGCTGTATTGGGTATAATTTGAAGTTGATCCAGTGATTATAGTGTCAATAAAAATCAAGATATACTGAGCGATACATTCCTTAGACTGAATGGTTACGCACCTGCACACAGAGGCGGCTCTAGACTTTATGAGGCCTTAGGCAAAACGCAAACATGAGGCCCCACTAACAAAAAAGTGTCACATATACACATTGATGCACTGTGTACCTGTGTATGTGCCTGAGAGTGTGTCTGACAGAGAGTATCCTTGTGTGTGTGAATGTATGTCTCTGTAAGCATGTTTGCGTTTTTGTCTGAGACCCTATGTGTATGGGGTATCTGATGGTGAGAGGGAGCGGGGGGTGTGATGGTGAGAGGAAGCGGGGGTGATGGTAATGTGAGAGGGAGCGGGGGGTGATGGTAATGTGAGAGGGAGCGGGGGGTGATAGTAATGTGAGAGGGAGCGGGGGTAATGTGAGAGTGGGGTAATGTGAGAGTGAAGGGGGTAATGTGAGAGTGAGAGGGGGTAATGTGAGAGTGAGATGATGTGAGAAGGAGGGGGTGATGGTGAGTGGGGTGAGGCTGAGTTTGGTGACGGAGGGTTATGCTGAGGGTGGTGGGGGGTAATGCTGAGGGTGGTGAGGGGTGATGCGGAGGGTGGTGATGCTGAGGGTGGTGGGGGTGAGGCTGAGGGTGGTGAGGGGTTAATGCTGAGGGTGGTGGGGGGAGTGATCCTGAGGGTGGTGATGCTGAGGGTGGTATGGGGGTGAAGCTGAGGGTGGTGGTGGGTGGTGAAGCTGAGGGTGGTGAGGGGTGATGCTGAGGGTGGTGGGAGGTGAGGCTGAGGGTGGTGGGGGTAATGGTGAGGGTGCTGGGGGGTGAGGCTGAGGGTGAAGGGGGGTGAGGCTGGGGGTGGTGGGTGATGGTGGTGGGGGGTGAGGCTGAGGGTGGTGGGAGGTGAGGCTGAGGGTGGTGGGGGTTATGGGGATGGTGAGGCTGAGGGTGGTGGGGGGTAATGGTGAGGGTGGTGGGGGTGAGGCTGAGGGTGGTGGGGGTAAGGCTGAGGGTGGTGGGAGGTGAGGCTGAGGGTGGTGGGGGTTATGGGGATGGTGAGGCTGAGGGTGGTGGGGGGTAATGGTGAGGGTGGTGGGGGGTGAGGCTGAGGGTGGTGGGGGTTATGGGGATGGTGAGGCTGAGGGTGGTGGGGGGTGAGGCTGAGGGTGGTGAGGGGTGATGCTGAGGGTGGTGGGAGGTGAGGCTGAGGGTGGTGGGGGTAATGGTGAGGGTGCTGGGGGGTGAGGCTGAGGGTGAAGGGGGGTGAGGCTGGGGGTGGTGGGTGATGGTGGTGGGGGGTGAGGCTGAGGGTGGTGGGAGGTGAGGCTGAGGGTGGTGGGGGTTATGGGGATGGTGAGGCTGAGGGTGGTGGGGGGTAATGGTGAGGGTGGTGGGGGTGAGGCTGAGGGTGGTGGGGGTAAGGCTGAGGGTGGTGGGAGGTGAGGCTGAGGGTGGTGGGGGTTATGGGGATGGTGAGGCTGAGGGTGGTGGGGGGTAATGGTGAGGGTGGTGGGGGGTGAGGCTGAGGGTGGTGGGGGTTATGGGGATGGTGAGGCTGAGGGTGGTGGGGGGTGAGGCTGAGGGTGGTGAGGGGTGATGCTGAGGGTGGTGGGAGGTGAGGCTGAGGGTGGTGGGGGTAATGGTGAGGGTGCTGGGGGGTGAGGCTGAGGGTGAAGGGGGGTGAGGCTGGGGGTGGTGGGTGATGGTGGTGGGGGGTGAGGCTGAGGGTGGTGGGAGGTGAGGCTGAGGGTGGTGGGGGTTATGGGGATGGTGAGGCTGAGGGTGGTGGGGGGTAATGGTGAGGGTGGTGGGGGTGAGGCTGAGGGTGGTGGGGGTAAGGCTGAGGGTGGTGGGAGGTGAGGCTGAGGGTGGTGGGGGTTATGGGGATGGTGAGGCTGAGGGTGGTGGGGGGTAATGGTGAGGGTGGTGGGGGGTGAGGCTGAGGGTGGTGGGGGTTATGGGGATGGTGAGGCTGAGGGTGGTGGGGGGTGAGGCTGAGGGTGGTGGGGGTGATGGTGAGGGTGGTGGGGGGTGAAGCTGATGGTGGGTGTAGCTGAGGGTGGTGGGGGTGAAGCTGATGGTGGTGGGGGGTGAGGCTGAGGGTGGTGATGGTGGTGGGAGGTGAGGCTTATGGGAATGGTGAGGCTGAGGGTGGGGAGGGGTGATGGTGAGGGTGAAGCTGAGGGTGGTGGGGGTTATGGTGATGGGTGTAGCTGAGGGTGGTGGGGGTGAGGGTGATGGTGGTGGAGGCTGATGGGGATGGTGAGGCTGAGGGTGGTGGGGGGTGAGGCTGAGGGTGGGGAGGGGTTATGGTGATGGGTGTAGCTGAGGGTGGTGGGGGTGAGGGTGATGGTGGTGGAGGCTGATGGGGATGGTGAGGCTGAGGGTGGTGGGGGGTAATGGTGAGGGTGGTGGGGGGTGAGGCTGAGGGTGGGGAGGGGTGATGGTGATGGGTGTAGCTGAGGGTGGTGGGGGTGAGGGTGGTGGAGGTGAAGCTGAGGGTGGTGGGGGTGAGGCTGAGGGTGGTGGTGATGGTGGTGGGGGGTGAGGCGGTGGGTGTAGCTGAGGGTGGTGGGGTGATGGGGAGGGAGAGCCTACCTTTCCCTGGTGGTCCAGTGGGCTCCCTGGTGGTCCGGTGGCCACTGCTCCCAGTCTGCAGTCTCGCGAGATTTCAGAGCGTTGCCGTGGTAACCCGCGGCAACGCTCTGATTGGCCAATTCTCACGAGTCACATGGTCTGCAGCTCTGCACACTGCGGAGCTGCAGACCAGTGTCTGCGATGGTGGCCGGGCAGCCAGGAGGGGCCTCGCACCCGGCGGCATACCGGGCAAGCCGCCGGGCCCCCTTCTGGTGTCAGGTCCTCGGTCACAGACCGAGGACCTGACACACTCTGCCCACAGGCGGTTTAGGCGGGCGCGAGGCCCCAGCCAGCGCGAGGCCTTAGGCGGCCGCCTAAACCACCTAATTAGAGAGCCGCCTCTGCCTGCACATACAGATCTGTTTGATATTTCTTATCTTTATATGTATCATCAACATCATATCACCTGAAGAGTCTTGTACCCATGGTCTCTTTCAGGAGTAGGGCTAAACAATAGCCAACCTAATGAATCTCCATATAGAATAGTATCAGCATAGACTGGTCTCCCATACCAGTTTGAGCCAGAGCCAGGTCTGCTTAGCTTTTAACCTATGCCATGGACAGTGAATTCATACCAGAGTAGTCTCATCTGAGACTCCATAGCTGGACCAGCATATATCTATTGTGAAGCACATCAATCCTAGACTTAACTAGCACATTGACTCTGCATACACCCTGTACAGAGCCTGTATAACTGCGCTCATATATACTAGTAACTCACAGTAATCTGAGATATACACTGTCAGTAAAAATTGAGAGAAAGTTGTGATATACAGTGAAAAAACTCACTGCAAGTTGTGATATATATATATATATATATATATATACACTGTCCTTGAAAACTCAAAGATACCTGGGATATAAACTGTATATCTATAGCTAAACTACAGGAAACCTGTAAAATCAGCCGGTGAATCCCTGCAGGGCAACCTTGACGAGATTATAATGTGCATATACTGCGTGTCTCCTGTGTGTATGAAATAGGGATAGTTCCATGGCACACACCCAGAAAAACACATGTCAAAGACAACCAGCACACTCAATAAAAGGTGATTTCTAAAATGGACCAAAAAGACAGATAATCCCAAATAAACTAAATATAAGTAATATAAATCATAAATAAATCCCAAAGCCACCAACTATAAGCAGGAGGCAGTGGTACTCTGACCTGTACTGTCTGCAGAGCAGCAAAGAAAGGGGAAATGATGCATGGGGAGGGGAGTTTTATAGTACCTAACTTTTTTCTGACTGGCTGTTTTTTTGTGCTGCTGTGGAGTTCTAGTAAAGAGAGACTGAAGCAAATACGAAGCCTCCTGTCATGTTATACAATTATGCAAAGCATAATCAAGCTTACATTCAAAATAGCCAAATATCTGTTTTTGTTGCAAATCTGGGGAATACAATTTATAAAAACTGCTACCCATAAAAAAAATGAAGTCTAACATTTAATTGATCAATTTTCTATGATTTATTTTTGTCCACAGTAAATGTTTTTGCAATGTAAACTGTGTAGTTATGTAGTCTCCACCCTCTTACTGTATATCTAGGATATTTAACTTTGAAGCCAAGGGTTGTTTTTTTTGATAGCAGAGCTGTTTCCACCCAATGTGATGTGATATGGGCCACCATAGTAGCAGGGCATTTTGTAATGCTAATCAGTCTCTGGGCAAAGTCTCTTAGCTAGAGTGATGCTAAAGCAAGACAAGATGGATGAATAAAGCTTCTTCTAGTTGATGAAAAATGCATTAAAAAGTACAGATAAAAATAACTTGTGTTAATCTTTATATAATATACAGAAACATATTAATGCTGCACTACCATGTTTTTTTTTCTTTCAGTTATACTTTTCTTATGCCCCTTATATTACAATGATTATACTAGGCCTCCTGCCACTTGCCTTTATAAATATTGATTATCTTTTCTTCCTGTCATCCTCAGCTACCTCTTGTGGTATCTTCTGACAGAATTTAGGCAGGTCCAGCCCATATTGTGTGCAGATGTTTCGATACACAATCCTAGGTTGTGCCTCTCAGTGTATGCTGTCCCTTCTAACATGTTGTACCCGGCTATTATGTGCTTGATTGTCTGTTGTGGTAGTCCCCCTGCTATTGATGTGGTTGTAAGCGCCTGTTTCTCCTGTGCTGCTAGGATTAGTGCTGCAGTGTTTGATTTCTATCCTGCTTTTTCCATCCATGATAAGATTTCATAAGGTGAGGCATATCCACTATCTGCCGGTGGTAAATCCCATGGCAGTTTTGTCTTTACATGGAAATTCCTCCTTTTCTGCATCTCCTATCTGTTGTTATCTCAGCCCTTCCCTTGGTTTGCCATCTTCTTGATGTACTCGTAGATGCTTTGTGTTTTAACCATGACTGTGGACTTCAGCTGGTGTAGAGTCTCTGGGGGCTGGATTTCAGGTGCAATCCTCCATTCATGGTCAGTAGTTTCTTGATATTCATAGTGTCTATCTCTTCTCTTGTTGATGTTATTATTCCAGCTGGATGCCTGATGACTGGTAGGGCAAAAGTGTTGATGGTGTGGATCTTGTTCTTACCATTGAGCTGGAATGTAAGGACCTGTCTGACTCTCTAGAGGTACTTGGATGTTGCCATCCTCCTTGCCTCTTCCTAATGGTTGTTATGTGTTTGTGGTACCCCCAGGTACTTGCAGCTGTTCTCTATGTCTCCTGTTTGGCATTTTGGCACTTCAACGCCTTTAGTCCTGATCATCTTCCCTCTCTTTGATATCATCCAACCACAATTATTTACACCGAGCAACATTTTTATGTCCTTGCTGTATATCCTAGTTAGGTAAATCAGTGAGTCAATGTCCTGCTCACACTTGTCATATAGCTTGATGTTGTGCATGTAGAGGACTCAAGGTAGTTCCACTTTTGAACATGTGTCCATATACACTCTTCATGATGATCTGGCTGAGTGGATTGAGGTCTATGCAGAACAACATCAGTGAAAGCTCATCACCTTGTTATATGCCACATTTGATGTTCATTTGTGTAATTGCCTTGGAATTGGCTTGAGTTGTTCTCCAGTTGACCATACAGTTCTTGATGAAGGTTTTCAGTATCTTATTGAACTTGTATAGAGCCAAGTATATTTGTGTGGCATTGTGTCATAGGCTTTATGTAAGAATCAAAAGAAAAATAAAATTAGGCTTTCTTGTAGTCAATCCAGGCTGTACACAGGTTAGTCTGTCTAGTCTTGGTATCCCATGTGTCTCCTTGGTCTACCAGTAGCTTATGTTTTAATCCTCTGGTGTTGGTTTCAGTCCTGTTTTTGGAGCATGCAGTGGTCTGTTTTCTGATCTAGTAGCCACTGGGCCTTGGTGTTATGCAATGCTTCTTTCTCTGTTTTTCCAGTACTGTTCAGTCTCAGTTCTGGGTGGGATGTGGGTGTATATGCTGTTACTCTGCAATTGTGCACAAACCTTGCATGGTTATTTGGTAAACTGGGCATTTATTCTCTTAGCCTCTTCTCCTCTGGTGCAACTACTCAGTCTGGGTGCCTTGCTTAGCTGTTCTAGAGCCACTGATATGGGCATACCTTTGTATTTTTTAGTAGCCAAGATCTATCCCTGATCTTTCCACCTCTGTGAAGTTGATTCAGCTTTCTAATTTCTTTAGTTCTCTTTCAGTCTAACCTTGTAGTCAAGCTGTTGGACGATCACTAATGTTGTGACATATACAAGCCTTTTGGTTTCTGTGATAGTGTTTGTTGGGATTGTAGATGCATTATATAAATATATATATATATATATATATATATATAATAAGTAGTAAATATAGGCTCACACTCACGGTCTGTAGATAGATAAAATTTCTTGTTTATTTCAATTCATTAAAATATAGTTGCTGCCATCATCATCAACGTTTCAGCCACTCCTGTGGCTTTCATCAGGACCAATTCAGCATAAAAAACATTTCATTTACAAATTACTGCTTATATACAGCTAACTTAATTTAAAAACAATGCTTACCACCTGTGTTCTCGAGTACCCGGCGTCTATCCCGATCCTGTGCGCATGTGCGAGCACGTCAAACCGGAAGTGGCGTGCTCGGGTCACCGGTCCGTCGCCATGGTAATCAGAAACATAAACTGATACCACGGCAACGATGTCCTGCTGCACAGCGCCCGGGTATTCACATGGTGGGAGAGTTTCAACATAAAATCACACAATCACTACACATTTCATCTCCACATGGGGCAACATTACTATACATAACTCACTAGTTCTCAGACATTATGAGTATATATAATATAATAGGGAGGGCTTATCGATCATAGTGATCTGCTGTTCTTACAAATCACAATACATCTCACTCTTCATATAGGTTATGGTATGAACTCTATTCTCTCTATATGTCAAATGCTTTATATATAATATCTACTAACTTAGTGGAGATATCTAACACATAACCTGATTTCTATATGTATAAGCAGTACCATTGACTTATTCTTATTTGTTTCAATTTAAACACCAAAATTATATATCCAAAAATTATATCAAAAAATATACACCATAACTGTATTATACTAAAAAGTGTTTCCTATAGACAACTCAGTACTATTCCATACCCTAAAGGGTCTTCCAGTGTCATATATCAAAGTGCTCACACCATATCCCGACTTCATCGCTTCCACTACTCATCCATATTATTTAAAGTGATACTTATTGCATTTATATACATCAAAGTGAAACCAATTGCATTTATATACATTAAAGTGATGCTAATTTTATAACATGACAGGAGGCTTCGTATTTGCCTAAGTCTCTCTTTACTAGAACTCCACAGCAGCACAGAAAAAACAACCAATCAGAAAAAAGTTAGGTACTATAAAACTCCCCTCCCCATGCATCATTTCCTCTTTCTTTGCTGCTCTGCAGTCAGTACAGGTCAGAGTACCACTGCCTCCTGCTTATAGTGGGTGGCTTTGGGTTTTTATTGCTTATATTCAGTCTTTTAGCCTTATAAATGCAGTATTGTTGTAATCCTTAGGGGATTTTATTCTTATATGCAGTATGTTATATCCTTGTGGGATTCTATTCTTATTATGCAGTATGTTCTATCCATGTGGGATTGTATTCATGTAAATGCAATATTTTTATCCTTATGGCATTCTATGTTTATAATGCAGTATGTTTTATCCTTATGGCATTTTATTTTATAATGCAGTATGTTTTATCCTTCTGGCATTTTATTTTTATATACAGTAGGTTTTATCCTTATGGCATTTTATTTTTATATACAGTAGGGTTTTATCCTTATGGCATTTTATTTTTATAATGCAGTATGTTTTATCCTTATGGCATTTTATTTTTATATACAGTGTTTTATCCTTGTGGCATTTTATTTTTTATAATGCAGTGTGTTTTGTGCTTATGGGATTTTTTCCTGTAAATGCAGTAGGTTATAGGCTTCGTGGCATTTTACTTTTTATAATGCAGTGTGTTTTGTGCTTATGGGATTTTTTCCTGTAAATGCAGTAGGTTATAGGCCTTGTGGCATTTTATTTTTTATAATGCAGTGTATTTTGTGCTTATGGAATTTTTTCCTGTAAATGCAGTAGGTTATAGGCCTTGTGGCATTTTATTTTTTATAATGCAGTGTGTTTTGTGCTTATGGGATTTTTTCCTGTAAATGCAGTAGGTTATAGGCTTTGTGGCATTTTACTTTTTATAATGCAGTGTGTTTTGTGCTTATGGGATTTTTTCCTGTAAATGCAGTAGGTTATAGGCCTTGTGGCATTTTATTTTTTATAATGCAGTGTGTTTTGTGCTTATGGGATTTTTTCCTGTAAATGCAGTAGGTTATAGGCCTTGTGGCATTTTATTTTTATAATGCAGTGTGTTTTGTGCTTATAGGATTTTTCCTGTAAATGCAGTAGGTTATAGGCCTTGTGGCATTTTATTTTTTATAATGCAGTGTGTTTTGTGCTTATGGGATTTTTTCCTGTAAATGCAGTAGGTTATAGGCTTCGTGGCATTTTACTTTTTATAATGCAGTGTGTTTTGTGCTTATGGGATTTTTTCCTGTAAATGCAGTAGGTTATAGGCCTTGTGGCATTTTATTTTTTATAATGCAGTGTGTTTTGTGCTTATGGAATTTTTTCATGTAAATGCAGTAGGTTATAGGCCTTGTGGCATTTTATTTTTTATAATGCAGTGTGTTTTGTGCTTATGGGATTTTTTTTTCCTGTAAATGCAGTAGGTTATAGGCCTTGTGGGATTTTTCTTCGGTGTCTGTACTTCGGATCATCGCTGCTTCTACCTCCAAAGCATTTGCCTCCTCTGTCCCCCGAGATCTGGGACCGCGGAGTTAATCTCCGCCAGCCCAGTGTGTTTTTTCCAGCTGCCGGTATGCTCGCGAGTGAGCACGACCACCCGGCGGCCGGATCTTCTTTCCCACGTGGCTGCTTCGCTGCAGCCGTCCCCCCCCCCCCCCGTGGGTCCCGTGTGTTTTACCCGGTCGCAGGGGTACTCGCGAGTGAGCGCGAGTACCCGGTGGTCGGATCGTTTCCTCCACGTAGAGGCTTCACTGCGGCCGCCTCCGCCCGCGGACCGCGTGTGTGCGGGGGGGCGGGGGGTGTGCCCATGCGCAGCTCCTTCCCCGCCAGTACCGTTCTTGGCGGAGGTCTGTGGAGGGGCTTTCTCCTCCCCCATCTATAGGCAGGGTGTATTCAGACCCCAACCTAATTCGCTGGCAGTCTGGGAGGACCACCTCCCACCCTGCTCAGGGTGCATATCCATATAGAGACATATAGGAATTATGTGATCAAACATATATATTATATATTTTTACTTCTATATTTCTTCAAGGGCTGTAGATCAGCCTGTAGGCAATACACCCTGTACTTCTGAGTTTTCCTGCAACAGGATATCCTTATTTTTGGCCACAAGCATTAAGGTCTAACAGTTTCCTGTATATCTGTAGACACATTACCTCTGCCTAGGGGGGTTTGCATATTGGAGTTATTTCACCCTAGGTTCCCTGGTTTTCATTACACATATAGGGGGCTCTACACAGATTGACCCCCTGCTATTGTCGGAATACAACACCGGGGTATGCCCTGCTATGTCTGTGCCCCATTGATTGGCCTGCTATGTCTGTGCCCATAAGAACGGCCTGCTATGTCTGTGCCCATAAGACTGGCCTGCTGTGTCTGTGCCCATAAGATTGGCCTGCTGTGTCTGTGCCCATAAGATTGGCCTGCTGTGTCTGTGCCCATAAGATTGGCCTGCTGTGTCTGTGCCCATAAGATTGGCCTGCTGTGTCTGTGCCCATAAGATTGGCCTGCTGTGTCTGTGCCCATAAGATTGGCCTGCTGTGTCTGTGCCCATAAGATTGGCCTGCTATGTCTGTGCCCATAAGATTGGCCTGCTATGTCTGTGCCCATAAGATTGGCCTGCTATGTCTGTGCCCATAAGATTGGCCTGCTATGTCTGTGCCCATAAGATTGGCCTGCTAGGTCTGGCCCATAAGATTGGCCTGCAATACCTGTGCCCAATAAAATGGCCTGCTATGTCTGTGCCCCATTGGATAGCCTGCTATGTCGGTGCCTACTTGGATGGCCAGCTATGCCTGTGACTATTTGCTTGGCTAGCCTTTCTGTGTCCATTCGTTTGACCTGCTGAGACTATGCCCTAAGGACGGGCCTACGCTATTGGTACCGAACCCCTTTTGGCCGCAGGCCTGGGGTAATATCACTGAGGAAAACCCAGTGCACACCAGTGACATGGAGATAGGCAGGTGTCCGGGCAAACACCATTGCCATAGTGTTCGAGAGGACACCAGTATACGGCCATCTGAATATGGCGGGAAGGGTGAAGGCCCTAAACCTCATGCCTGAAGGGCAAAGTTTCTTATGAAGACCCCGGACACATCCACGGTTTACTCCAAACCGGCGACTGCACGTCTCCAAGGAGAACTTCGCACCGGCAGGGACCGGTATTCAGACTCCTTCAGGAGAAAGCTGTATTTTTCCCTTGTCTTTACCATCTACTCTGTATATGCCTCCCGGAGTCCCTATAGGTTCGGTAGTTTTTTTTTTCCTGCGTTAGGTTAGCTACTGGCCCTGTCCAGTGTGATTTACTTTTCTTACCTTCCGGCCTGCTGTTTACATTCTATCCGAGATAGAATGGGTGTATTTTCTCTTATCTTCGTTTATTGTTGCTTTTTTGTTTTGTTTTGTTTTTTTCATGACTTCCTTTTCCTATTCGCTCGGGTCGTCGTGAGGCCTGACTTGGTCTCCTCCGACCTCCCGGGCACTCGTGGATTGCGGAGAACGTCTCCAGCTTTCCTCGGACTACCAACAGCCTACCAGGACCCCGCGCGCGCGCGCGCACGGGTTCCGGATAGTCGGTTGATAGTTTTCCATTCCTTGTTTCCCAGATTGCCCTCAGCCTTATGCTGACATTTGTGATTGGTGCGCCCTACGGTTTTGGTCACCCTGATCTCTAGGGACTCTAGTTTGCACCACAGGAGGGTGCGGCCCTCCATCACCTCGATCCGAGTATATTTATTTTCAGGAGCAGTGGGTGAATCCTCTCATACGGAACCAGATACTGATTTGTTATTAGAGGGCGCAGTCCCTCACTCGTCATCAACCAGATACTGGGCTGGATACAAAGTACAAGTTGGTGGACCCATTCTCATAGAGAGAACCGGTCTCGGATGTAGACTCTGCTGTTGGTTACTAATGGGTGCGGCCCGCTCAGGCTAGCACCCGGACGCTCTCACGGTATGCGATCACAGTAGTAGAGAGCGCGGCTCTTTCATCAACTCGACGCTCTACAGTACCGGCCATTTGTTCATCACACAGGCTTGTGCCTGTGCAAGACATTGATGACTACATAGAGGGGCGTCCCTCCGGAATTCAATTAGAGCTGCCATCCACGCTACTGGCTTCGTCCTAGAGGACTGCCTGGTCATTAAAGTATTACATGTTTGGACTAGATCCCTCTATTCTATCTCCCGTGATGGATCTACTGGATCCGGGCTGCTGTAAAACACGCGAGATATACTCAGAGGTATAACGGGGGGAGTCTCCCATTTATTTACACACACTCCTGGAGATGGTACACTAACGGATGGTCCTCCGGTATTTTGAGAGTGCAGGTTTTTGGCATATTCGGCACCATATAATACAGAGTTTGCTTTCTGTTTTAGATATCCAGACCATTACTAGCAAACTGAGCAGAAAGTTTCCCCCATGTCAAGATGTTGGGAGATACGGAGACCTTCATGGAGCAAACAGGCACCGCCTTGCTCGGGTAACAACATTAAGGAAGGACTATTGCCCGGTCTGAAGGTAAAACCGTACGTATGGGTCATATGGTAAATCAGGAATCCTCGTTTGTCTTGACTTCTCCGGTCTTTACGATCTTGGGATAAAATCGGAGCGCATACCTGGTGAACATGGTTCGGAGATGGAGGACCCTTCGTCTATACTCTATTCATCCCTCACGGGAGCCGTCTGTTTTTGGATTCGCGCTACCCCCTTTTTTTCAACTACCGTCGAGGGGATCTATGAGACTTTACGGAGGTACCTGGTGTACCCCGACTCCTACAGACATCTTTCACTCTTTGACGAGGGCATTGCTGGATGGAAATCTGCGTTCCGGTTGGCTTTTCCCTTCCTTTGAAGGTTTCCAGGATTCGCTATTCCCAGTATAGTCGACCACCGTCCTTCCACACAAGTTCAGTTCGGAACCCTGAATGGACGTCCTTTGGAGTCTTTCTCTACTGCGTCCAAGGTTTACTCAGTCCATTTGGAATCTTAGAATCACTTAGAATACGGCTAGTTTGGCCACGCTCTTGCCTGCAGTATGAAATTATTCTCGGATGAGACATATCACCGGGTAGGACAGGAAGGAACGAAAGTTCCTCCTCGGTTTCTAATACGATTTTGGTAGTGGACTTGGGCGCATTCCTTGAAATTGGAGATCTACCTGCAAGACCGCATCGCCGAATATCCCTGGCACGATCGGGGGAACCGCCTTACGGATCATGAGTTGAGACGGTGACAGTTTCTTCTCGCGTCCCCAAGTCCGAACTTGACCTTTGATATTAAAACTACAGGAAGGTGGCTGATAGGTCAGCTTGCCAGCTCATGGACCGGCTGCTAGGAAACAAGTCGCAACCACATACAATGGATTTACCAGCGGATGGTACTTTTTTCCGTAATTGAGATGCTTCGTCGGCTGGCATTTTCTTTTATCCGTCTACTGTCAATTATCGAACTTGGAATGTCCAATTAGGATTACTCTGATATTTCCTGCAATAGATACCAGCGACACAAACAGCGTTGGATTGGTGAATTGAGCGTTGAAACAGCAAATACGAAGCCTCCTGTCATGTTATAAAATTGTAGATTATGCTAGCTTTAGTGTACCTATAATCTTAATTTTATTAATGACAGGAGGCGAGTATTTCCCACCCATTCTTGTCCCTCCCTTGTTTAATGTTATAGTTTAGATTATCAGGTACGTATACAACTCTGTTTGTTGTCTCTGATACCTGTCGCTTGTTTATTATGTCTGTGTTTCTTTTCATAAGTAGGGTTGGGATATCTACATATTAAGGTTAATTTTGGTTGCTACATTGGGTACCTACATGTTTATTCTGAGTACATTTAATTGGATAATCAACCTGTTCGATTCTGTTTTTCTCTCGTTTCAGTTTACAGTCCATCAACACTATCTAGTTTGACGGTTACTCTCGGATGGTGGACATCGTTATATTCATCGTATCTAGGACTTTGTTTCTTCCCCATGATGTTCTCTGCCTTTTATTCTCTTTTGTCGCAGCTTGAAAGAGGAAATGATGCATGGGGAGGGGAGTTTTATAGTACCTAACTTTTTTCTGATTGGTTGTTTTTTCTGTGCTGCTGTGGAGTTCTAGTAAAGAGAGACTTAGGCAAATACTCGCCTCCTGTCATTAATAAAATTAAGATTATAGGTACACTAAAGCTAGCATAATCTACAATTGCCTTTATATACATTAAAGTGATACTAATTGCCTTTATATACATTAAAGTGCTCACCATCATTGATAAAGTGAAACTATGTGCAATTTGTGAGCAATCATATGCTATCTATCAATCTCTTATTAAAGTGATACTTATTGCTTTTATATACATGAAAGTGTTGCTTATTGCATTTATATACATTAAAGTGCTCTTTCTCGTCCATAAAGTGAAAATCCGTGTTATCGTATATAATAAAGTGCTTACTGCCAACATATCGTGGGTATCCACCAATATCTATCTATCCACATCTCACATTAAAGTGATACTTATTGCTTTTATCTACATTAAAGTGATACTCATTGCATTTATATACACTAAAGTGCCATATGTAATCGATAAAGTGAGACTACGTGTTTATATGCGCCCAACCATACATCTATACTATGTTGCCATCAAAGATAAACATTAAAACATAGCTTTACTCAAGAAGATAGTGAGCCAATCTGGCCTTATTTAAATAAAGGGGGCATATGATAATTGCTCATTTAAGCCCCTTGGTGCAACCGTATCAAGTTCATAGATCCAGAAGGCTTCCTTGCGTACCAACATATTGCCCCTGTTGCCGCCTCTTGTTGGTAAGGGAACGTGGTCAATGGCCACGAATTTTAAGGTGGTTAAGGCATGTCCATTGTCCAAAAAATGTTTGGCAACCGGCTTGTCTGTGGTTCCATCTCTGAAGGCCGTTCTGATGTTGGACCTATGTCCCCTGATTCGTTCACAAAGTTGGGTTTCCGTCTTCCCAATATAGCACAGGCCGCAGGGGCATGACAGTTTATATACAATAAACGTGGATCTACAGGTAATAGTGTACCTTATCTTGTATGTTTTATTACTGTGTGGATGCGTGAATGTGCGTGCCGGTACCATATGGCCACACGTCACGCATCCAAGACAGCGCACACTCCCTCGTATCTGCACCTTTTGGGGTATAGTATAACTTTGTACCGGGTCTGTTCGTATCAACATATCTTTCAGGTTTTTATTCCTACGGAAACAAATTCTTGGAGGTTGCCTAAATTCACTGGGTAAGGACTCCTCTAGCGCCAACATATTCCAATTCTTTTTGACAATATTGGATATTTTCTGAGCTTTATTATGGAATGTGATAGGAAAGACCAATCTCGGTCCTTCTGTTGGGTCCTGTGGCTTGGTCGCTTTCTCTTGTGCTTTTTCCAATGCCGAATCTAGGACTCTCTTGTCATATCCTCGTTCCAAAATTTTTTTTCTAATTTGTTCCAGTTGTCTTTGTCTGGCTTCATCTGTCGAGTTATTTCTTATAACCCTAAGAAATTGTGCTTGAGGGATAGAATTCTTCAGGTTTCTGGGGTGTGCGCTGGTGTAATGTAGGATCGTATTACGATCCGTAGGTTTGGAGTATAAACTAAATTCAACTTGCTGATTTACAACAGAGAGTTCTATATCCAGAAAATGGACTTTCTCCTTACTGATATCCGCCGTCATCCTTACAGGTGTGGGTAGCATGTTAATTGATTCAACCATCTGCTGAGCTTGTTGGATTGTCCCCCTCCATAGGATTAGCACATCATCGATAAAACGGAAATATTTAATGATATGGTGTTGGTATGGTTTCAATATGTGCTCCTCTTCAAATCTATACATGTATGTGTTAGCATACATGGGCGCCATAGGCGCACCCATCGAGGTTCCTGAGACTTGCATAAACCACTGTTGTTCAAACCTGAAGTAATTATTCTTCAGTACCGTTTCCAATATCTCCAATGTGTACTCAACCGGTGGGCCTCTGTAAACTGTTGAAGTACATAGGACCTGTCTCATAGCCTCTATACCATCATCATGAGGGATGATGGTATAGAGGCTGCTCACATCCATAGTAATCAAGACAGGATCAGATATATCGATCTGCAGATGTCGTAAAACTTCCAAAAGTGAAGGGGTATCCTTTACACACGTATGTAGATTAACTACTGTCTCCTTAAACTGTGCATCCAGCCACTTGCCTAGAGGTTCAAGTACTCCCCCGACCGCCGATACTATCGGTCTTCCTGGTGGTGAGGTTTGGTCCTTGTGAATTTTGGGTATTGTGTACATGACCGGAGTCCTTGGTGAGTTTTGTATGAGATAGGCATATAGCTTTAGGTCTATATAATTGGCTCTTAATCCCATATTCAATATCTCTTCTATCCTGGCTTGTACCATAGCTGTAGGATCCTCATCAAGTTCTTTGTATGTATTCCTGTCTCTCAGTTGTCTTTTGATTTCATTGGCATACTTGTCATAGTCCATTATGACTATACCACCGCCTTTGTCGGCGGGACGTATAACTATGGATGAGTCCCGTGCAAGATTTCTTGTAAGTGCGTACTGCTTCTTACTGAAATTGCTGTATGGCAGCTGTGGTTGTTGCAAGAGTTTCACAGATTCCGCCTGTACTGTCGATAAAAATGTCTTAATATTGGCTTGGTTACACTGTGGATCAAAGTTGGATTTTGGTCTAAATTTCATTGTCGCATATTCTGGGTTGGCCTGTTGTATAAATGGTTTGTTAAAGTGGTCTTTCAACCGCATCGTTCTTCCAAACTTAAAGAGCTCAACATTCCAGGAAAACAGGTTGGGGGTTGTCCCAGGAACAAAAGATAAACCTAATTGAAGGATTTCAATTTCTTCCTTCAAAAGTGTTCTCTGGGATAAGTTGAATACAGGTACTATCGTCTCAGTGGAGGTCTTCCACGGACAACGAATTTTCCCCTTGTTGCCTCTCCTTGTTCTGCGCCGTTTGCGCCTCTGCCCCTGCTTCTCGTTGTCGTACCTGAAGGTGTTGTCTCTAAAAAATTCCCACTTTCAACATGTGTATCTGTATGCTAACACATACATGTATAGATTTGAAGAGGAGCACATATTGAAACCATACCAACACCATATCATTAAATATTTCCGTTTTATCGATGATGTGCTAATCCTATGGAGGGGGACAATCCAACAAGCTCAACAGATGGTTGAATCAATTAACATGCTACCCACACCTGTAAGGATGACGGCGGATATCAGTAAGGAGAAAGTCCATTTTCTGGATATAGAACTCTCTGTTGTAAATCAGCAAGTTGAATTTAGTTCATACTCCAAACCTACGGATCGTAATACGATCCTACATTACACCAGCGCACACCCCAGAAACCTGAAGAATTCTATCCCTCAAGCACAATTTCTTAGGGTTATAAGAAATAACTCGACAGATGAAGCCAGACAAAGACAACTGGAACAAATGAGAAAAAAAATTTTGGAACGAGGATATGACAAGAGAGTCCTAGATTCGGCATTGGAAAAAGCACGAGAGAAAGCGACCAAGCCACAGGACCCAACAGAAGGACCGAGATTGGTCTTTCCTATCACATTCCATAATAAAGCTCAGAAAATATCCAATATTGTCAAAAAGAATTGGAATATGTTGGAGCTAGAGGAGTCCTTACCCAGTGAATTTAGGCAACCTCCAAGAATTTGTTTCCGTAGGAATAAAAACCTGAAAGATATGTTGATACGAACAGACCCGGTACAAAGTTATACTATACCCCAAAAGGTGCAGATACGAGGGAGTGTGCGCTGTCTTGGATGCGTGACGTGTGGCCATATGGTACCGGCACGCACATTCACGCATCCACACAGTAATAAAACATACAAGATAAGGTACACTATTACCTGTAGATCCACGTTTATTGTATATAAACTGTCATGCCCCTGCGGCCTGTGCTATATTGGGAAGACGGAAACCCAACTTTGTGAACGAATCAGGGGACATAGGTCCAACATCAGAACGGCCTTCAGAGATGGAACCACAGACAAGCCGGTTGCCAAACATTTTTTGGACAATGGACATGCCTTAACCACCTTAAAATTCGTGGCCATTGACCACGTTCCCTTACCAACAAGAGGCGGCAACAGGGGCAATATGTTGGTACGCAAGGAAGCCTTCTGGATCTATGAACTTGATACGGTTGCACCAAGGGGCTTAAATGAGCAATTATCATATGCCCCCTTTATTTAAATAAGGCCAGATTGGCTCACTATCTTCTTGAGTAAAGCTATGTTTTAATGTTTATCTTTGATGGCAACATAGTATAGATGTATGGTTGGGCGCATATAAACACGTAGTCTCACTTTATCGATTACATATGGCACTTTAGTGTATATAAATGCAATGAGTATCACTTTAATGTAGATAAAAGCAATAAGTATCACTTTAATGTGAGATGTGGATAGATAGATATTGGTGGATACCCACGATATGTTGGCAGTAAGCACTTTATTATATACGATAACACGGATTTTCACTTTATGGACGAGAAAGAGCACTTTAATGTATATAAATGCAATAAGCAACACTTTCATGTATATAAAAGCAATAAGTATCACTTTAATAAGAGATTGGTAGATAGCATATGATTGCTCACAAATTGCACATAGTTTCACTTTATCAATGATGGTGAGCACTTTAATGTATATAAAGGCAATTAGTATCACTTTAATGTATATAAAGGCAATTAGCATCACTTTAATGTATATAAATGCAATTGGTTTCACTTTGATGTATATAAATGCAATAAGTATCACTTTAAATAATATGGATGAGTAGTGGAAGCGATGAAGTCGGGATATGGTGTGAGCACTTTGATATATGACACTGGAAGACCCTTTAGGGTATGGAATAGTACTGAGTTGTCTATAGGAAACACTTTTTAGTATAATACAGTTATGGTGTATATTTTTTGATATAATTTTTGGATATATAATTTTGGTGTTTAAATTAAAACAAATAAGAATAAGTCAATGGTACTGCTTATACATATAGAAATCAGGTTATGTGTTAGATATCTCCACTAAGTTAGTAGATATTATATATAAAGCATTTGACATATAGAGAGAATAGAGTTCATACCATAACCTATATGAAGAGTGAGATGTATTGTGATTTGTAAGAACAGCAGATCACTATGATCGATAAGCCCTCCCTATTATATTATATATACTCATAATGTCTGAGAACTAGTGAGTTATGTATAGTAATGTTGCCCCATGTGGAGATGAAATGTGTAGTGATTGTGTGATTTTATGTTGAAACTCTCCCACCATGTGAATACCCGGGCGCTGTGCAGCAGGACATCGTTGCCGTGGTATCAGTTTATGTTTCTGATTACCATGGCGACGGACCGGTGACGCGAGCACGCCACTTCCGGTTTGACGTGCTCGCACATGCGCACAGGATCGGGATAGACGCCGGGTACTCGAGAACACAGGTGGTAAGCATTGTTTTTAAATTAAGTTAGCTGTATATAAGCAGTAATTTGTAAATGAAATGTTTTTTATGCTGAATTGGTCCTGATGAAAGCCACAGGAGTGGCTGAAACGTTGATGATGATGGCAGCAACTATATTTTAATGAATTGAAATAAACAAGAAATTTTATCTATCTACAGACCGTGAGTGCGAGCCTATATTTACTACTTATTATAATTTTGTGGCTATGGCTTTGTAAGCACCCGGCATTTTTTCAAGTTTTTGAGTGTGTGTACTGGGTAACATTGAATATAATATAATATATATATATATATATATATATATATATATATATAATAGCAGTTCAAGTAGAGATTGTAGCCGTATTAGTCCAGTGATGTAGATGTAAAAAAACTGTTAAAATCTGTATCTTGTAATACCTTTTTTATTGGACTAACATAATTTTTTAATGACAAGCTTTCGGGAGAACTTCCCTTTCTCAAGTCTGAAGCATTTCTGAGCAAGACGACACATAGAATTCAAAGTTGAGTTGTGATACAGGGGTTAAAGTGACATGAGTGTAGATAAGACACAGGTTTGATAGAAAATAGACACCATTCTTGCAGAGGGTCATAAATATCTTTCTGAGGAGCAGAGTGAGGGGGGAGAGAGGGAGAAGAAAAACAAACAAGCAGACAGTGCAGAGGATGATACACTTTATACATGCACACACACATAAAAATGTATATGTGAACGCACAAACACATGTTCATATACATATACATAAACACATATACATACATGTACATGAACTAATATACACAAATATAAATGCACAGTGATATATATAAATATACATGCATAAGAGTATGGGAAAGCATAGGTGTACACATAGTACTTCGTATATTGATAGAATAAACATATTGGAAAGCATTTTAAAGTGTTGATACATATGACAGAACAGTAAGATAATGCTGGGAGAGTGTTCATGTAAAGTGTTGGTAGTGGGACAGGAAACCCAAACCCAATAGTCCTCTATTCTTGCTGTTAAACCATTTAATCATTCTGGCTTCAAAAGTTTTTCTTTCTTGGGTATTTTTAAAAACCCCTTTCAGTACTTAGATTTTTAGGTCCTTCAGTGAGTGGCTAGGCTGGGTAAAGTGGTGTCCCACAGGAGTGCAGTACGATCTTTCTTTGTGGTGTTTAATGGAGTGTCATGGCATATTCATTCTGCCATTTAATTGCTGGATAGTTTCCCCAATGTAGCATCCTAGGTGGCATTTGGTGCATTGAATCTTGTATACCACATTGCTGGATGTGCAGGAGTATGATCCTTTAATGCTGTAGGTTTTATTGTTGTGTGTGGCTGTGTTGTCTGTGCATATGTGCTCACACAGTTTGCAGCGAGGTTTTTTGCATCGACTGGTCCCATTTTCTTTATTCTTACAATCAGTGGGCAGCTTCCTGTTGATTCATTTTTGTTGGAGGTTTGGTGGTTGTCTAAAGGCCAAAATGGGTGTTTCAGGGAAAATGTTTTTCAGAGTCTCATCTTCTGTTAATATAGGTTGTAGGTCTTTGATGATTTTCCGTATTATATCTTTTTACCCTGTTTTTTACACCCTGGATAAGATTCCTATATATAGAAGTGTTAACTAATAATTATAATAATAATAATAATAAAAGATTATGGGAGTCTGCTGTGATGTCTACCAATCATTGTCTTGGAAATTACAGTGGAAGGCCAAAAGTGACAACTAAAGGCTTCTTTGAATATTAGGGTTTGAAAAGCTGTGTGGGTTGCCAAAATAATTCTGCACAACAGGGGCTTGCATGGTCAATTTTGCACATGAACCAGACATTCTCTGAAGGCATATCTCACTCTTCACTCTTCGATAAAATGAAGCAGCTACTTGTGAGTGACACAACACTGAGTCATTGCTCTATTCCCACAGTCCTTGTGTTACTACAACAGAGCAGAGTGATTACTTTCTCCAAAATATACAGGACCACTGGGATTTTTCTGAGGTCGATGTATTGACCAAGAGAAGTTGCATGCTCTGAATGAAATAACAAATATATAATAAAATAAAGAAAACTTTAGGTAAATTGTTTAAACGAACTAATTAATTTCTATGAAAAATAAATTTCAAACGCTTGTTTTGTGTGTCTATGTACAGTGATCAGCACGGAACAAAGGAAAATATTTTACATTTTTAACGATTTTCTTTCAAATCCTCTCTTAGCCATATTATACATTAACACTTGAGTATCATGTGTGACTCATAGATAGTTTGGCAATATTAGTGCAATATCAGTGTATACCATGTCCTTGTCAGACCATTAGAGGTCACCATAACAGCACCTTGTCATAAAGATTTCCATATAAAATGTGTCTGAATCCACAATCTGTCAGGTTGACCAGGGTTAGTCTACATGCACAGTGGAAAGCAGACAATACATGGAACATGTAAAATAATTTTGTTAATAGTATTTCAAAGAAGTTTAAGAAAGAAAGAAAGAAAGAAAGACAGAAATATAAAAAGAAAGAAAGAACATCATTTAATACAAGAATACATCTCTCTTTATCTCTGGGAATTCTGGTGCCCACCACCAACCTTCCCCTTCCTTTCATAATAAACCCCCATCTTCTCAGCATCTTATGCCAGCATGGAAAGTTCCCTCCACACTGTTTATTCAGATTGCAGTGTATGCTAGTGATATGTTTATATCCCAATATATACTTTTTCGAGTCATTTCACAATGTATGTTGATAGAGTCAAACTGAATCTAAAACTCTACAACCTAGCCACACACTACACAATTTTCTGAATGACTATTTTAGATCGATCCTCTATTTCCTACAAGTCAAACACAAATTTCCCTACCTCGATGTTCCCTTCTTTGCATACCTGCAGATATGCAGCCTGGTTAGCACTATCCTTCCACACTTAAGCCCCACAGACTGGGAGCATTCAAAAGATTATTTACTTACTCAGCCCACTGATCCTTCCTACTCAATTAGCTTACTTTATTGTTTTGGACCACTCAACAATACAGCCGGGTATCTCTCGATTGGTAGATCATTTCCCAATATTAACCCATGGGAAACTCATAGCAACCACTGTCAAACTACTCACATTACATCGGGAAATTCATCTGAAGATTGCACACCATGCCTACTATACTACTCAAAAATTTGCTTAAAAAATGCCCAAAGTGAGCGATTAATACTGCATCTAGGGTGCATGGGAATCGAGGTCTTCTGGGACCATGTTGTAAGTTACATAACTCAATTGTAGGCTAAACCATTTTGTATTTATCCGCTACGAGTGGTGCTGGGGGTCCCGGCGAAGGATTCATGACGAGTTCCTTAACTGGCTCATATGATCCTGGCTGCATATTACACCACTGGATTGCTACCTCCCTGTTGTCACAGCTCTACGCAAAATTTGCCTCCTATTTAAAATGGATTCGATTCAAACCTCATTAAAAAAGCACTTTGACAAAAAAGATTTTTCTCACCTGGCAATTCTATGTTAGCTCTTTAGATAGAGCATCCCAATTTAAAATGAATGCTTCTTTTTATTTCACAGATTGATACCTTACTAGAGTGATGGCAGGACAATTCCCCATAGCATAACAAATTAATCATCTTAGTGTAGGACCACCCTGAGCCACTTATCAGTGTTATTTGATGGGATAAAGCCAAATATTACATCTAGTTTGCCTTTCATGTATAACATATGAAAGAGATCATATTTAGTTCTGTTTTGTAATACTTAAATGTTATGTATATAATATATATATGAAATATAATGAACTTACAAAAAATAATGAATTTTGATATAAAGGAGCGACACCTCTAAAGCCTATATACAGTTGTGCTAACAAATTTGCATACCTTGGCAGAAATTGTTACATTTTTACATTGATTTTAAAAATATGACTGTTAATGCAAAAAATTTCTTCTATTGAAAGATAGTGATAATATAAAGCCATTTATTGTCACATAGTTGTTTGGCTCCTTTTAAAATCATAATAACAAAAATCGACCAAATGGCCTGACCAAAAGTTCACATACCCTTGAATGTTTGGCCTTGTTACAGACAAACACAAGTTAAAATGGCAATTCAAGGTTGATTTCCCACACATGTGGCTTTTTAAATATACACAGTGTCTGTGTATAAATAGTCAATGAGTTTGTTAGCTATCACGAGGATGCACTGAGCAGGTTAGATACTGAGCTATGGGGAGCAGAAAAGAACTGTCAAAAGACCTGCGTAACAAGGTAATGGAACTTTAGAAAGATGGAAAAATATTATAAAAAGATATCCAAAGCCTTGAAAATGCCATTCAGTACTGTTCAATCACTTATCAAGAAGTGGAACATTCGGGGATCTCTTGATACCAAGCCAAGATCAGGAAAACCAAGAAAGATTTCAGCCACAGCTGCCAGAAGAATTGTTCGGGACACAAAGAAAAACCTATAGGTAACCTCAGAAGAAATACAGGCTGCTCTGGAAAAATATGGTGTGGTTGTTTCAATGGGCACAATATGACAATGCTTGAACAAAAATTAGCTGCATGGTCAAGTTTCCAGAAAGAAGCCTTTACTGCGCCAATGCCACAAAAAAAGCCTGGTTACAACATGCCTGACAACACCTTGACATGCCTCACAGCTTCTGGCACACTGTAATTTGGAGCGACAAAACCAAAATAGAGCTTTATGGTTAAAACCATAAGTGCTTTGTTTGGAGAGGGGTCAACAAGGCCTATAGTGGCCTGATGTCTTTCATACCTCCTTGTTGAAACCTCTTGTATGTAATCATTTTACTGGGCGTCGTGCTCTTCCGCCTCTAAATCTCAAGTTGACTCTATATTCCTTAAGGGATATATGGAATATCTTGTCCATTGGAAGGGGTATGGTTTAGAGGAACGTAGTTGGGTTCCTCACTTTGATATCCATGCTCCCGGTTGGTCTATCTGCATCACCCGGGCAAGCCAGTTCAGCACCAGGCAGTGTTACAGGGAGTCAAGACAGTTGGTCTGACTCCCCAGAGGCAGTATGGGTTAAAGGGAGAAGAGACAATCAGCGCCAGTCGGAGTTACCGGGAGAGGATGTTGTCGGTCCCTCATCCCAGCAGCAGCAAGCACCCCTGGGCATGAAGATAGTCGGTCTCACTACTCAGCACCATGCAGCGTCATTAGGAGTTGAGACAGCCGGTTTGACTCCCCAGTGGCAGCTTACCTTACAGGGAGAGGAGACAACCGGTCTCTCTCCCCAGCGGCAGTGTGCATTACAGGGAGAGCAGCATATCACCTGCACTCCTCAGCGGCAGCTTATCTTACAGGAGACAACGGGTCTCTCTCCCCAGTGGCAGGGCAAGTTATTGGGAGTGGAGATGGTCAGTCTCACTCCCCA
Source organism: Pelobates fuscus (assembly GCF_036172605.1). Classification (NCBI taxonomy): domain Eukaryota; kingdom Metazoa; phylum Chordata; class Amphibia; order Anura; family Pelobatidae; genus Pelobates; species Pelobates fuscus. The sequence continues at coordinate 71,932,012 of NC_086325.1, read as the reverse complement.
GCGGCAGTGTGCATCACAGGGAGAGGAGCCTATCACCCTCTCTCTAGTGGGAGCTAGAGACACCTTGGGAGGAGACAGTTGGTTCCCCTCCCCAACCACAGGGAAAGATACAGGGAGTGGAGACGGTCGGTCCTACCCATCAGCAGCTGGGGCTGTTGTCCAGAGACATGCCCCCTAGCATCTTCCCAGCAGAAGAGCTGGCTTCAGGGCAGAGAGCAGCTGGCCTCTGCCCTACCTGCCCCCTTGTTACAAGGCAGGACTCTGTACCAGTCCCCCCAGCAGAAGTGCTGGCACCAAGGCAGGGGACCACCAGGACAAAGGTGGACACTCGAGAGCTACAGGTCAAGTACTTGGTTATGGGTGGGCTACTTGACTAACTCAAGTACCGACCAACAGGAGGTCAGGTATCTGGTTAGTCTCCCCTTGGGAGGGAAGAGATGTGACTAAAGTAACTTCGCCACTGGCCTATGGAGGGGCCTGCTTGCCAGCCTCCTACCCTGTGAGTATGGCCCCTGCAATAGACCTGGCTAAAATACTTTAAAACAGACTCTGTTCGTGCAATTGGGACTATATGGTTCCGCACAAACCTGAGACCACCCTGGAGCTTGTCAAGCTTAATAGATACATTGTTGCAATTTCCACCTCTGTGGTCTAAGTGTTCGTCTGGGTGGCTGCAATTCCTATGGAAGACACGAGGTGGCGGCCATATTGTTCACATGGACCAAAACCGCAAATAGACTTCAGGGGGTCTTAGCTGCGAATGCCCTGGAACTATTTTCGTTGTGAAAACCTCGTCGGTCCTCCAGCGGCACTTAGCTGCGATTCTATGGAACTATTTTTGGCTATGGGACCATGCCTGCGGTCGGTCAAATAAATGACTTCAAGCAAGTTTCTGAACCCCTGAACTGATCTGGGTGATTTTGGGGTGTGTTGGTTCGGGGCTATCGGGGAATGTGGCATTTCTGGGGTTTTATGTGTTTTTGGGTTGTTTTGAAGAGGTGTGTTTTTTCTGTGCTTGGAGATGATTTGATTGGAATTGGTGCAGTTGCTGATCCTGTTGTCTCCCAGGCACGGAGGAAAGATTGTATGTTTGTTATGGGAGTGTCGGGCATTTAATCACTGTTCTTATTTGTCTGTGTCTTTATGTTAGAGTCCCCAGCAAGGTCCATATGGGCGTACCCCTTGCATGGCGATTGTCATAAAAGGTCAGGTGTGGCTCCCATTAAATTGAGATTCGTTTACCCCTTCATGAAGTCTTGACTCATATTTGGGGGATTGGAGAACTACATACACTCTGGGGATTGCTATATATATACTCACCTGAGTATAATCACTAGCTCTTATAAGAGCTGTTCCTGCTACACTCTTTGGACTAGGAGAGGTCTACCCACTGGAAGCTGGATCCTGGTCTTGGGTCTAGGGTGGATGGAGGACGGCGAGACCCCAAACCAAGCTGCGGGGGTTCGTGGGGTTTACGGTGGTTATGGTGTTCCAGCACAGTGCTTATGGTGCTCGCAAGTACTAGGAAGCAGCGATTGACGGAGGTACCTGGTCAGGGTGCCAGGAGGTCCATCACATTGACAATTTCACATGATGGTACAACAGCGTAGGGAGATCAGCAACATAGCTTATGTGCACAACAGTGAGACCAATTGGGAAAGGTGCAGTCAGGCTGTCTTCTAAATATACCCCTATACAAGGGGAGGGTTGCAGTATGTGTGAAGGCTGCAGTGTGTGTGTGTGTGTGTGAGGGGTGCAGTGTGTGTGTGTGAAAGGCGCAGTGTGTATGAAAGGCGCAGTGTGTATTAAAGGGGCAGTGTGTATGAATGGTGCAGTGTGTGTATGAAAAGTGCAGTGTGTATGAAAGGTGCAGTGTGTGTCTGTGTGAAGGGTGCCGTGTGTGAGTGAGTGCAGTGTGTGTGCATTAAGGGTGCAGTGTGTGAGGAGTGCAGTGTGTGAAGGGTGTAGTTAGTGCGTGTGTGTGGTGTGCAGTGGGGGGAAGAGGAGCGCAGTGTGTGTGTGTGTGAAGGCTGCAGTGTGTATGTTTGTGAGGGGTGCAGTGTGTGTGAGTGAAAGGTGCAGTGTGTGTATGTGTCTGTGTGAAGAGTTCAGTGTGTGAGTGCAGTTTGTGTATGTGTTTGGTGTTAGATTCCTGTCATCATTCACGTAATTTTCCCTTTCTCTCTTGTTTTGCCACTTTTCAGAAATCCGAAGCACTTCGATACTTCGGTTCGGCACTTCCGAAATTCAGCACTTCGGCAATTCCGACATTCAGAAGCATCCAATTGTCTGAATTGCCGAAATTCGGCGGAATTTACATTTCTAAACTAAATGAATTGCACAAGCGTAGATATTTTTTGTACAGTCCCGTCATGTGACACCACCAGGTACCTGGGCCATCTCCAGTGATATTCTATTCCCACCGCTGGTGGCAGGATTCAGGTATCTTCACCACTGTAGTGTGGACCTAGTGAGGTCTTGGTCGAAAGAGAGGTTGGAGCCTTCAAATGTTAACAACGTCTTGCCCTGTAGTGCTTCCAGCAAGGTTCTTTTATCGCGTGAGGTGGAACAGCAGACGATGACGGCTCGTATCATGATAGCAGGAGCTTTGCCTGAGATTTGCAGTCAGTAGAACTTCTTTGCCTGACCTGTTGGTAGTATTGAAGCCACAAGTCACCTCATATAGTGTGGAAGCTTATCAGGCTTGATTAGGTCAGGTATACCCTTTATTTTTAGGTGATTGTCATCAAGAGTTGTGTAGTGTAGTTAAAGAGCTTGTTGATTAGCTTGTAGGGTTAGAACAGAGTCCATTAGGGACAACAGGCCCTTCTTGAGTTCTGCAATGTCTTCCTCTGAGGCATTTACTCTGTCTCTAATTCATTGTATATCAGCTTTTATGACTGCCACATCAGCTGCCAAAAGGCTTTTGATTTCTGTGACCAGGTTGCGAAAGTAACGCTGTGTGACTGGTGTTGACCCATCTGCATCCCCTACAGGGTGAGGTACTTGTTCAGGGGCTGAGTCAGGGTCTGAGAATGCATGGCCTTGTGTCCTGCCATCTCTGCCATCTTGGGATGCGGCTGCCACTGAAGCATGGACCGGATATCTCTGGACCCTGAAGATGGCTCCTGAGTGAACCTCTGGGTCCGTCGCTCCTTGGTCAATGTCCGGATAGGGAGAGAAGCAATTGGGAAAGCCTCCATTGAAGAGTCTTCAAAAGGCGCGAGGCACCTGAGCAGTGCAGACAGGTCTAGGTCCGTGGGTGGTCTGTAGGCCCCAGACCTACGCTTCTGTTGTTTCGCTTTGGTAGAGTGTAGAAACAGCATAGAATGCCTCTTTAGTGTTCACCTCTGTGATTGCCGGTGTTTATCAGGGTGGTGGGGGGGTTGAATCTTCCAAAAACAAGCTTTCATTTGGCTTTGTGATTGGAGCGGTGCGAGATGGCGTCAGGTCTGGTTCAAGGTTAGGCTCTGCCCCCATAAAAAAATGTAATCAATTAAAAAAACAAACAAAAAAACCCTACAAAACCAACTCTGGTCAAAGTATAGAACTTTCTCCCTATCTACTTCTCCTCTCAGTACATCTTGGCCGACCTCGACTCGGTATATCACTACCTCATACTAAGTTTTTTCCCAACTGCTTCTTCTTAGGCTAGAAGGCATGTGATGTGACATTATGTGTATGTTAACCTGGTTATAACCTGCATTAACTTTGTTGCTAGGATTGGTGCTAAAAGCTCTGGTTTGGTAGACACAATCCGCAACTTCATATAACTCATTCCTTGACAATACCTATAATAAGAGCGATCGATGTTTTGTTAAAAAACAAAACAAAAAAAAACCCAAACAATCCCAACAAATTAGATATTTAGGTAGAACACTATCTGATCCCAAATAGCCCCCACTACCAATCGTAAACGAACCATGGGATGGCAGAGAGGCTTGTCTCCAAGCTAGTTATAACTAAATACTTCTCACAACTTGCTCAAGGCTAGCCATCAATATCATTTCATTCCCCCTCCCCATTAAACATTGGTCTTCAAGACATAACTGCGGTGTACTCGTGCCCCCTTGCTGTAGAGAACTCCTCCTACCAAGGGATACACAGATGGCTTTGTAATTTACCTTTTTTGAATTTATATACTTATTGTTGTATAGTACATATATATAGTTTACTGTTCTGATTAGCCTGAAGATACTTCTTACTCCACAATCCTAGCTAGGCTGATAGTACTTGTTGAGTTACCCTCCGTTTGGTCACCCTCAACATAAGAGGCCTAAAATCCCCTGAAAAATATTCCTTGGCACTCAGAGAATTCCATGCGTTAAAAGCTGATATCGCATTCATGCAAGAAACACACTCGCAAAGATTCTGCCCCTAACCTCCGTAATCATAAATACCGCACAAGCTACTTTAGCAATTACATGGGGGCCAAAGCCCGAGGGGTGGCCATAGTCTGCCTAGCACGTTCCCTTTAGCTACAAGTCGCACCCATTGGATGATTTAGGGAGACTCCTGATGGTTAAGGGCTTAGTGGGGCAAACCATTGTGACCCTTGTTAATTTATACCTCTACAATAGGAAACAAGGCAAGGCACTATGGGTTTGTCTCTGTGCTATAGATTCATTTTAAGAAGGAGTGCTGATAATGGGTGGGGACTTAAACATCTCCATACAGGGAGTGCAGAATTATTAGGCAAGTTGTATTTTTGAGGATTAATTTTATTATTGAACAACAACCATGTTCTCAATGAACCCAAAAAACTCATTAATATCAAAGCTGAATATTTTTGGAAGTAGTTTTTAGTTTGTTTTTAGTTTTAGCTATTTTAGGGGGATATCTGTGTGTGCAGGTGACTATTACTGTACATAATTATTAGGCAACTTAACAAAAAACAAATATACACCCATTTCAATTATTTCTTTTTACCAGTGAAACCAATATAACATCTCAACATTCACAAATATACATTTCTGACATTCAAAAACAAAACAAAAACAAATCAGTGACCAATATAGCTACCTTTCTTTGCAAGGACACTCAAAAGCCTGCCATCCATGGATTCTGTCAGTGTTTTGATCTGTTCACCATCAACATTGCGTGCAGAAGCAACCACAGCCTCCCAGACACTGTTCAGAGAGGTGTACTGTTTTCCCTCCTTGTAAATCTCACATTTGATGATGGACCACAGGTTCTCAATGGGGTTCAGATCAGGTGAACAAGGAGGCCATGTCATTAGATTTTCTTCTTTTATACCCTTTCTTGCCAGCCACGCTGTGGAGTACTTGGACGCGTGTGATGGAGCATTGTCCTGCATGAAAATCATGTTTTTCTTGAAGGATGCAGGCTTCTTCCTGTACCACTGCTTGAAGAAGGTGTCTTCCAGAAACTGGCAGTAGGACTGGGAGTTGAGCTTGACTCCATCCTCAACCCGAAAAGGCCCCACAAGCTCATCTTTGATGATACCAGCCCAAACCAGTACTCCACCTCCACCTTGCTGGCGTCTGAGTCGGACTGGAGCTCTCTGCCCTTTACCAATCCAGCCACGGGCCCATCCATCTGGCCCATCAAGACTCACTCTCATTTCATCAGTCCATAAAACCTTAGAAAAATCAGTCTTGAGATATTTCTTGGCCCAGTCTTGACGTTTCAGCTTGTGTGTCTTGTTCAGTGGTGGTCGTCTTTCAGCCTTTCTTACCTTGGCCATGTCTCTGAGTATTGCACACCTTGTGCTTTTGGGCACTCCAGTGATGTTGCAGCTCTGAAATATGGCCAAACTGGTGGCAAGTGGCATCTTGGCAGCTGCACGCTTGACTTTTCTCAGTTCATGGGCAGTTATTTTGCGCCTTGGTTTTTCCACACGCTTCTTGCGACCCTGTTGACTATTTTGAATGAAACGCTTGATTGTTCGATGATCACGCTTCAGAAGCTTTGCAATTTTAAGAGTGCTGCATCCCTCTGCAAGATATCTCACTATTTTTGACTTTTCTGAGCCTGTCAAGTCCTTCTTTTGACCCATTTTGCCAAAGGAAAGGAAGTTGCCTAATAATTATGCACACCTGATATAGGGTGTTGATGTCATTAGACCACACCCCTTCTCATTACAGAGATGCACATCACCTAATATGCTTAATTGGTAGTAGGCTTTCGAGCCTATACAGCTTGGAGTAAGACAACATGCATAAAGAGGATGATGTGGTCAAAATACTCATTTGCCTAATAATTCTGCACTCCCTGTAGACTCAGACATGGACACTATGTCTGGTTCCACTTTATACCAATCCTCAGCAAGGAAAAAAATTCATTCCTTGCTGGAAGATTTCCAACTATTTGACTGCTGGCGTATCACCCACCCACACTCAAGGGACTATTACTGCTACTCACATACATCACAATCATACTCAAGAACTCGCTCTCCCACACAGATTTTTGCATTGGATTCAGTTTTGTTCCTACGGTCCCATCTCCTGGCCGGACCATGCACCCCTGTGTCTTGGCATCCAGATCCCATCTCTTCCCCCCAAATCACCTTCCTGGAAACTTAACGACTTCTTACTCAATGACGTGATTGTGACTTCTCAGGTAACAGATACTCTAAGAAATTATTTCAGGGAAAACTCCACACCCTCTCTCTCCAAAACTCCATACCCTCTCTCTCCAAACTGTTGTATGGGAAGACCATAAACTGGTATTAAGAGGTCACCTCATCTCCCATGCATCCAACATTAAAAAAAGATAGAGATTCACAGATACAATCATTACTTCAGTTGATTAGATCCTTACAGACTGACCACAAACAGAGGAACAGACACCTACAAACAACTGAATGAAAAACGCACTACAATAGTTACTAAACATGTAAATTAAATGTAAGCTTCTCTTGACAAAACATAAATACTACTCTCAAGGAGGCAAATTTACTAGCTAACATGCTCAAAGCCTCCAGACAGACAACATTCATATCCAAAATCAAACAGCCCACAGGTGATTTTTTTCATAAACTCCCAGACATTCTTGAGGCATTTCATGATTACTACTGTAAACTTAATAAAACAGACGTTGCTGAGTTCCTTTCCACCATGATCCAACATACAATAGCACCAGTAGATGTTCAAACACTAGAATCACCCATTACAACAGACACATTTTTAGCCACAGTGAAACACCTCCCATTGGTCAAAAGTCCAGGCCCAGATGGCTTCACGGCCAAGTACTACAGAGTATTCCAACAAAATCTGTCTGGACCCTTTGTAGAAGCATTCAATTCCCTTCTCCATCATCTCTCCCAAACTCAGCACTTGAATACCATATGACTCTTTTTCTAAAATCGGGAAAATACCCCACAAATTGCAGGAGCTATCGACCTATATCCTTATTAATATAGACCTAAAGATTTTCACCAATATTCTGGCCAGCTGCCTTCACCCACTCCTCCCCGATTAATCAGTCCACCCTGATTAATCGGGGTTAGTTTCCAAAAGGAAGGCTAAACATAATACTACCTTGTTCATCTCTCGGAATTACATCGGATGCAGGACTTGCTGCTGTTCATCAATGCAGAAAAATAATTCAACAGGGTGGACTGGTCCCTACTCATGATGGGGTTTGGGACAAATTGGTTACTCTGGATGAAAGCACTGTAATCCTCCCCAATTGCAAAAATCCAGGTTAATGGTCAACTGTCCAAACTGGTATGGATAGGAAATGGCACGAGACAGGGGTGCCCTTTGTCCCCTCTCATCCTTATCATGGATCCATTTCTTCAGGGCATCCATAATAATCCTAATATTCACCATAGGCGTGCGCAGCCTATTGCATTAGGGTGTGCACCCTCAAGCACAAGCACACGCGGCGTGTATATATATATATATATATATATATATATGTATATGTATGTATATATATACACATATATACACACACACACAAAGCTGTGTGTGTGCTGTGTGAGGGTGCTGTTAGTGTGATGTGTGTGTGCTGGTAGTGTACTATGTGGGTGAGGGTGTTTGTGTGTGCGTGCTTGTGAGGGTGCTGTGAATGTACTGTGTGTCAGGGTGCTGTTTGTGTGTGTGTGTGCACTTGTGAGGGTGCTGTAAATGTACTGTGTGTCAGGGTGCTGTTTGTGTGTGAGGGTACTGGTAGTGTTTTGTGTGTGTGTGTGTGTTAGGGTCCTGTTTGTGTTTGTGAGGGTGCTGTGTGTGTGGGTGCTGTATGTGTGTGTGGGTGCTGTATGTGTGTGGGTGCTGTATGTGTGTGGGTGCTGTGTGTGTGGGTGCTGTGTGTGTGTGGGTGCTGTGTGTCTGTGGGTGCTGTGTGTCTGTGGGTGCTGTGTGTCTGTCGGTGCTGTGTGTCTGTGGGTGCTGTATGTGTGTAGGTGCTGTATGTGTGTGGGTGCTGTGTATGTCTGTGGGTGCTGTGTATGTCTGTGGGTGTGCTGTGTATGTGTGTGGGTGTGCTGTGTATGTCTGTGGGTGTGCTGTGTATGTCTGTGGGTGCTGTGTATGTGTGTGGGTGCTGTGTATGTCTGTGGGTGCTGTGTGTGGGTGCTGTGTATGTCTGTGGGTGCTGTGTATGTGTGTGGGTGCTGTGTATGTCTGTGTGTGCTGTGTATGTGTGTGTGTGTGCTGTGTATGTGTGTGTGTGTGCTGTGTATGTGTGTGGGTGATTGTTGGGGGTGGAGGTGGGGGTACATTATTTAATATCCCCCCTCCCTTCTTACTTTATGTGGGGAGGGGGGATTCTTGTTCCTTGTCCCTGGTGGTCCAGTGGAGGTGGAGGCAGATCAGTTATCCCCCCTCCCTTCTTACCTTATGCCTGGGAGGGGGGATCCTGCTGCTGCTGCTGCCATCCCTGGTGGTCCAGAGGAGAGTGAACTCTAGCCCCGCAGGGCTAGAGTTCACTCACGCGAGATCTGAGCGTTGCCGCGGCAACGCTCAGATCTCGCGAGAGGAACCCGGCGGAGCTGCTGGCAATAGCTCCGCCGGTCCTCTCCTGCCTCCCTCCCTGCATGTGAGCCGGGGAGGGGAGGCTGAGAGCAGAGCCGGCGCTCGGATAGCGCCGGCTCTGCATGAGCCGGCAGGGGGGATCCTGAGATCTCCCCTGTCGGTCTCAATACATAGGCGTGCCGCGGGGATTAGGGTGTGCCCAGGCACACCCGGCACACCCCGTGCGCACGCCTATGATATTCACGACTTTGTGACCCACACAGCAGAATATATACTAGCTGCATTTGCGGACGACTTGCTCAATGCCTCCCCTTCGAGAAAAATCTCTACATACAGTAAACACTTGAACTTTCAAGTCAATTTTACCAAAAGTGAAATTCTCCCCCTTCAGATTGACCACAATGCATGCCTTACCCTTCGGAGACGTTTCCCCTTTCTATGGATGGAAACCTCTGTCAAATACTTAGGAATCTTCCTTCCATGAGACCTCACCAAACTTTTTGATCTAAACTTTCCACCCCTCCTACAATCTATCACAGCATACCTTAAGGCATGGAATACACCAATAGCTGGTTATGCCAGATCCATATACTTAAAATGAATACCCTCCACAAAATCCTATACACTCTACAAACACTACCTGTCTCCCACCCGATACCCTTTTTAAACAGAGTGCATAGACTCTTCAGCTCCCTCCTATGGGCACAAAGGCACCCCAGAATTTCTTCCAAGGTTCTAATGGGTCATAAATCACAAGGTATACTAGGCCTCCCCAATTTGGAAGCTTACTATCAAGTGGTAATCCTTACGAGAATATACGAATGTGCAGGACCCAAGAGCAAATTCCACTGGTTGCAATTGGAGAGGCTGGGATTCCGAGTATCCCTACACAATATTCCATGGCAGGATAATGGAAGGGCAGTTCTGAATCCAGTATACACAAACCATCCCATCATTGTGCTGACCTTAACAACTTGGCACCAACTCAGACGCCTCCCAAGCTTGTCAAAACATCCATCTACCCTATCCATTGAACTACAACCCACAGGTCTACTGGTTGGAGTGTTTACCACATTCCTGTTAACGAATGATTCCCGGTATCTGAGGTTGGAGACCATCCTCAATGCACAATGAGTTAAACCAATAGAAGATCTGTTTGCCAACCAAACGATTTCCCAATTACAAAACTTCAGCTATACCCAACTCAAACACTTCATAGTTTCACAACCCTTACTGATCACCAGTAATAGGGACCAAACGCGCTTTGAGAAACTATGTAAAAACCACTACATAAAAACTAAACACCTATCGTTACTATATAAACTCATACTACAAGACATGTTGCCTTCCCAACCTAAATTCATGGAAGTATGGTGTCAAGAATTACATATATCTTTTACAGACTCAGAACGCAACAGGCTATTTTCCAACATATTTCACACATCCATTAGCAATTACACCCACGAGAGCAACTATAAAAAAGTTTGTAGATGGCAATAGATGCATGCACGACTGCACAGACTCTTTCCCAACTCTCTGTACACATGCTGGAGATGCATAAACTCCAGGGTTACTCGTGGACACATCTGGTGGTCTTGCGACCGAATCCAACAGTACTGAAAAAGGCTTACCACACTGCTACATTCCATAACAGGTATTATGCTTCCCACCTCCCCCAAAATACTATTATTTCTGCTCTACTCTCACAACATTCCTAAGCCTACTCAAACACTGCTCAAACACCTTATCACGGAAGCAATTTTGTTAATCCTGATCTTATGGAAAAAGGACAGTGCACCAACGATCAGGGATTGTATTCAAAAAGTAGAATCCATCACATTGATGCATGAACTGACCTCATCCCTAAACCATACCTATCATCAATACCAAAATAGCTGGACAACATGGCTGGCAAACATGCAATTTTTAACCTGAGGTTTAATTTTTGTGCCTCTTGCTTCCCCTTTAGGTTTACCTCTTCCATGTATCACAGTCTCATGTTATACACATTTGTGGCGGTCTGCCAGAGTATCACTGCCACGCATGCCCTTTTCCCAATAAACAAACACAAATAATCCCAAAGGTAAAATATTGCTGATGTCCCATAATCCCCCACACATGAGCCAATGCTGAGAGAAGACTGGTTTATTTGGAGCCACACACGGCTTTTTATGCAAAAGCCCCAACACAGGTTTCTAACACAGAAAAACAGGAAGATCCCTCCCATGATCCTCTGTGCCTGAGAGATAATTATCAGAATACACATCACTAATTATATTATCTCTCAGGGACAGAAAAATAAAACATTTCTTAACAACCCCAAAAGTACTCCCAAAACACATGGAAACCCCACAAAAGTCATATCCCCGGATAGATTGGATCTGGCCGAACAATATATCACGGAATCACCCGGATCTGTTTAGTAGTTTTGGATCGCCATCGCGGGGAAGTTCTGACCTGTCTGCCATGAGGTTGAAGCCCAAAATAGTTCTAGGGAAGTTGGGGCAAGAGCCTGTCTCCGTTCGTGGGGTTTTGTACGAAAACCACAAAAGGTAGATGAAAGCTTATTCGTGTAGAATGCTCCCCATGTTCGGCAGTCTGTAACTCCTGAACGCCATTCGTGTAGGTGTACTGGAACTGGAATGGGTAGCAGATCCATGGTGACCGGTGTTCGCAGGAGTGCCTGGCCGAAATTAGCTCCAGGCACTTGATGACCAAATCCTGCTGCCAGCATTCGGGAGACAAAATGGCTACCATCCATTGTCCTGGCCACATGTGTTCGCATGCACGAAATGGCGGCCACCCAATGGAGCATTCTATTAATTAGTTCCTTTGCGGTTTTCTTTCAAGATACTCCACGTTCCACGTTCTAATGGATCTCTGTGGTGGTCTTGGTTTGGGAACCGAACAAAATAAATGAAGCAAAATGAAATACGAATCCGTTATACGAAAAGAGCCGAAAGTGATGGGGTATTCTTTCACAGCATCACTTACCTTGATGCTTTTCCATTTGATTTGGAAACACATATCGCACCAGAGTTACCTAGGATCACACATAACAGCCACGTACCCATCACCTTCTCTGGACTAATACGACCCTGTTCCCATGAGTTGACCAAAATGAAACCCCCCTCCTCTTTATGATGAGCTGAATCACTCAGAAATTTAGCTTCACAACTTCATCCATATCTTTGACACCTAATATACACGGATATGATTGGGTATCATATTAAGCGCGTTATCACAATCTGACACTGGGCTATTAAGCAATACATAACACCTAACTATGGTACTAATGTCTCTGTCAATGACACCGAACTACTGGTGAGAACTATACCGCTCCAGGGTTAGAAATCATATATGTACTATATGTATATATCCTCATATGTGTGCTATGTATCTACAACTGACTGTTACGTATATATTAAATGTGATTGTGTCTGATTGTAAACATCTGTAATTCTGTAATTCTGTGAATATTTCCAATTAATGTTTAAAACAATTTTTTAAATCCTCTATACTACAGAAATAATCACTAATAATAATAATTATTAATATAACACAACACTTAAATGCTAGATAAAATTAAGATAACTACAATTAGACACAATAGTTTTTATAATTTGGATCACATGCACAGAAGTGAAAAACCTGAATGTGTTTAGCTGTTAATCTGCCTGGTTCTCTTGAAACATTTGTTTGCACGTGAATACTAATATATTGGGTACTGAAAATGTGTAAAAATAAAAAAAAAGAAAAAAAAAAGAAAAAGAAAAGAAAGAAATTATTTCTTTTGAACAAAAAAAGGACCTGAAAATATATATTATATCACCGATGGTCTGTCAGCTGAAAAAGTGTTAATTGACAGATCTGAAGTCTAATGTTTTATAGCATCAGCACTAGCGCACTCTGTTTTGATGTCTGAGCATTTTGGGAGCCCTAAGAGACTTGGGCGAGGCAGCTGCTAAATATATATTTGTTCTAGCACTTATGGGATTTACCAGATATGAGTTTTCCCCTCAGGGTTAACAATGGGGCAACTCCCTATTACAGCGCTGACCTTCCCCGAAGCTCTAAGAGTGAAGAGGAGGTAGCCATAATGGCATGTGACCTGCAGCATGGCTCCAGTGCAGGGCTTCATTTCCAGAGAAATATAAAAGAAAACTGACTGCTCCCAGGGCCAATTTCAGCCAGAGCAAATTTAGCTTGCAGCAGACCGACCCGCTCCCTAAACCCACAGGAAGATGTTGAAGCAGCCAGTAAAGGCAGCCAAAGGGCCAGACGAGACGCCTATACAACGCAGGCCAGACAAGAGCCAGCCGCGGATGCATTGCTGCTGGAAAAAAATAATTCCCAGCCAGAGTGTGAAAGCCAGGACAGATTTTAAGGGGCCTCTCGGGGTTAACAGGAACTTTGATCCTCAGATATCCTTAACAGGTGATTAATGGCGACTCTACATGTTACGATATTGCTGTACAACACCATAGTAAGGAAAATGTGACACTAAACACCCGATAGCCCTTCATCACAGACAAAAGAGGCCCATGTTTCTAAAAGAAAAGCGTTTCAAAACTGTCTGGGAACAATATTCTGTCTCTTACGATGATGGGTTTCTTTGGATCTATGTTAAGATTACTGTACAATTATTGCAGTACATTTTGGCACTATTCAGCTGTTATAGGCGTCCTGATGACTTACAAAAAAAAAAGACAAACCTAAAAAGTATTCTCATATAATGACTACTGGGATTCTAAAATAAAAACATAGAGCAAGCCTGTATCTGCACATTCATATAATGATACCGACTATACACGAGACTGTAAATATTTATTCATGGTTATATGTAGATTGACACAGCACAGTTTTACAGTTACATATATATGTGTCACTACAGTCAAAGTAGATTAATATAGACCTGTCATAGCTAACACAACTGAATGATGTCGTAGCATGGCTTTAAAGAGAATACAATTCCATCTATACATTGTGTTAGAGAAATTGGAATGTATTATATTTTGGTCTTTACCACTACAGCGTTGGCATCACGGACATATTTAGGACAAAATGGAGGGGATGGTAGGAGTTTAGGATGTTTACAATGTAAAAAAGTAATAAATGAAAATTACAGTAAAAATTGCAGCTGTTTGCATGTACGTATGTGAATGTGTGTGTGACTGTATGTCTATGTTCAATGCATTCAGAAACCCTTAATTTTTTTACCTATTTTCTAATGTTGCAGCCTTATGCTACAATTGATTTTTTTTTCTTCACATCATTCTAATGGCTGGGCAAAAACCATATTTCTGACACAAATGTAAATTGTCAGCACAGTCAGGTAAGTGTTTAGATCCCTAACTGTAGATGTAGCAAGGGATAGAAAGAAGTATTAGCAAAAACCTACAGTCAATGACTAGGAAATAGGGTTGAAACATGCAGTTATCTTATAAGGACCTGTGTAACAAGGTGCCAGTTTGTAAGTAGAAACTCGGAGACTGATGTTTTTGTTCCCTCACCTAGCAAGGAGCAGCTCAGTGTTTTTTTTTTTTTTCACCAACTTATCTCTTCTCGAGTTTGAGAGACTTAGACAGGGAGATCTGAACCTGTGCCCAAATTCAAATGCCGACACTACACATAAACATAACCATGCATCCAAACACCAACACAACACACAAATGAATACCTGTATTTAAAAACCAACACTACATACAATCACTCCACTGCATTGAAATAGAAATAGTACATACAAACATACTCATACACACATACTGCTTGCTTACATTCAAACGCTACTAATAAATACAAATCTGCAAGGATGAACAAATGGTAGCTGCCCAGCTGTCAAAGTATCATGTGAGTTTCACAAAAGTTGAGGACCTTTGTTTTGGTGGCCTAAAATATTTCTTCCACTAGGACTCTCTGTAAATTAGTTGCTCCACTGGGTAGAAGGAACTGAAATGCCCAATTAATTAAATTATATAAAATAGTTATTTGAATTGTATAGATAGATATAAATTAATAAAAAGTTGAAATATATATAGAGGAGTTGAAAAAAGATGCTATAAGTGGGGAAGAAAAAACTGTGGGACTGCATGTACACTATCATATACCACAATACACCCCTTCATGCGATCACACTCGCACACTACACAAACACCCCACCTCATACAAACACACTGCCACATTTCACCCATACACTCCCTCATACAAACACACCCATATATAAACATATTTATTATCACTGAGTAGAATGCATCGTCTACCATCCACCATAACTGAATTGGTGGCCGTTCACCGTTATTACACTCATCCATCAGATCTTGTCTGTGGGTTAATTCTTTTTACAGTTTATATTTATTCTGTTTCATGTTGAAAGATTTCCGACACACTTCTTTATTCCCAAGTAATGACATTTTCTTACTGCCAGAGGTTGCTTTGGCGGCCAATCATTGATAACCAATGGTTTTGTGCGGTTCATCATAGGCTGTTTGGCATTTGTTCAGCCATTCTGTGGCTGCCTTGTTGAAGAAAAAGGTGTAATACCAAAGAGAATTAAGCTGTATGCTTGTGGATCATCATGTAAATTCTTGGCTTGAAGCAGAGTGTGCATGCTTTAAAAAGGGTGTGTATCTAAAGGAGCCAGACACCACTTTTAGTTAAAGTTTCTGCACAGGGCACTGGCAAAGCTAAAATCATTCCTGAATGCAGGAACACATTCTGTGTTTCAGATTGTATGCAATTTTAATGCAAAAATAATTGAAAGAGATTAGGAAAGATTTCTACAATGTCTAACTTGTGTTGGCTTCTACATCACTTGGAAATTTAATGGCTGGTTCACGAGTACAAAGTTAATAATAATAATAGAAAAAAACAATGACAGCTAATCTGTCAAAGTCTATGTCTGAAATATTTAGAAGTTTTGACCAGAAGAGCAACATTTTCATTAAAATATTTAGTCTTGTGAGTGGGAGATCCAGTGGAATGCATGAGCGTCTTAATGCCAAAATTCAACAAGTCTAACTCCAGACTACTGAGATTTGATAGGCCTGTGTTGTTGCTGAAATATCGCAGAATATGAAGGAGACAGACAGGGAGAAAATGTTTCCACACAGCTTTCGGCAATATTAGTAAGCAGGTTTTTCAATATCCATGTTCCAAAAAAGATTGTTTCAAATTTCACTAGGAGAAGTCTGGTGTCTTGAACTGCAGACCAAATGAAAATATATAAAAAGCCAAAGGCAGGCCAGATTTAAACACACTGAAATTTGGCAGATATATTGTGTGCATCCCCAAGTACAAGAGAGGCTGCGAGCAGGTGGAATACCACATTTGTGTATGTGGATTAAGATAAAGAGAAAAGTAGCAGGTAATTATAATGTTTATGTCAACTGTACTTAAGCTTCTGTAAACATCTCCAGTTATATTTCTGGGTTGATATTTTTGGTTCAGTTCCTCGTGTCTGAAATGAGATGTCTTTGTCTTTGATCATTTTTCTGTTTTTGTCAGTGTTGATTGCTACACTGTTTTATGTATTGATATATTAAAATGCTGCATACATTGATCATGCAACTTTGTTATATAGAATTTCACTAACCTAAAATGTACGTACTTTATATGCTTGGAGAATGCCCAGGGGTGGGGAGAAGAATGATCAGTATACTGACCTGGTACTCTAGGAAACACATTGACTGGTCAGGCCACGTCTCCAGTAAGTGTTCTTGTGCAAGACACCAAATGATATAGAGCCTCCCAGATTGTAAACACATTTGATCAGAACCTTCTTCAAAACAAAGCTTTGCATGTAATGCGTCTATCTCATATATGAGTTGCCCCTTTTACGTTGCATTTCTGAAATAAATGAACTTTTGCACGATATTCTAGTTTTTCAAGTTTTTGGCCCCATTTTTCATGAGCTGAACTCAAAGATCTAAGACTTTTTCTATGTACACAAAAGGCCTATTTCTCTCAAATATTGTCAACAAATCTATCAAAATCTGTATTAGTGAGCACTTCTCCTTTGCAAGATAATCCATCCACCTCACAGGTGTGGCATATCAAGATGCTGATTAGACAGAATGATTATTGCAAATGTGTGCCTTAGGCTGGCCACAATAAAAGGCCACTCTAAAATGTGCAGTTTTATCACACAGCACAATGCCACAGATGTCGCAAGTTTTGAGGGAGCGTGTAATTGGCATGCTGACTGCAGGAATGTCCACCAGAGCTCTTGCCCATGAATTGAATGTTCATTTCTCTACCATAAGCCGTCTCCAAAGGCGCCAGAGAATTTGGCTGTACATGCAACCGGCCTCACAACCGTAGACCACATGCAACCACACCAGCCCAGGACCTCCACATCCAGTATCTTCACCTCCAAGATCGTCTGAGACCAGCCACCCAGACAGCTGCTGCAACAATCGGTTTGCATAACCAAAGAATTTCTGCACAAACTGTCAGAAACTGTCTCAGGGAAGCTCATCTGCATGCTCGTTGTCCACATCGGGGTCTCAAACTGACTGCAGTTCGTCGTCGTAACCGACTTGAGTGGGAAAATGCTCACATTAAGTGGCATCTGGCACTTTGGAGAGGTGTTCTCTTCACGGATGAATCCTGGTTTTCACTGTACAGGGTAAATAGCAAACAGCATGTCTGGCGTCATGTTGGTGAGCGGTTTGCTGATGTCAACGTCTTGGATCGAGTGACCCATTGTGGCGGTGGGGTTATGGTATGGGCAGGCATATGTTATGAACAACGAACACAGATGCATTTTATTGATGGCATTTTGAATGCACAGAGATACTGTGATTAGATCCTGAGGCCCATTGTTGTACCATTCATATACGACCATCACCTCATGGTGCTGCATGACAATGCACGGCCCCATGTTGCAAGGATCTGTACACAGTTCTTGGAAGCTGAAAACATCCCAGTTCTTGCATGGCCAGCATACTTACGGGACATGTCAATCATTGAGCATGTTTGGGATGTTCTGGATCAACGTGTAGGACAGCGTGTTCCAGGTCCTGCCAATATCCAGCAACTTCGCACAGCCATTGAAGAAGAAGCAAGGTCTTCAGGATGACATCATGGGAGGCTGAGCGACAGTGCTGGAATAAAGGTAAGTAAAACTTTTTTTTTTTTTAAATGCAGTTAAGGGGGGCTCTAATCTAAATAGGGACTAGGGCACTAAAGCATTTAGAATACTGGTTTGTGTTAGTATTCCTTTAATCTGTATTTAGGATTAGGGGATAAGCACGAGTGGTTAGCAGCAGTCTGAGAATAGCATGAAAGGTAAGGAAGAAGTTAGGCCACAATCACAAACATGTGAATATATTTACCACATTGTAGTCATGAGTATTCATGTAAAGAGATAAAAGAAAAAAATATATATAGTGAAGTATTTAATAGCATATAAAACAGAATAATAAAAAAACAAATACACTCACAAATGTAGTTGCACAACAAGGATATATGTCTTAATTGTGCTAAAAAAAACTTGTCAGCACCTTCCTGGGCTAAAGTCCCCTTTTGCAGTAGGATCCCAGTTCCAAAGACTCCAAATAGTGGTTAGTTCAAGGCTGGATATGATCCAAGGATTGTAGGGACACTGGCAGGCTTTTTGATCGCTCAACGCGTTTCGTCCGATAGACTTTCTCAGGAGCTGTGTGTCTCTTCTTCTTCCGGCTTTTTAAATCATTGAGTTCGCGCGGCTTTCATTATTGCGCGCACGCGCATTATGGTAAAACTTTACGGTAACATTTTACCGTAATGCGCATGCGTGCAATAATGAAAGCCGCGCGAACTCAACCATTTAAAAAGCCGGAAGAAGAAGAGACACACAGCTCCTGAGAAAGTCTATCGGACGAAACGCGTTGACTACATGACTACAATGTGGTAAATATTTTCACATATTTGTGATTGTGGCGCCCCCGGTGGTATATGTTGTCTAACTATACTATATATTTGTTTGCATTGTAACTTGGACTGGGAGTGATCCCTATTTCGGGGTGATTAGCCTGCACTGTATTTTGCACTTTTATTCCCACTTACTGCCCTCTTTTTAGATATATCGGTTGTAGACTGAGGATTTCCATCTGCCCAATCTTTTAATAATATGCACTGGAGTGTCAGTGTTGAAGGAGACCAAAGCTGCCCCTATTCTAAATGAAAGACCCGAGACATGGATACAACCCAATCTTAGAAGTAGTGTTCTGATGTAGAAGATGAATTTAGCCGTAGTCAGAGGGATTCAGTGAGAGTAGTGGTGAAATTTGTGTGGCATGACTGAGTGTGGGTAAGTAAGAGTCAAGTATTTTAACTGGGCACTAGTTCTAGGTGGGATAAAGTGGTATAGCGGATGGATGAGTAGTTTGGTTCGTTTTAGAGGTTTGTAGAGAAAGTATATAGTGATCATGATTTTTAGTGATATCCAATATTTTTAAGGTGGTCCCAGTGCCACCACTCATATCTGGTGTCACAATAGCTTGCATTTAAAAATTTTTGGACTGTAATATAATAGCAGTCAGTTTCCTTCACACGTGTGCGTTTCAGGGCCTGCCAGGGCACAGTGTCACACCAGTGCAACTCATATCTGGTGTAACAGTAGTGTACATTTAAAAAAAAAATCTCTGTCTCTGTATGTATGTGTGTGTGTGTGTGTCTGTCTGTGTGTTTATGTGTATGTGTGTGTGTCTGTATGTGTGTCTTTGTCTGTCTGTGTGTATGTATGTATGTATGTATGTATGTGTCTGTATGTATCTACCTGTCTGTATGTGTCTGTGTGTGTGTCTGTATGTATGTCTTTGTATGTGTGTGTGTCTTGTGTGTGTCTGTCTGTGTGTATGTGTCTGTATGTATCTGTCTGTCTGTATGTGTCTATGTGTGTGTGTGTCTATGTATGTATGTGTCTGTGTGTATGTATGTGTGTCTGTATGTATGTGTGTGTGTGCCTGTTGAGGGTGTGGGGGGAGCAAATTGGGGATTGTGGATTGTGTGTACGCCACTGCCGGTGGCATTGGAAATAAGGTAAGCTTTCTTATTATTTAAGGGGGGCAAGGTTGGGCCAAGCACCCTACATATGTTTTTAAAACTATAGGGTCAGGAATACACATTTGTGTTCCTGACCCTATAGTATTGCTTTAACCCCTTAAGGACACATGACGTGTGACATGTCATGATTCCCTTTTATTCCAGAAGTTTGGTCCTTAAGGGGTTAAGCAGATTAACAGCTTGAGAGGAGCTAAAGCTGTAGTAGTTGTACAAAGGCTGTTTACTATTATTGAGTTTAATGATAGTGTTGGCTTAAATTTAGTATTGGGATACATGAGGTGTTTAGTTTTTAGAGGAGTTCAACATAGGATTAAGGTAAAGGGTTTATTTTCAGGTCTAAGCTTTGAGCATTGGAGTTTGAAGGGTTATTTGACAGTGTTCTTAACATGGATGCACACTTTGTGCAATGCCATGGGAACTGCACATCCACCTGGCATGATAGTACCTGTATTTTTTTATTTTTTTAATTCATTTAAAATTAAAATATGTAAAAGACATGGTTTCAACAATGACACAAATAGGTAAAGTCACATTGCGCATGACATATTTGGCAATAGTATATGACAGGTAAAAAACAGTACATTGACATAATGTTTGACATAAAATAAACTGTATAGCCATACGTTTTGCCTCAGGACCTTTGTTCAAGTGCACATAGTCAATAGAATGTTATATTTAACATAAAGAATAAGAGAAGAAGAAACCAAACAACTAGAAATGTAACCTTGACGTCTGTTGTTAGTATAAACAATCAGATCTTAAACAAGTGTCTAAGTTTAACCTTAATAGCTGTATTCACCAGGGAAAGGGACAAGGAAAGAGAGGCCCCGCACAGGGCGTCATGGGGAGAGTTAGATATTGTGTTGTCCGCTCATTTGGCATGGACCCGGTGTTGAGAATGGACAACAGTGTTCTTTGTGCCACTCCTCCTGCCCTGAGGGTGCCCCCACCCCGCCCTCCTCCCCGAGCAATTGCCACCAAATCCCCACCCAAAGCTCCTTCTTGGGCTCTGAGCCAAGACCTCAGCTAAGTTCTTCCGCAGAAAACACGAATAGAATAGTGTGGCGGTCCACCAGAGTATCGCTGCCACTGACTCCTTTTTCCAGTGTGAATTAGCTATATCCAACCTCAGAAGTGATTATAGCTAGTATAGCTTTCCCCCATACATTAGCCAAGACTTAATGTTGGGAGTAGATCTGATTTATTCAGTCAAAACACACAGAATTTATACACAAGATCCCCAGCATGGGGTCTCCATACAAAACAACATAAACTCCTCACAGGCGTCTTTGTGTCTAGGAGATAATTGAGTCAAAAGCCTGGTAAGTCAATTATCTCCCAGTTACAGGGATACATACAGATTTACACAAAAAAAAACAATACCCCATTAAGCCTACACAGGAATCCCACAAGTTCTACATCCCCGGATAGCCAGGATCTGAGCGCCCAAGTTGTCCAAATATTGCTCAGATCCATTTGGTGTAGCGGGGCTCCTGCGCAAAAACAACCGAATGTTCCTCCTGGCTCTTGGGGAGCGAATGTTCTTCGTAGTTCACTGAGTCTTTTCCCCAAAGAACGCTCCCTTGGCTTGTCTGTAGGAAGAGCCGGCGGCGGTAGAAGTTCACCGGCATTCACGAGTTTGCAGTGTCTGAATTTAGTTCCATGCCATCGACGACAAAGTACCACTGCCTGCGTTTGGCAGACAATATGGCCGCCATTCCAAACAACACGTGTTCGGTTATATGAATGGCGGCCTCACAGAGAGAGCACTTGAGTTAACAACATTCTTTGAAGCTAATGAGCCAGGGAGTGGTCTGGGCTTCAGAAGTATGAAAAGGGGATACAAATCTCTGTTTTGGGAAACGAACAGGGGGTACAGAGAAATGAATAACCAAGGAATTAACACAAGTGATGGGGTATTCCGTTAAAAATTGTTGTACTATATTCTAATGCAATAACCAGAGGATGGCTAAAATATGAGTATTGTGTTATCAGCTGACATTCTGAATTTAAGCCAATACAATGGAGTTGGTTGTCACACGGTACAATGTCAAACCGGTTTAGCACAGTTTGACTACTTACCTGGCTCCTGTTGTGGCCGTAGCTGAATCCACTGATTCTGGTTTTCTGCTGCAGGAGAATTTGGATTGCTCTCAAGAGCAAAGCAGGGTCATTTAGGGCCACACACACGTTGGCTGAGCATATAGTGAAAAAACATATAATTAGTTTTCACTAAAGTCTGAATTGTTGCGAATTCAAAGTGAATAAACATTTTTAGAGAAAAATAATCCAAATGAAACCATAAATTACTTTGAAACTTTTTTTTCCCGTTTCAACTGCGGCCTAAAGTACTAAATTCTATTTCACTTCACTTTACATTTATGATAATTCACATTTTAATGAATAACCCTGAAAGTAATCTGGTTTGGGCAAAGATAATTGTGTCATCTGGCTTGCTGTGCTCCTGTTTAGTAGCAGTACTTTATATTACTTTATAATTAAATCATATCTTACATGTACTCCCAATGCTGACCTTTCTTACCCATCCCTCCTTATCTCCCTGCAATATATTTTCATCAACCTTGGTGTGCTATGACACCTGAGTACTTAGTGGGCAAAAGAATCCAGTGTTCCCATATTAATCATCCTTTGTTTAATAAACACATAATTACAGCGCTGAAAGCCACATCCAAAACCAGCAGACGTAATGTTGCACGCTGAATAGAATGGTAACCCAACACCTGGATACAATGGCAATCAGTGATCATATTAGTTACATTAGCACATGACATATAATCAAAACTTGCCCTTTCTCTCCTTTGTTTTTGGTGGAACACAAACAGAACATGATATAATGCCAATGGTGCACAAATATTTAGTTTCCAAGTGTGTCATACCACTTCAGAGCAAGTTGGGGAATTGCTGGGCATATTGTATTGATCGTGGAATTTTAATAGAATTACGCACTTATGAAACACATGTTGAACCTGTGTTAAAAGAAAATGAATAAAAATGTGCCAAATTACAAGTCTTATATTCACCCTAGTCAAACTGAGCTATCAGAATCGAAGTTTTTTTTTTGCAAATTGGCAAAATCCTTGCTCGAATTTTGAATGCCAGTCCCCAAGGCCACATTCAGACCAGGTTTTCTGAACAACACAGAACATTACTCAGTCGTTTATGATGGAACTAATGTGTTTAAAACTGCAGCATGATGGGAAAAATGTTAACAATTTTGCCAATTTATAGATATAATAAAACACATAGATATACGAAAAGATAGACATGTTTTATTTGGCACCTGATTAACCAAGAGGATATTGGTGCTGAAGCTCCACAGCCATTAATTTCAATAGGCCCAAGCTGTTTGATTTGTATATCTGCAACCCTGAGATGCTGGGAGCCAAACTAATAATATATGGCCACAGATGGACAGATATCTTCAATAGCCTGGCTGAACACTATCTGTAAAACCTAAAGTGCTAAAGGTAACTTACGTTCTGTGTACACTAATCTGTTTCTGATCGGTGCCCTGATAAACAACTGGAGGAGCAAACATATTATCTAGGCCCCATGGCCATAGTAATGCCAATCTCTTCTCCAATCTCATTGCACATCACAGCATGGTGATGCCAAACACAGCTAATGCTTCTTGTAGAAAATCATTGGAATCAAAGCTTCTCTGTGAGCAGCATTGGATTGGTGTATTGTCTGCCACGTATGCATTGTAGGTCCACAATGATTCACTATTGGACAAGATTGGACAATATATTATCTTGCTTGATGATCTCACTGTGGACAGATCAGGCTGCAGGGAGGAGACTGGCCCTGTACTGGATAATAGGTAAGTCCAATGACTATTTTTTAAAGAAAAGGGAGCCCTCTAATCTACATTTAAATTAAACACTTTGGTGTTAACCGCTATTTATTTTTAATGTTACAGTGTTTCTTTTAGTTTGGTAAGTTTTGTAGTATTTGTGTTATTTTTTGGAAAGAGTTGTCAGTGGTTTATCAAGTACCTTTGGCTGAATTCAAGAGGGTTAAAAGTGGCATCATTAATATGTTGATAATGGTGTGATTGTGATCACTTAAAGGAACACTATAGTCACCTAAATTACTTTAGCTAAATAAAGCAGTTTTAGTGTATAGATCATTCCCCTGCAATTTCACTGCTCAATTCACTGCCATTTAGGAGTTAAATCACTTTGTTTCTGTTTATGCAGCCCTAGCCACACCTCCCCTGGCTATGATTGACAGAGCCTGCATGAAAAAAAAACTGGTTTCACTTTCAAACAGATGTAATTTACCTTAAATAATTGTATCTCAATCTCTGAATTGAACTTTAATCACATACATGAGGCTCTTGCAGGATCTAGCAAGCTATTAACATAGCAGGGGATAAGAACATCTTAATTAAACAGAACTTGCAATAAAGAAAGCCTAAATAGGGTTCTCTTTACAGGAAGTGTTTATGGAAGGCTGTGCAAGTCACATGCAGGGAGGTGTGACTAGGGTTCATAAACAAAGGGATTTAACTCCTAAATGGCAGAGGATTGAGCAGTGAGGCTGCAGGGGCATGTTCTATACACCAAAACTGCTTCATTAAGCTAAAGTTGTTCAGGTGACTATAGTGTCCCTTTAAGCTTGATTGCTAAATCTAAGGTATAGAGACATTTTCTTGCTGCACCAGCAATGCAAAACGTATTGTAGAAAAACATCTGAAAGGTGTGATTGTAACTGCATCAACACTGTTAATGGCTCAAAAAAGCAAACAAACAAAAAGAAAAGAATGAAAATTCAAACATACATAAAAGGAAAACATGGAGAATTCAAGCAGAGTTCTATCATTTGTTAACTATTACTGTTTGTAACCATGCTGACCTAACAACCAGTAGTTATGGGTTGTGTCTATACAAGGTGAAAGAAAGCTTCTTGGCAGGAAAAATTTATTCTGTATTAAAAAGTCTGGCATGTATAAAAATATATTAAAAACAAAAGTGGAAAGTGAAAGAAATCACGTACCATTATGGACTCACTCAGAAGTTCAAAGCAAAGTAAACAACATGAACAAAACCCTTTTAATCCTTATTCATGTGACTTGTGGGTGTGAGTTGGCTAAATAATGCATTATTAGGACCTGTTTTAGTATCTGTGTACCTAAAACTCTCTTTCAATACACAATTGCTGATAAAATGTATACATTGTTGAAAACAGTTAAAATGAAGCATTCTCCATACCGTACATTATACCCACTTTCTGGCACTTAGAAAAAGTAAACTGACTGTTTGTGCATCCACACTTATGATGTAACAGCACCTAGGTGCTGGATTCAATGACAAGCTATCAAGACCAATGTTCTCGTTTTGTTTTACTCTACTACTTTGAGCAAATCGGGTTACAAATACCTGTAGGTCAGACCATAAACAGTCAACTGTATTTGTGGCCTGGAATATGAAATGAAGACTGTTGGTTGTGATACTTTTGCACTGGTGGAAGAGTTACAACTGGACAATATTAATACTTATTCCCTGAATGGTTACTTGGCTACGGATAAGAGTCGGTGTCTACTTAGGAACCCCTAATTCACAAGCAATACTCAGATTTCTTAGTAATAGATTTGTTTGCCAGTTGTGGATAAGACAAACTTGCCTTGCCCACTCGGATCAAGAGATACCTGGCAAACCCAACTATGACAATTTACTGTGTGTGAGATTCAAATCAAAGGAAAGGTACGTAATACCTAACAAAATTTCAAATAAACAAGCAGGGATACTTTTTA
Source organism: Pelobates fuscus (assembly GCF_036172605.1). Taxonomy (NCBI): domain Eukaryota; kingdom Metazoa; phylum Chordata; class Amphibia; order Anura; family Pelobatidae; genus Pelobates; species Pelobates fuscus. The sequence goes on along the minus strand of NC_086325.1, from coordinate 71,906,242 downwards.
GGTGTGGGGTGGCAAGGAGTGGGGCTGTTTCGCGAATTTATAGAAGACTTACTAACAATGTATGCAACTAAAATGTAATTTAGAACACTAACACATTTATTGCAGTTTAAAGGAACACTATATGTATAGTGTGAAAACCACCATCTAGCCCCCCTGGGTCCCTCATGCCTCCCTAAATATAGCAACATCTTACTTGTATTCAAGCCTGTAGCTGTAGCTCTGCATGCTGTTTGCCTCAGAATAGCAGGCTGTCTGCTGACATCATCAGAAGTGGTAGCCTGATCCAATCACAGTGCTTCTCCATAGGATTGGCTGAGACTGACAAGGAGGCAGATCAGGGGCAAAGCCAGCACAATTCAAACACAGCCCTGGCCAATCAGCATCTCCTCATAGAGATGAATTGAATCAATGAATCTCTAAGAGGAAAGTTCAGTGTCTGCATGCAGAGGGAGGAGACACTGAATGTTTGGATGCATTTTAGGCAGCCATGACCCAGGAAGGATCTCTAACAGCTATCTGAGGAGTGGCCAGTGAAGTTATCACTAGGCTGTAATGTAAACACTGCATTTTCTCTGAAAAGACCGTGTTTACAGCAAAAAGCCTGAAGGTAATGATTCTACTCACCAGATCAAATTCAATACGCTGTAGTTGTTCTGGTGACTATAGTGTCCCTTTAAAGACCAATTACTCTGACCCTTGGACTGACATTGAATTGCATATATAAATTATTTCATAAGGAAATTATAAACTAGTTCTGTGTGGTATTCAGGTGAATATGTCTCTGGAATCTAGAATTTCTACATGCATGTTTTGGGGAGATTAGAGAGCAATGTATTGGAATATGAATTGGCTGTGAGGATTTACCTGTACTTCTTTAGCAAATAACCAGTATCTGAGGCCATGCAAACAAATTAAAATGACTTTGCATATTCCTAATCTAGCCTAAATCCTTTCTTCAGTTGTTTATTCTTCAATTGATCTGTGAATTGACGGTAGTCTTTTCTAGGTCAAGGTTGCTAAGATCACATATCTTTCCAATTTTAAGGTTTGATCAAACAACAGCTAAACCTCTTGGCCATGCCTGCATGTCTCCTAGATTGAATTTAAGATTAGTGATGTCGCGAACACAACATTTTCGGTTCGCGAACGGCGAATTGACTTCAATGGGCAGGCGAATTTTAAAACCCACAGGGACTCTTTCTGGCCACAAAAGTGATGGAAAAGTTGTTTCAAGGGGACTAACACCTGGACTGTGGCATGCCGGAGGGGGATCCATGGCAAAACTCCCATGGAATATTACACAGTTGATGCAGAGTCTGGTTTTAATCCATAAAGGGCATAAATCATCTAACATTCCTAAATCACAATGGATATGGATTGACACCTGACATATGACATATTGACACCTTGACATATGGATTGACACCTGTCCTCAGAGACCCTGATACACACTGACACAGAGCAGGATAGGGACTGTTCCCCCTACATAGGGTCACTTGGCAGATATGGATTGACACCTATCCTAAGGATCCCTGATACACACTGACACAGAGCAGAATAGGGACTGTTCCCCCTACATAGGGTCACTTGGCAGATATGGATTGACACCTGTCCTCAGAGACCATGATACACACTGACACAGAGCAGAATAGAGACTGTTCCTCCTACATAGGGTCACTTGGCAGACATGGATTGACACCTGTCCTCAGAGACCATGCCACACACTGACACAGAGCAGAATAGAGACTGTTCCCCCTACATAGGGTCACATGGCAGATATGGATTGACACCTATCCTAAGGATCCCTGATACACACTGACACAGAGCAGAATAGGGACTGTTCCCCCTACATAGGGTCACTTGGCAGATATGGATTGACACCTGTCCTCAGAGACCATGATACACACTGACACAGAGCAGAATAGAGACTGTTCCTCCTACATAGGGTCACTTGGCAGATATGGATTGACACCTGTCCTCAGAGACCATGATACACACTGACACATAGCAGAATAGAGACTGTTCCCCCTATATAGGGTCACTTGGCAGATATGGATTGACACCTGTCCTCAGAGACCATAATACACACTGACACAGAGCAGAATAGAGACTGTTCCCCCTACATAGGGTCACTTGGCAGATATGGATTGACACCTGTCCTCAGAGCCCCTGATACACACTGACACAGAGAAGAATAGGGACTGTTCCCCCTACATAGGGTTACTTGGCAGATATGGATTGACACCTGTCCTCAGAGATCATGATACACACTGACACAGAGCAGAATAGAGACTGTTCCCCCTACATAGGGTCACTTGGCAGATATGGATTGACACCTGTCCTCAGAACCCTTGATACACACTGACACAGAGCAGAATAGGGACTGTTCCCCCTACATATGGTCACTTGGCAGATATGGATTGACACCTGTCCTCAGAGATCATGATACACACTGACACAGAGCAGAATAGAGACTGTTCCCCCTACATAGGGTCACTTGGCAGATATAGATTGACACCTGTCCTCAGAGCCCCTGATACACACTGACACAGAGCAGAATAGGGACTGTTCCCCCTACATAGGGTCACTTGGCAGATATGGATTGACACCTGTCCTCAGAGAACTAATTGTGTAATAATTGTAATACTATTACCTATTATATAATATTAGCAGGGGCAAGGAAATTCCCTCTAAATAGATGGGTATAGGCAGAGAGTATGGAGACCGGAGTAATAAAGTGTCAATAAGGTCATATAAAGTTAAATGTATCACAGACACACATCCACCCTTTCTCTTAGCTAGTTTCCAGAAATGCTGGATAGGTAGAAGGGCTACAAAGACTCAGAGAGGTCTAAGAAGAATCCTCTAAACTAGCCCTAATCTCCTTAAACACCTTCAAGGGTGTTCGAAGCTAAAGCTCAATCTAAACGTTTAGATGACTGCCTGATTTCCCATCACAGATGCTGGCTAGGAATAACACTGTGCAAGACAAAGAGTGGGTCTAAGTGCCCATAGTGCAGTAAAGTGTCCCTAGTGAAGTGAAAAAGAGAATAACGAGCTGGCGTCCAAGAGAATAATGAGCTGGCGCCATATCAGGGGACGTGTATATGGCATCGAATTTAGGAACCGGGAGATGGAAAAAGATGCTTGGTCGGTCCTCCTACTTCAAATTTGGGGCACTGCGCGTGCAATCTAATGTGCCACCAGATAGGAGTGGTGTGTTAAGTAGTACTATTCCTATCAGTTTAATCCCTGTTATGTGCCTTTTTTTGGTTTGGTTTTTGAAGCCACAGTGCAGCACCAGAGGGCCGAAAAATTAGGCATGTACACATGCCTGAAAAATTAGGTATTGTTGCAGCCGCTGCTGTAGCAGCGGCCATAAAATTTATGTTTGTTTCCCAGGCAGAAAGTGCCCTAAAACATTGCGGCTTGAACCCTAGTTGGTGGCGGATAAGTCACGCAAGTCAACCGGCATTCAGAGCTAAAATACAGCAGCGTGTGGACCATTTTTTGCCCAAGGCAGCTCATCTCATCAGGCCTTTTTTAGTCGAATGTATCGCCTACTGTCAGTCCCTTCGGGATCCATCCCTCATTCATCTTAATAAAGGTGAGGTAATCTAGACTTTTTTGACCTAGGCGACTTATCTTCTCAGTGACAATACCTCCTGCTGCACTGAAGGTCCTTTCTGACAGGACACTTGAAGCGGGGCAGGCCAGAAGTTCTATTGCAAATTGGGATAGCTCAGGCCACAGGTCAAGCCTGCACACCCAGTAGTCAAGGGGTTCAATTGCTCCTCAGAGTGTCGATATCTGCAGTTAAGGCGAGGTAGTCTGCTACCTGTCAGTCGAGTCGTTCTCTGAGGGTGGATCCCGAAGGGCTGTGGCGATGCGTAGGACTTAAAAAGCTCTGCATGTCCTCCATCAACAACACTTCTTTAAAGCGTCCTGTCCTTGCCGGCCTGGTCGTGGGAGGAGGATGACTTTCACCTCTTCCCCTGTTAGATTCCCGTTGTGCTGTGACATCACCCTTATACGCTGTGTAAAGCATACTTTTTAATTTATTTTGCAAATGCTGCATCCTTTCCAACTTGTAATTTGGTAACATTTCCGCCACTTTCTGCTTATACCGGGGGTCTAGTAGCGTGGACACCCAGTACAGGTCGTTCTCCTTCAGCCTTTTTATACGAGGGTCCCTCAACAGGCACGACAGCATGAAAGACCCCATTTGCACAAGGTTGGATGCCGAGCTACTCATTTCCCGTTCCTCCTCCTCAATGATCTCAATGAAGATATGTTCTTTCCCCCAGCCACGTACAACACCACGGGTACCAGATAGGTGACAACGAGCACCCTGGGATGCCTGTTGTGGTTGGTCTTCCTCCTCCTCCTCAAAGCCACATTCCTCCTCTGACTCCTCTTCCTCACAATCCTCTTCCAGCGTTGCCGCAGGTCCAGCAAGCGATGCTGATAAGGCTGTTTCTGGTGGTGATGGTGACCACAACTCTTCCTCTTCCTCTTCACGCTGATCTACGGCCTGACCCAGCACTCTTCGCAGGGCACGCTCCAGGAAGAAAATAAATGGTATAATGTCGCTGATGGTGCCTTCGGTTCGACTGACTAGGTTTGTCACCTCCTCAAAAGGACGCATGAGCCTACAGGCATTGCGCATGAGCGTCCAGTAACGTGCCAAAAAAATTCCCCGCTCCCCAGAGGCTATCCTAGCACCCCGGTCATACAAATATTCATTAACGGCTTTTTCTTGTTGGAGCAGGCGGTCGAACATTAGGAGTGTTGAATTCCAACGTGTCGGGCTGTCGCAAATCAAGCGCCTCACTGGCATGTTGTTTCGCCGCTGGATATCTGCAAAGTGCGCCATGGCCATGTAGGAACGCCTGAAATGTCCACACACCTTCCTGGCCTGCTTCAGGATGTCCTGTAAGCCTGTGTACTTATGCATAAAGCGTTGTACGATTAGATTACACACATGTGCCATGCAGGGCACATGTGTCAACTTGCCCAACTTCAATGTCCCAACAAATTTGTTCCGTTGTCACAAACCACTTTGCCGATATCCAGTTGCTGCGGAGTCAGCCACTTTTCCACCTGTGCGTTCAGGGCAGACAGGAGTGCTTGTCCGGTGTGACTCTCTGTTTTCAAGCAAGTCAAACCCAAGACGGCGTGACACTGCCGTATCCGGGATGAGGAATAGTACCTGGGGAGCTGGGGGGTGCCGTTGATATGGAGCAAGACGCAGCAGCAGAAGAGGACTCAGCCGAGGAGGTTATGGAAGAGGATGGAGTAGGAGGAGTAGAGGAGGTGGCAGCAGGCCTGCCTGCAAGTCGTGGCGGTGTCACCAACTCCTCTGCAGAGCCACGCATTCCATGCTTGGCAGCCATCAGCAGGTTTACCCAATGCGCAGTGTAGGTGATATACCTGCCCTGACCATGCTTTGCAGATCAGGTATCAGTGGTCAGATGGACCCTTGCCCTAACACTGTGTGCCAGACATGCCATTACTTCCTTTTGCACAATCGAGTACAGGTTGGGGATTGCCTTTTGTGAAAAGAAATTTTGTCCGGGTACCTTCCACTGCGGTGTCCCAATAGCCACAAATTTTTTTAACGCCTCAGACTCCACCAGCTTGTATGGTAAAAGCTGGCGGGCTAATAGTTCAGACAAGCCAGCTGTCAGATGCTGGGCAAGGGGGTGACTTTCTGACATTGGCTTCTTACGCTCAAACATGTCCTTGACAGACACCTGACTGTGGGCAGATGAGCAGGGAACTGCTCAAGGCGAGAGACGGAGTGGCGGATGGTTGAAAGGGGGCAAGGAGGACATCAGTGGTTGACGTGGCTGAAGATGCTGGACCAGGAGGAGGATGGCGGCTTTGAGTTTGTGTGCTGCTATTACTCATGTGTTGATCCCATAGGCGTTTGTGATGTGCGATCATGTGCCTACGCAAAGCAGTTGTACGTGGGTGGGTGTTGGACTTCCCACGACTCAGTTTCTTTTGGCACAGGTTGCAAATGGCATCGCTGTTGTCAGAGGCAGACACACAAAAAAAATGCCACACTGCTGAGCTCTGCAATGACGGCATTCTGGTGGTGGACACAGCATGCATTGATTGGCGTGCTGTCGGGCTGACCCTGGGTGCCGATGCATGCTGTCTGACTGTGCCACTAGCTCCTTGCGACGACCTCCCCCTGCTTCCAACTCGTCTCCTCCTACTCCTCTCTGTCTCCCCATCTGAACTTTCGCCATGTTCTTCTTCTTGCCGAGCGGGCACCCACGTGACATCCATGGATGCATCATCATCATCAACCGCTTCACTTGTATCTGACAACTCAGCAAAGAAAGCAGCAGCGGGGACAACATCATCATCATCACACCGTACGTCCATGTGTGCAATGCTGCCTGCTTGAGATATATCCCTGTTATCTACATCCTCTGGCAATAATGGTTGCGCATCACTCATTTCTTCAAACGGATGTGTAAATAACTCCTCTGACATACCAAGTGAAGCTGCTGTGGTGCTAGTGTTGGTGGTGGCGGCAGGCGGGTGAGTGGTATCTTGAGAGGTGCCCCAAGATAAGCTGGAGGAGGATGGTGCGTCAAGGTTCCGAGCGGAAGCTGTAGAAGATTGGGTGTCCTGTGTTAGCCAGTCAGCTATGTCTTCAGAACTTTTCAAGTTCAGGGTACGTGGCCTCTGAAAACTGGGCAAAAGGGAATCACAGCACCACGACCACGATGGCGCCTGTGGGGTGGCCTGCCTCTGCCTGTCATTTGTTTTTGGATTAGTGGTACTATGCGTGGAAGCTACTGTGCGACCAGATATGAGTGGCACTGTGCAGTGGCAGAGGTTGGCAGAGTACACACTGAAGACAACTAACTGCTATTCAATCTATAACAGTGAAAACAATTTTTTTTCTTTTTAAAGGCACGCTATAGTGACACCAGATATGAGTGGCAAAGTGCACTGGCAGAGGTTGGCAGAGTACACGCTGAAGGCCTGAAACCCAGACGCTTGCAGACAACTAACTGCTATTAGCTTACAGTGAAATTTTTTTTTCTTTTTAAAGGCACGCTATAGAGACACCAGATATGAGTGGCAAAGTACACTGGCAGAGGTTGGCAGAGTACACGCTGAAGGCCTGAAACCCAGACGCTTGCAGACAACTAACTGCTATTCAATCTATTACAGTGAAAACATTTTAATTTGTTTTTAAATGCGAGCTTAAGCTATTGTGACACCAGATATGAGTGGTGGCACTGGGCAAGTGGGCACAGTATCCACTGTGAGCCTGACACAGAAGCTGGCAGGCAGGCAACTGCAATTACATTACACAGAAAAGAAAAAAAAAGCAGACTGATGTTTGGGGGTGCTGTCCTTACAGCAGAGATCAGATGAGTCCTTCAGGACTGCAGTGGACACTGAATACCCTAGCCTAGCTATCAATTTCCCTATCAAATGAGCAGCAGCTACACTTTCCCTCCTCTATCTAAGAATGCAGCTTCAGAATGAATCTAAAATGGATGCTGTACAGGAGGTGGGAGGGTCTGGAAGGTCTGCTGCTAATTTGCTGGAATGTGTCTGCTGACCGTGAGGCACAGGGTCAATGTTTACTCAATGATGACGAATAGGGGGCGGATCGAACCGCGCATGTGTTCGCACGCTGTGGCGAACGCGAACACGCTATGTTCGCCGGGAACTATTCACAAGCGAACAGTTCGGTACATCACTATTTAGGTAAGATAAGATAGGTGTTTTGCCGTTTGGATAATTTAGAACTAGCACATGTACTTTGTAAAGTGACAAACTTGTGTTACTTTACTACAACGTTAGGATGAGTTAATTCACGTTTCACAAAAAGTAATGTTTACAGTTGAGATGAGCGCCTATCAATATAGATGGATAGTGACTATGTAAAATTAGTCTCTTTTTAGTCCAGAAAATTGTATTTAAACAACCAGACAGTAATAAAACTAGTTTTTTTCATCAGAAAATTGGAATGTTGGCAGCCCTTGTATCACATTCTCCATAAATTCCAGACACTGCAACTTATTTTCTTAGAATTGTCTCATGGCACAGATTATTAATTCTCCCATTTAATATTTCATTAATTTCCCTCAGCTGTGCACCTGCATTTCCTTGACAGTACACTGCAATTCCTAAATGCCTTATGTTATTTTTATGTTTAGAGCCTTTATGGTTGGATGTCCCAGATGTCCCTCTAGACCTCATCAATATTGTATAGTATGGAGCCAGATCTTTTTTTTTGTTTGCTGCTAGCATTGTATAATCCAAAGACCTTCCCAGTTGCATGCCAGTCATCTCCAATGGTATGGGAATAAGGGGGATGGAGGGACAGATACCACAGACAATGTTGTGGGTTATGAGAGGGGATAGATCTCTACAATTCATGGTGCTCCATGTTTCATTAGTTAAGAGTCAGGTTACCTGTTAATCTGCACCCTACCATTTCTGAGTGACGCCTCATACCAAAATAATCTTTCGCAATTCTACTGCCATTGCTGTGTCCTAATCCTAATTTATAATATTAAATCCTGGTCTCATTTACCCCGTAATGGGTACAGCATATCAGTTTAGCATATTCACACATGCACATTCTGGTGATGCATGCAAAACCTGCTGTTCTGAAGAAGGGTGCATTATTTGGTTTCTGTGTGACCGATAATGTCTTCTTTCTTGTAGCCTAAATTGGGTTTCAACTCAGCTTATTTGTTGTGGTTCTAGATCTCTCTGACTTGTCTTGTGAATCAAGTATTTATTATACCCTTGGCTCCGAGTACTGTTTTTTACTATGTACTTTGCCTACATTGGTGTATCTATATTATGCCCAGTAACTCTAAGGATGATTGATATGTGCCTATCCTGTTTTACTCCTTTATCTCTTGGTCTAGCATTTTCTGTCATATTTAGTGTTACAATTATCCTAGGAATAATGTATTTTCACCAATAGTTTGGTGTAGGATGCATGTTTAGAATCTTTTGGTAATGTAGCAATGGTGGACATGGGAGTCATTTACAAAATCATGACGTTTTGGTGAGTTGAAAAATCTCGTTATACAAGTTGAAAGACTAAGTTTACAAACTTCCTCCCACAAGAAATGCTAGGTTTATTTCGTATAGTTAATGAAGTGAGATGAGATTTCTAAATTTACCCCAGGGTAGGGCGGTGAACTATTGGTCTGGGGGGCAAGTACAAATGAATGTCCTTTTTGCTCATCGAGGGAAGGGAAAGATCTCTGTGTGGATATCTGGCATGGGGTGGCAGTCTGGCAAGATGGTCAACCACAAAAACTGTATTTCAGTGGAAAATACACCATTGAACCTCTCCAGACCTGGAAAACATTGAGAAATGGCTCAACCAGCACATGTGCAACCTACATTGTGCTCACAAAGAACTGCTGCGTCATTCTTACAGAACTGTGACAACAGAAATCTCAAAACCTCTCCTGCTATTTTAATTCGCAGAATAACAATGACACAGCCCACAACATTTGTTTTGCATGACTCAGGTAACAATTGCCTTTTCCTGCCATGAAATTCACATACATATCACCGCTTAGTGAATAAATCCCACTGCATAATATATCTTGGAGAGAAAGCCTGTTCGAGTAACGGTTTGTTTTCTGAGATATTGAAAAATTTGTTCTTGTTCAAGAATGCTTATGTACTATTGATAAATCCATTGACACTTTTTTTTTTATTGAAAAAAATCTTAAATAGTTGTTTGTGAATTAAAAAAACAGAACTTATCTCATCTCATACTTTATATACAGAAACACATTAAAATGATGCAATGCTCCACTAGTGCAGAGTTACAGAGAAGCATTTTTGCTTGTCCAAACCACGTGGTTATGTATATAGGTATTATTGGATTTTCTTTAGAAGCTACCCCAATATTTTTGGTTCCTTCAAGGATGCTAGTCTTGTTATCTGATGTTGTGTTTTAATTCCTCTACCTCTTTTTCTGCAATTTCTTAGGACTCTTGTCTTCCTATTTTCTACATATTTCACATCCTACAAAGTTCACCTTCATTTACCCCTGACAAAGTTTGTCTGTACTGTGCAGTTAAGTGTTTTAGGCCAGTTCTACATATCTAAGTGGTTTAGTTACATTGAAATTACATTACTCTACAGGTTCTTTGAAATCAGAGAGCAGAAATTCGGCCAAAAGTATCTTGCTAGTGCAAACACTCAGGGACATTTACAAGGTATGCAAGGATCTAAATTATGTTGCTAATTAATTTTATATTTCCTCTGGCTACTTTTACACTGCCGTCCTGCATTCCACGGGCTTCTCATTCGTTAACTCCAGTAGTTCATTATATCTGGTATGCCAAAAGTTGAGATCATATGTTTCTTTTTCTTTTTTCTTTTTTTTTTTTGTTGAAAAAAATAAACAAATAAATGGAATGTCAAATACATGGCAGGCATATATTTGGAAGAAGAAACAGGGGGAGTTGCTATGGCATCACAACAAAACTTAACAAAATATTTGCATGAAATACACTTTGCCAGTGTGGTGCATAATTAAAGAGTGAAAATTAAGATTGAAAAAAAATTAACCCATTTCAGGTTTCATGAATACAACTCGAAGCTACGTATGATATCTGGTTATTGGCTTATTTTTTTTAGACATGTTCATAGCACTGATCCTATCCATCTGTTCTCCCTAATATGCAAGTTTGTCCCATTAAAGCTCCTACACGCTGCCCAAGATCTGTGCCTATGTTTCTACTCGCATCTCTGATATTAACCTTCAAGACTTCTATAGGGTTCCTTTCCTACTTTATTAGACTCTCACCTAGTCTCCATTCGTTCACTGAAAACTCACTTATTCAAGAAGCAATATCAATTAAACTGTTACCAGCTTTCCTTTCCCACACCTTGCTAATCCACCTCCTCTCCTGCAAGTACATCATCTAATAAACAAAGCCTTCATTGTAAACCCTTCTAGCATCCTACTTTTCCATTACATGATGTACATTTTACCTTTACCTTTTGTGTAATTTTGCCCCACTCTCCTTGGAATGTAAGCTCATATGAGCAGGGTCCTCATAACCTTCTATTTCTGTATGTCCAACTTGTCTTGTTGCAATTACTTGTTTGTTAGCCCAGCTATTGTACAGCCCTGTCGATTTTTTGTTTCTTTATAAATAATAATTTTAGGCTCACCTTACCTTGATCTTAATATTCTATTAAGCTATTATAAGCAAGATAACTACAAAGTTTTGATTGCAACTTGAAGGTAACTTTATGTTAAAACTATAAGCAACCAAGCTTGTGCACATGACCATACTTTCCCATTATATCTATCGGAAGTTAAATGCTACATATCTATGGAAGCCATTGAGATGCCTTCAGGAGAACCATTTAACTAGGTCAGGCATAGACAACCTTCGGCACGCCAGATGTTTTGGACTACACCTCCCATGATGCTTTACCAGCATTATGGGTGTAAGAGCATTATGGGGGATGTAGTCCACAACATCTGGAGTGCCAAAGGTTGCCTATATCTGAACTAGGTAGTTAGTAAGCCATCAATCCACCAGGGCCACCTATTGTAGTTAGAGACCATAAGATCTGAAAGGGAAAACAATATCCATTCAAACCTCTTAACATCTCTCGTCTGTCAGAGAAACATACTCAACCAGTGAAGGGATTAATGACTTGACATTGCTCTGATGTTCCAGATGAAACCATGTAACCTTCCATCTATGTAAACAAGTATGATCATAAAATGGAAATAGAGGTATCTTGGGATGACTTTAGTGCACAAGGATCTCATAGATCTAACAATGTTCAATTATGTCTCATGCCTCATTACACAACCATATAAATTATAAAGAAATGCTACCAAAATCATGAAAATATGCAGCTGCCTATCTTGTGTGAACATGTTAGTCATTTTTGCAGGTTAAACATGCGGGATATAAGTATCAGAAGTTAATCCCACTTGGCTTTCCACTCTTTTTCCCATTAAAAGGCTGGATTTGTTTTCACCTGTGCTGTTAAACTTTATGCAAAACCAGAGATATAATTTGCCACAAGAAAGCATGAAAGAGCTGGCTTTTACTGTGCCAAAGTATATTTTATATATTGCAAACTGATATTACGAACAGGTGCTAAGAAACTTAGGTGTTTTTCTTCCATTTTTGAATTACAATTTATTTTTAGCAGCTGTAAGAAATAAAAAGTGTTTAACCCCTAAAGCTGTATTTGTATAATCAAACAGGATATATCACTATGGACTTTATTCACAAAACAAAGTACTGAATTAAAATCCAAATGGCAAAATTGAAGCTAAAATATCCCAACTGTGACTATAAACAGGGTGCTGCTATGGTCAACAAACACTTGTGATGGAGTTCAAAAATAATTTGGTGACCCTCTTCCTAAAACACCACACTGACCTTTACCAAACTCCACCCTTTAACCTGCCTCTTGCATGAACAGGCAAAGACACACACACACAGAGACACACACACAGACACAGAGAGGCACATACAGATACAGACAGAGCCTGCAGCTCCAAGTTTCCTATAGAGAGCAGGCAGTGGTCCGTCAGTCCAGCTCTAGACTGTCCCATCTGTCGGTCCTGTGCACTCTCCCTGTCCGTTACCCTCAGTTAGTTTCAGCCAGGGCTGGAAGCATTACAGTAGTAGCGAAACATATGGAATATTCCCCGTATCTCTGTCACTGTGCTGCTTCTGCTCCTTGCCGACTCTTATCAATTATAGTGGGCACAAAGTGCATTGGAGCCTGCTAATGAAAAAATATTTGGGGCTACAGGCCAGTACATTATGGGTTCTGTCTCTAACCCCTTTCTTGTGGCTTACTTGATTATAGCTGAGTTGAATAAGCTATTTATGTGTCTGTTTTGTCATTGGGATTGGAATTCCCTATAGGTCGGAGTTTAGAGAATAGCATGTACATTTAGCAGCAAGGTTTGACTCATAATCTAAAGTTAGAGTCATGTTTACACACCAATGGATACATCTAAAGAGGTGATAATAGATCCTTGTCAAACTTCTTAAAAATTGTGGCATTATCACCAAGAGTTTAATAGGCTTAGTAGTCTGCCATGATGTTGTATCATCATTGTTACATAGAGACTCAAGTCTTCTGATTCTTTACTTAAGAATTGCAAGTTATACATAGGTTCCGATTTGGTCATGACAGACTATGGAGTACAGGATGACTTAGGTTTAGCAGTGTGATTACAGACAATATCAGTGACAGTTAACACTGGAACAAGTTAGTAGATAGTCTTGCTAATCAAATTAGTAGATAGCCTATTCAGGCACATTATATTGTAAAGCGCTACGGAATCTGTTGGCGCTATATAAATGGCAATAATAAATAAATAAATAAAATTAGTAGATAGACTGGTTAGTCAGATTAGTAGATAGACTGGTTACTCAGATTAGTAGATAACCTAGTTAGTCAGGTTAGCAGATAGCCTGGTTAGTCAGGTTAGCAGATAGCCTGGTAAGTCAGGTTAGTAGATGGACTGGTTAGTCAGGTTAGTAGATGGACTGGTTAGTCAGGTTAGCAGATAGACTGGTAAGTCAGGTTAGTAGATGGACTGGTTAGTCAGGTTAGTAGATAGCCTGGTTAGTCAGGTTAGCTGATAGCCTGGTTAGTCAGGTTAGCTGATAGCCTGGTTAGTCAGGTTAGTTGATAGCCTGGTTAGTCAGGTTAGTAGATGGACTGGTTAGTCAGATTAGTAGATAGCCTGGTTAGTCAGATTAGTAGATAGCCTGGTTAGTCAGGCTAGTAGATAGTCTGGTTAGTAGATAGCCTGGTTAGTCTGGTTAGTAGATAGACTGGTTAGTCAGGCTAGTATATAATTTGGATGGTCCGGAGTCTGAATATGGAACAATCAGTAAAAAGAACATGGTCAGAAAAGGACTGGAGGATACAGAAGGAGTGAAAAAGAATGATCAAGATCAGGCAGGACTCAACATATTTTATCAGGGACATGCAACAATATATGAATTAATATATAGCTACTCATGGAGTTCCACTGCAAAAGCCAATACTGGATGAATACATGGGGGAACCTTGACATTATAGACCTCCATTTGGTTCCATACACCTATTAAATATATTGATTAAATAAACAGCCATGTGGCAATGCTAAGATATACAGGCATAGAAAACACAGAGAGGAAAATACTGACCTAGAGTACTAGTATTCAGCTTAGAGAAAAACAGATGATGACACCAGAGAACTGACCCTCGAAAATCAGAGAATTAGAGACTTGGAACAGATAGGTGGATCGTTGTAAATTGTCATACATGGTAGTATGAAATTGCTATTAGAACTTTATAAAAGAAAGTTAAATATTAAGGTTATGGGGGCGTGGTCTGACTGCCGACCGTGATGGCCGCCTAAAGTCGAAGCTCCGCACCAGAGGCTCACGAAAACGCGCTGCAATCTGCACTAACCTGAACCACAAGCATTCAAACTCAACCCCAGCAACCCCCAGGCTACCCGCCTTCACCTACCACGGATGTCCAGCCGCAAGCCCGCCAAAAAGGGCCCAAAAGACGCTCCATCAGTGGCGGAGATGCTCATGACCCAGAGGCTGTCGCCACGTGTCACCGTTTCAACATGAAGGTGCTGAGTTACAACTGTACCAAGACATCGCCCCAGCAACCCTCCTCCGTAGACAGGCATGGAAACCAGTCACGGATCTAGTGCGACAGAAGGGGATCCGATTTGCAATGGGCTACCCCTTCAAGATTATAATCTTCCATGGACCTTCACCGGCAATATTGCTACCCACTACCAACATTCGAGACTTTCTGAAAGACCGGGATATCCTGGTGCCGGAGGACCTGCAACTCCCGGCGACTGGCATCACAGACCTGCCACCCTTACCTGACAGCTGGGAGGATCATGACTCCCGGTTGACCTGAACCGTGGTCATATAGTAATGTATATAACAATGCTGAACTTACACACGCTATATAGCATCTTCTATATTACTTCACAAACTGTTGCTCTAAGTTAGGGCCTATTGGCGGGGACTTAATGTTAAATTAAGGCTTAATGTGTTAACGCTGGGGTACGGGGGAAAGGAGAGGGAGGCACCTGAGGCCTATTGACTACGGAAACCTGGGATGACGAGGGCTACATGAGGGCTCTTACGCTTACATACGAGCTAACCATACTCTGACCCACTTGAACACCAAATGGGCACTACATTAGTTGGGCTATACCATTCCAGTGTTGGGCCAGTGTATACCATTCCTGAGTTGGGCTATACCATTCCAGTCTTTACATACGAAATATCAGAGGTAGAATTGCCTAAATTGGGGAGGGGGGGACCACCCCCCCCCCCCCAAAAAAAAGAGGGGGGGGAGGGAAACACAATGAAAATATCCGCTTAACTGCGCTTACACACACTGGATTGCACGCTATATGTAGAGAATAATGTGGAATTAAGATGCATGTCATACTGGGGACAAACGACAGCAGCCATTACCTGTCATAGACCTAACATATGACCACTATCAAAAGAGCAGGAATCTCGGGTCATGAGACCTGGCGCTCCCGCCTAAACCTGGGAAGGAGATATTAGGATAGAAACGTTCGAAGGCCAGCCCAGATGACACCACACCCACAGGGAATCACCCATCCCAGATCGCAAAGCAGTGCTAACAACTGAAGGGATGGAGACAGACACATACTGGAAAGATCAGTCAACACAGGCACAAACAAGGGGCACAAGTTCCACATAATAACAATGATTATAAAATGAGCTGCACAATTCTGAGACTCATGCCAGTGGGAACAAAGGTCACAGCACCCCTCCTATAAGGCTAAAGCTCAGCAGGGAAGCCTGAACCAATAGCTCCAAGGATAGTGAACAGGGGATACTGATAGCACCATCGCACGAACGATATAGCAAACAAGCTTACGTTACCCCTCCCTGCAGATGATACTAGTTCACCTCAATATTACACATGGAACAACCTGTCATGCCCGTTACCAGTAATTCCTGTCTCTTCCGGGTTGACGCAGCTTAGCCACACCCCCTCTCTGACGCGGTCTCATCACGCTACATAATGCGACCGTGCCAGACACAAGACGCTGGATTAATGAACGACGTACCGCGGAACTTAACCGGCTGAAAATCACTCTCTGCAACTTACCTGTGTACCGAATCGGACTGAAACTCGTCTAACCGCCTTCTCCTCTCCTCGACCACGGCTTGTATCTGACTCCTCTCGTCCTGTCTCCCAAAGAACCTTCCTGGAGGGGAACTCTGGAACCAAACTTCAGCCTCAGGAAGCTAAGTTAATCGTTTCATCTGTTATACAAACTTTTTCTCTCAAAGACTCCTGAGCACTCATCCTTAGGTCTGCTCTCAAGTCCTCAAATCAAATCTGCTGTAACCTGCTCTCTAAATTTCCAGGCTCCAGCTGATAACGTATCCTGCTAGCTTAAATCCTCATTCAATTCACTGTTGGTTTAACTTCATTACAGCTTCATTCAATTAACTTATTTCTTGCAAAAGCAACTATACTTGATTGCAATAAGGAAGCCACTTGCCAATATTGAAGTATTTAAAGATACAGTACCTATTTTCTCCTTCAACCGAATAATTAAAGATACAGTAACCGTATTTCCTATATTGTATTGCCAGTTCCTACATTATTCTCTATAAATCTAAATCTTCAACTAAATCCAAGGAAATCTGCAGTTGAGCTCCATCTCAATCTATGTAAACGTGACACAACCCCACCTAAACCAAGGGATAACTGGCATAAGGAATCGTAATGTAGGATGTAGAAGGTCAGAACAGGCAGGGATGATACAAGTGGAAAACCCCTCTCCCCCCCCAAGCTGACCAGAAGACACAGGTTGTTTATATTTTGTTTGAGCCTCGCCAGGGTGCATACCGGCTGAGCTTTCCCCCCGTTTCGAGGAGTTCCCCTTAACGCGGTGGACGCCCACCCCCTATAGCTTCTGGCGACTAGTAAGACCCAGATAATTGTATTGATTGTTTTGCTATATAACGCAAAAAGTGATCTTGATTGGTTCACAAAGTTTATTGACTTGTTTATTTAACTTGTACATCTGCTTCTTCTTAGGTTGTTTACTCACTACAACCTCCTACCTACCTATCTCAACCAACCCCCCCTCCCTCCCTAACCCCTACCCCCCAATCCTCCCCCCTGCCCCTCATCCATACGCACGAGACTTGGCAGAGGCCAGACTCTGAGGATACGTCGGCTGGGGTGGACGGCACCGGTCCTGACGGGAACACGAAATAGACTGACACTCCGTCTCAGGTTGGGTAAGCTGACACATACCACTCCACACAGACATGGACTTAAAAATAACTTCACTGAACGTGAATGGGCTAAATATACCTGCAAAACGCAGACTACTTCTCAGAGAAATGAGACGACAGAGGGCAGACATCGCATTCGTGCAAGAAACCCACATACCACATAGCTCACGCATTACTTTAACAAACCACATATACACAAGGGCATATGCATCTTGAGCCCCCTGGAAAAAAATGGAGTAGAGATACTCATACATAAGACATGCCCCATACAGGTCACAAACATACAAACTGACATGGAGGGCCGGTACGTGGTACTCTTGGGCACACTCCACTCCAACACCTATCACCTGGTAAATGTATACGCCCCGAACTCCCCCACACCAGAGTTCTGGACAGTACTCAAAACAAGGATAAACACTCTCCCAAGGGGAATATTAATAGTGGGGGGTTCTTAATGCGACACCCTGCTCGGCGACAGATGGGGGGGAGGACAACATCTCCCACGATCACAACACATGGATCCAGCATCCTTAACACAGGACTGCTGGATCCATGGCGCATCCAACACCCAGGTGAACGTGACTATACGTTCTACTCGGCCCCCCATGCCACCTACTCTCGCATTGATCTATTCCTCACGAACAAGCTGGGTATGCAATGGGTCAAAACCACCGCGATAAACCTAATCTCCTGGTCAGATCACGCAGACATAGAGATAACTCTTAAAACCGCTGGAACACAAACACCCTGGAAGTGGAGGATGAATGCCTCCCTCCTTAAAAACTCACAAATACAAGAGAGCATTAGGCAAGAGATAACACAATACTTTCAAACCAATGATACCCCTGACATATCTCCCACTACCCTCTGGGCGGCCCATAAGCCTGTAATCAGAGGCCTCCTTATCAAACTGGCCACACACCATAAAAGGAAAAAATACGAAACACTCATGGACTTACAAAAACAATTACGCAGAACTGAGATGCAACATAAACAAAAGGCCACACAAACTCCGTCAAGGAATGTACAAGAAATTAGACGAATGATCAGGGAGGTGATTGTGGACGAAGTCAGCAATGACATACGCCACACAAAAAGACTCTTTTACGAGAAGTCCAATAAAATGGACACCCTTCTCGCAAGAGCCTTACGGCCCAATCCAAACAAGATCACGACAATAATCGTCAGAAACAAACAAGGAATGATCCTTACCAACCCCACAGACGTCAATGACGAATTCACACAGTTCTATGCACAGCTCTATGACCACTCTCCCACCCTGACGGAGTCCAACACAGAGTACATGACAGAGCTCAAGACATTCCTCATCAAGGCCCAACTCCCGAAACTCGCAGCGAACCTGACAGAACCCTTAGGAACGCCCATAGACGTGGACGAAGTAGTAACAGCAATTGCAGGGCTCAAGGGGAACAAAGCCCCAGGTCCTGATGGCTTCGATGGCATAAACTATAAGACCTTCAGAAACGAACTAACACCACACCTAACTAAAATGTACAAACAATGGACAGAGGGAGAAACGCCGCATCAAGACCTCTCGACAGCAGACATAACCCTTATCCCTAAACCAGACAAGGATACCACACACATCGCCAACTACCGACCCATATCCCTCATAAATGTTGACCTCAAAGCATATGCTAAACTAATAGCCAACCGACTGAACCCACTCCTCACCAAATACATACATGCCGACCAAGTGGGCTTTGTCCCCACAAGACAGTTATATGAGAACACACGAAGGGCAACGGATCTCATATGGAGGGCCGGGAACAAACAAATGCCTACTCTGATCCTCTCCCTGGATGCTGAGAAGGCGTTTGATAGGGTCTTATGGCCCTTTCTTTTCACGCTTCTACGCGACATGCACCTACCGGACACATTCATCAACGCAGTCCACGCCCTGTACACAAACCCCAAAGCGCAAACACTAGTACCTGGAACAACGCAATGCCCTTTTGCCCTCAAAAATGGTACATGACAGGGTTGCCCCCTGTCCCCCCTCTTATTTATTCTAGCCCTTGAGCCTCTAATGCGGCTCATAAGGGAACATCCGGGGATCAGGGGCGTCAGAATAGCAACAGAGGAGTTAAAGTCTCGGCCTATGCAGATGATATATTACTGACTCTAACCGACCCGAAAGACTCGGTGCCAAACCTCCTCGATCTGCTAGACAAATACAAACGCGTCTCGGGGTACAAGATAAACGTTGATAAATCGATGGGCATGCCCATCGGACTCTCCGATTCAGACACCAACTGGCTGGCCCAAACCCATAAACTGAACATTAGCCGACGGCCAATTAAGTACTTGAGGGTAGCACTCACACCCGATCCCAATGACTTATACACGGAAAATCACAAACGCCTATTGACCACGCTAATAAAGGACCTTGCTAAGTGGCAAGATAAACCAATATCTTGGATAGGAAGACTGCACAGCGTCAAGATGAACATACTACCACGCCTCCTGTTCCTCTTCCAAGCACTACCGGTACGGGTCACTAAAGGAGACCTCAAACCGATCCAAACTGCCATAGATGACCTTATATGGGCGGGGAAGAGGCACAGACAAACCCTATATACACCCAAAAGTAGAGGAGGACTGGGACTACCCAACCTCCATGCCTACTACTTATCGGCACAACTAGCACAAATAATAGAGTGGCACTCACCGCCAGACACCCACAGATGGGTTGAGCTGGAAACACTGCTTATGAACACAGATCTCCCACAATATTGGATATGGGTCCCCAAATCTGACAAACCGGAGATATCCATGACCTGCCCAGCAATCCTGAACTCGATCAGGATATGGGACTCTACAGCCCACAAATACTCCTTAACACACCCAATCTCACCACTTACACCGTACCTGCTCAACAAGGCCTTCCCATCCGGCCTGACAGCCAGGGATTTTAGGGACATCGAAAACACGGGAATGCAACAATATCACCAACTATACCACGCAGATGCTATCAGAACATTCGAAGACCTCACTACACTAGCCCCACTGACCACTAAGGACTACTTTAGATATATTCAACTCAGGGACTTTGCAGGAAGGGCACAAGTGAAGAAAGCAGCCAATGCCAAACAAACCTTCTTTGAATCATTGTGCATGTCCGATGTACCACGTACCAGCCTCATCACTCTCCTATACACTCAACTAAGTGCACCCTCGGATAAAACATACACCCCCACATATGTCACACAGTGGGAAACCGACCTACAACAAACACTAGAGGGGGGAGAATGGCAAGACATATGGGAAGCAGCAACAAAAGCATCGATATGCGTGATACACCAAGAACAATGCTACAAAACACTTATGAGATGGTACACCACACCGGTCAAACTGTACCGCATGGGCAAAACATCCATTGACACATGCTGGAGGGGGTGTGGAGAGAAAGGCACATACATACACGTGTGGTGGACATGCCCCAAAGTAGCAGCATTCTGGGAGGACATAGCCCGACTTTTGACGGAGGTGATACACAAAACACTAACACCGGACCCATTCTTGATAGAGAGACCAGTAGACAGCCTGACTAACAAAGAACAAAAATTGTTCAACAAGCTAACCCTGGCTGCTAGAAGAGCCATAGCACAAACGTGGCTACACACCGATATGCCACAAATGGAAAAAGTCATCCGTAACATCAAAGAATAACAGCACAAATAAGAGACACATACCCCCTGTTCCTTAAAACATGGGAGCCATGGGAAGACTACACTAACTGCTGATGACTGCATGGACATAGAGTCGAAATGTCCTTCGCAAATTCCTGGATGTGACCCCACGCGCCGGCCACTCCACTCTGACAAACACCAAACCTACCCTGTCCCTCCCCCTTCAACCCCTCCCCCTCTCTTTCTTTTATCCTACTCTCTCACTTTCTATCCTTCCTCTCAAATTCGACCTATCACTGGGTTATTTCCTAAAAAACGTTCATGTTCACATAGGGTAGATAGGACTAACACGTTAGGCTATGAACAACAAATATGTAAATCTCGTGGGCACACAGATGCCACGGGAAAGGAGAATATGGACGACAAATGATATCTGGTACAGAACGAAGATCAAAGCCACTACTCTGACAGGGGTTCATTATTCCAGCCCTAGAAACATAAAACGCTAAGCTACTCTATAAAGACGGCTGAATAACTGAAAATGTTCCTGTTTAATCTCGCTAGCTCCATCTATATAACTCCATATGCATTATAACACAGAATGTTGATGTATACGTCCAAATATCGAGCTATACGTATTTGTAACCTATATAAGCCTATACCCTATATGTTGTTGTAATCAATTGACATGCATGAAATTATAAATAAAGATTTAAAAAAAAATTATTAAGCTTATGTAGTTGATAAAAAAATATGTAAAATACTTGGTTGTAATAATTGAGAAACACTGCTAAATACCATACCTATTCCCAGAGCCAAATTACCCACAAGGTGGCTTAGATGGCCTCCTAGGGTCTCGACTTAGACAGGGGCATGGGGCTCCAGCTCTGGCTCTGAGGGTGCATTCCCTAAGCTGACAGGGATATCAAATGATCTCTCAGCATAGCACTGAGGTCCCTTACCTGCCTGAGGGAGTGTTGTGGTCTGCACCAATATCGGGTGCAGATCACTTTAAGAGCTCCCCTTTGGCTTTTACATGACACAGAGTTACACAGCCAGTACTTTGAATCATTGACTGATCGCTGGAACCACAATGGAGATCTTAAAATGATCTGCACCTGATATTGTGCTCCACCAGACCACAGGGATCCTGCTCCAGAACTCACCCTTCACTGGACCAACAAAGGAATTCAGTCCAGAGTTTGGTCAACTGGACCAACTGGGATAACAGCCCTCATCTGCCAAAGCAGTCTATGGATGTCACATATAGTATGGTATCCTATGCCAGCATTGGCGCACACTTTTTCTGCTTGAGCAGGAACTCTGGGTACTCAAGTTATTAGGAATGCATTGTGGTGGTTCCCGGGAGTCCATTAGCCCCTCAACAGTTACATAAGGATTGCATGAAAAGAAGGATATTACAGGTTCTTTTCTGGTTATTAGAGATTTTGAGGTACACCTAAACATCACATTAAAGGACCACTATAGGCACCCAGACCACTTCAGCTTAATGAAGTGGTCTGGGTGCCAGGTCCCTCTAGGTTTAACCCTGCCTGCTGTAAACATAGCAGTTTCAGAGAAATTGCTATGTTTACATATGGGTTAATCCAGCCTCTAGTGACCGTCTCATTGACAGCCGCTAGAGGCGCTTCCGCGCTTCTCACTGTGATTTTCACAATGAGAAGACCCCAGCGTCCATAGGAAAGCATTGAGAAATGCGCATTCAGTCGATAACGTCCGAAGGACGAGGAGAGTCCCCAGCGCCGAGGGAGCCTGGCGCTGGAGAAAGGTAAGTGATTTAACCCCTTCAGCCCGGCGGGAGGGGGGCCATGAGGGTGGGGACACCCTCAGGGCACTATAGTGCCAGGAAATCAAGTTTGTTTTCCTAGCTCTATAGTGGTCCTTTAACCCCTTAAGGACACATAACATGTGTGACATGTCATGGTTCCCTTGTATTCCAGAAATGTGGTCCTTAAGGGGTTAAATTAAATTGATACAATTCTTAAAGCTGTAGGAGTTGTTTTTAATGGACTCAATGTAAATAAATGTTTATAATTAACATTTAGGGAATAGATTATTGGTAGGGTTTTGTACAACTCAACTACTGTAAAGTCATTTGAGCAGTTCAGTTTGTAATTGCGAGTATGTAGACAAACTTTTTGGACTTCATGTACGTCTTAGTACTATGTTTAAGGTAATTTTTTTCCCTCAAATCTATTTTTAATTTACAATAGTTATAAAACTGAAGAAATTTGATAAAAACTAAAAATACTTTATTTAGAAATCTATTTCATCCAAATTTCTAAATTTGTGATTGTGCAACTACAGCCTCTCATTTTTGGAAGGTATAATCTTTGAGAAGAAGTTCAAAGAATATCACCAAGGGATACAATTTGATATACAGTCAAAACTTTGTGTTCACTTGTCCTCTGTCTGTCTTTTGGAAACATACCAGAGGCCAACGACGAAGCCAGACATATTTACGTTTTTCGAGATTCCAATGGAAAGACTTTGGCCAAGTGAAGATATTATTGCAATATCTGCACAGCAGGGTCTGGCTATGAGATTGAAATGTGTGACCTCGAGAAGTACTATCTAAGAACGCATTGTCCTGATGGTTATCATGGAACCAGAAAGTAAACA
Source organism: Pelobates fuscus (assembly GCF_036172605.1). Classification (NCBI taxonomy): domain Eukaryota; kingdom Metazoa; phylum Chordata; class Amphibia; order Anura; family Pelobatidae; genus Pelobates; species Pelobates fuscus. The sequence goes on along the minus strand of NC_086325.1, from coordinate 71,882,607 downwards.
GAAAAAGCAGCCTGAACTAACCACACGATGTGTTCAATATTTTAATATTCTGACATTAGCCTTTTCACTTCATGCAATAAATTTCCATTGTAGTGAACAATAAGACAGATTATTTGCAAAGTTTCCTAGCTCAACCAATGTATCCATAAAAAATACAAAATAAAAACATAAAAAACATATGTTTGTATATTATTATCATATCTTGTCAGAGATACCTTTTTAGGTGCTCGACCTCCCAAAATATTTAATATCACTTAGTAACAGCATACAAATGAGTCGTATTGTTTTGTACTTGCAGAGATATACTTGTGTTGTTTGTACCTGGAATTCATGTCCCATAAAACAAATTTCTCTTGGCTAAGGAGCAAGGCACACACAATTAAATTCACCTAACATCAGTCATCAATCTATTGTGAATCTTATACTCACCCCAAATAAATTTGCACTTAGTAGAAAATAAAGAAGAACATTAAAACCATTGTGGGGCATGTAGCAAAGTATAAATGTGTGTAGAACACATTTTATATTTTATTTAGAACACCAAGAGCTCCTGTGATAGCCCTGCGAATCAATAGTTATTGTATGGATAAGATACTTAAGGTTTAACACTAAGCAATATTGCCACTACAGATATATTAGGTACAAAGAGTCTCTGAGATGCTAAGGGCTACCCCCTTCAACAGCTAGTTCTAATAGCTGTTGTCTTAATTAACAAAAAGCAAATGTTATCTTTCATTAGAATTCTTTAGTCTAACCAATCATTTGGCGATAACCAATTATTTCCTGTACTACAAGCAAAAAAAAAAAAAAATGATAAAAGAGGCTACTGAACTCAAAAAATGATATTACATCAAACATAGTCTACAAAATACTTGCACATATTAAGAAGTAACAATAGTAAATACTAATTATCAACTCAGCTTTATTATTGCAGCATTTCACCAATACTTAATTAGGACCACTATATTTTTCCAAAGCACTCATCTCATAGAGTGGTAAGCATTAACATGTTCCTGGCTTGATTGAGCATTACAACATTCAATGAAATAAAGTTAAGCCTCAGGTATTCATATTTTATAGATTGCCATGGAGATACAACCACAAAGGACAATTGGGCCAGGTGTGTCTGAATGCAATGCACGTCCTATATTTAAAGGTTCCATGTTCCTGATCACACAGTTTCCATTGGTACTTTACACAGACGACAGTTAATTAGAAGTGTTTGAACATGTTCAACACCAGGGAGGCAAGGTACTATGGAGAAAAAAAAAGATCTTTGTAGTCACATTAAAGGAGCTAATTATAAAGTACTTGTAAAGTATTTATGGAAATATGTCCATCACTCAATCAAACTCTCTTCAGATCACAGAACACCTGTAACAGGATTTCAGGATCAAACCCAGCATTGGAATTAAACTATTTATCATTGGTTAAACCACCATTTAAAGTAGAACTCTAACTTACAGAGAAGTGATATTTACTTGTTCCCTCACTCCAGTAAACGCTAAAGCAAAAAATGTTGAGGGCATTTATCATTGATAAAGGGACAGGGGTGCCGAAACATCTGTACATTGAATGCTCTATGTATAAACTTGGGCTGCACTAGTGGGCCCCTATAACTAAGCTGCGCCTTGTGGATGAATACTTTGAACTCAAGTAAACTCAATTATAGTGTTTACCGTGGTGAACAGAGCAGTGGATGCTCTAAAAAAAATGCAAAGGGAAAGAACATACTCACTTCAGCTGCACTAATCCGTTTCAGCTAGATTAGCGTCAATTGATGTCTTGGGTGCAAGTGGGCCTGCCCACTGACAAAGAAATGATCAGCCTATAATTTTAATGGTAGGTGTATTGAGAGACAGAATAAAAAAAAATCTAGAAAAGTGCATGTCAAAAAAAGTTATAAATTGTTAATGTCTCAATGTAAGGTTTAATGACTATTTGCTATCTATTTTCTTCTATTTCTTGGCTATGATTCAATATTTATGGTTTATGCCAAACATCAAATACTTTTTTTTTCAGTAATAATGAAAAATATTTTAGCCCAAAGCTGATAAATTTAATGATGGAAATTGAATAAATGTGTGAAGTATTTAATGTCTCAATGTGAGGTTTAATGACCAAAAATAGTCAAATTGTAAGGCTATTCGCTAAACCACGAATTGGCAGATATTCACCAGAGAATTGCAAACTCTAGGCCAAAATGGCCCAATTGGAAATTTTCGCCAAGTCAACTAGGTATCGGGCTCAGCTATGCTGCCTTTAAATTTGCGATTCCCTTGTGAATTTCTGATAACCTTGTCCAAGGTGTTTTTTTTTTTGTGACCAAAATTAGATTCTGTTTATGTAGAGACAGATAAATATAAGCCAAAGGAAGAAGACTAAATGAAGCATAGTACTAAGTACTAAGTACTAAGCCACAACGGTCTCAGCTCTCTGACACTTGCAGGGTTATCCACTAAAGTAACAGTTCAAAGTGAATTTTAAAAAGTTAAAATTTAAGTCTAACGGAGCCAAACTGGACGAATAACATAATTTAGAGAAAATTTCTGGTTCAGCTATTTTGACCTTAAATTCTAAATTCACTTTGAACGAGAGCTGATGAAGACCTTGCTGGTACAAGTTTACAAGCTAGAGGAAGTGGAACAAGATACGCCAAGATAATATGTAATACATAAAAAATGGAAGCTATATTGTCAGTTATCTATTCTTGGTATATACTGAGTATATACTCAGAGTATTGACACAAATGATGGGGGTCGGGGGGAGGACAATAGGTCTTGCCCCCATTGTAATTAAGGGCCCCTATCAGCCGCTCATGGGTGGAGGCTCAGGGGGAGAACAATAGGTCTCCTCCCCATTGTCATTTAGAGCCCCCACCTGCCGCTCATGGGTGGGTGCCGGGGGGGCTTTTATGGTTTTTTCTTTTAACAGTAAGCAGCCACAGGCTACTCGCGAGATTTCAATCTCCCTTATGCTAATATGGGGTCACATTGATAAAGATTTTAAAAAAGTAATATGGGGGGCCTATTGACATATGGGTTTGACTAGGGGGGAAATTAGATGTAGTGGAGTTGGGAGGGGGGTTAAAAAAACATATGAGGCCATGACAGTGCCACTTTAATGAAAAGAGCAATATGGGTGTACTTACATTTCATGGTTTTTTTTTTTGTCTTACCCTCCCCTTAAATGGGGAACTTATAATTGTAGTACTTTTCACTAAAAGCTGCAGTTTAAGGTACTGGTATAGTATTGTGATTTGTATTTTGTCCCTTTAAAACACTCATACCTCAACCACTTTGTAGGTGGCCGGTGTATATGCTAACAAATTCCATTTATGACATTTCAATGGAATTTCGGTAAAGAAACATATTTTCATTGAATAGGTTTACGTGATTAACTCTCGGCTATGATGGGGCCCATTTTACATTTAGATCACAGTAGGAAGTGAGGCTTGTCAAGAATTATGCACATCTGTTTATCATCCATGGTTGATGGTTTGATAGGACAGTTTAATAAGACCTCAAAGAAAATACTTTAAAAATGTGTTAATACACATAAACTCACTGGGATAAGATTCTTCCATATCTTATGCTTAGTGTACGTCATGTCCTACAGGTGTCTATGGGATTTCTTCCTCTGATTCATTATGTGGAGGCAAAACTATGACCTCCTGGATCTTGTTTAAGTCATGAGAAAAGTGTCAAGTCAAGAACTCTGGCTATTGTTCAACGTAGCTGGAATTAAATTGACAAAATATGAATATTTTCTCAGGAAAACCTAAAAACAATGTTCTCTAGAGAACTAAAAGAAGGGTATTATATTGCATATGCTCAGGTTAAATGCAAAACTCACACTTTCCATAAAATATGTGCTTGTATAAATGTACATGCTGAGAAAAGGTGTAGCAAGAATTATGTGGGGAAAAAAAACACACATTTTTTTGTTTTTTTTTTACTCTTTGCTGGATTCTGACTGATGCTAACCTTAGTGGTTGTAGATAAAGATATATTACATAACAACCATCTATGATCAAATCAACATTTTTGTAGAGAAATAAGCTTTGGCTTTGTGAGAAAGTCTGCTCTCTTTTTCCTCATTATGATCCTAGGCAGAGATTAGTGACACCAAGTGTTTGAAAGATACAAAAGAATGTGTTCCAGCATTTAACTCCTTACTGACTGAAAAAAACAAGTTATTTTGCGTTCGTTATATTTACTTGCTCTAGTTGTGTAGACGTTTTATGATCAACACTTTGTTTTCAATATTTTGTTTTAACTTTTTTCCCCCATTTTTTGTTTTGTCATTTTATTTATAACTAGCAGTATGTTAAGCATGCATATTGGATATCAGAAAAAAAGCCCTGCCTGTCATATAAAAACAGTATATATTATGTATGTGTATAGTTAAAGGGTTGGTGTTTAATTACAAGGGAACAAACACAGCAAAAATGCCAAAAAGGCCTGTCTCGTGAAATCACAGAATTTGGGAAAGGGCTCAGTTATGAATGGGTTAAATAAAACACATTTATTTTATTAACCATTTTATGATGATCAGTACATTTGTACTGTTCAGTAATAATTTAACTTTTTTATACAGTAATATTTATTTTTAAGATTTTAATTATTTCCTGTTAATGTTTTGATAACAGCATTTACCTGTGATTAGTCTGGTGATTAAAGGGTAATCTTAGCACCAAAAATAACTTTAGCTTAATGAAGCAGGATTGGGGTATAGTTCAAGCCCCTGCCTTCTTACTATTAGTTTTTCTGCCATTTATTAGTTAAATTGCTTTCTGCTGTCCTAGTCACACCTCCCCTAGCTGTAACTCACACAGCCTCCATGAAAAAAGTTTCATTTTCAATCAGGTCTTACTGCGCAGCGTGTTTACTTTAATATCAACTATTCTGTTTCTTGAATTTAAATAATACACAGGAGGCTGCCTCAGGCTGTAGCTGGCTATTAACAGAGCAGGAGATAAAAATTCTAAACTAAACAGACTGTGCAATAAAGGAGGTTTAAACAGGAAAATGTGGGATTCTGTGTAGGAAAATGTAGGAGACTGTTGTTTCAGGAGATATAAATAAAGACACTGGCAGGTATTGTTTCCTACTTCTCGCTATCAAAATCTTTATGGCCATAAAGCAGTGTACGACCAAATAAAATTGAGATGGTTTCAAGATTGGCCAACCCAAATGTAATAATGCTACCTGTGAATTTTTTTAAATCAATTTTCATCTTATCAAATCTATTCACATATCTATGTATCTGATCGCAAAGTTTGATTTTCATTTTTTGAATGAACATCTCTACCTGGTCTTAATTACATATTGCTTCAGAATATTCTATACATAACTAAATTATTAAGAATGAAATATTACTATGAATTTAGATTGATTTACAGCTTATCCTGATATTCTCTATTCCTGACCTTGTCTTGTTTGGTCTTGTCTCGTTGTCTGCTGCCTACACTGACTGGCTTGTCATACCGACTTATGGATCTCCTGACCTTGACCTTGTCCTGTTCACATCAGGCCCAGCAACTCTTCCTTTTTTTCTGTGGTGTGATATTTTAATGCTCTTTCTTTGTTATTCTTTCTCTTCTTTTCCTCTTTTTCTGCCCTTTTTAATAACACAGACAGATCGATAGATAAATAGATAGATAGATAGATAGATCAATAGATAGATAAAGAAATAGCTAGATGATAGATTAAAAACGAATAATAAAATACGGAAAACAAAAAAGGAAAAAAAAACGTTGTGTTGTGTTAATGGCTATAACTGGGGGTTCAGAATATGTGTGCCATGCACTGGCAGAACTACCAAGGTCGCAGGGGTTGCAGCTGCGACCAGCTCATCAATCCAGGATGCTCCCTTCCTACCGCTGTGTGTAGCGTGGCCAAGTGGATCTCGGTCTGACAGGAAGTGCTCACTGAGAGAGCACTTCCTGTTAGACTCGACCTGGTACCGTGACTGTGAGCAGGTACAGAAGGGGAGGGAGGAAAAACACATGAAGGGCTGGGGAGGTAATGGGACACGTGGAGGGGCTGGGGGATAGGGAATAAGACACATGGGGGAAGGGAATGATACACAAGGGGGGGGAGGGAATAGACCCATGGGGGGATAGGGAATGAGACACATGGGAGGAAGGTGTCAGGGTACCTGAGGTCTCTACCTCTAAGGGAGGGAGAGACTTGGTGGTTTATCCGTCCAGGCGAGCTGTTTCCTCCGTTACTCGCGGTTCATCCAGCCACTTAAACACCGGCCGCGAGGAATCCACATCCTTTTCTAGCAGGACGCTCAATACGTGACGTCATGACGCTATCACGAGCGACCTGTCACTCAAGTGTCCGATATCCAATCGGCACTTGTCAGAGGCGTGCTTACCATCCGGAGCCAGGGTATTTAAGCTTACTTCTCTCTTCAGCTCATTGCCCTGTCGTGGTTCTAGCTTGTCTAGTCACTCAGTGCTCTGGTATTCTAGTTTGTTCTATTTGGTTTTGACTCGGCTTGTTGTACTACCCTGCTTCTCTGTTATCCCTTGACCCGGCTTGTCTCTCGCTTATCTGTCTTCTCGTTCCCTCGACCTCGGCTTGTCTCTGACTATTCTCTATTACTCTCGGTACGTTAGTCCGGCCATTCTAAGGCCCGGTATACGTACCTTTCCACTCTTTGTACCCTGCGTGTTGGATCCCTGTCCCGATCCTGACATTACGACAGGGCCAATGGATCCTGCAGGTACAAACAGTCAGCTTGGTTCTTCTGATCCCAGGTTTGACGCCATGGAGCATAGGATGGATCAGATGGCTCTAGCACTACAGGCACTTTTGTCTCGTGCTAGTAACCCACCTGAGGAGACACGTACTCCTTCTATTTCTCCTGCAGTCTCAGGTCTAGAGGTAGCCACTGTAGGTGCTTCTTCCCGTATTACCCCACCAGTACGTTATGGCGGGTCACCGGAGAAGTGCCGTGGTTTTCTGAACCAGATTAGCATCCATTTCGAATTACAACCCCGCTCTTATCCTACAGATAGAGCGAAGGTTGGATTTGTTATTACTTTACTCATTGAGAAAGCTCTGAGATGGGCCAATCCTTTATGGGAGAATGATAATCCACTAGTCTATAATTATAATGCCTTTGTAGCTGCGTTTAGAAGAACTTTTGACCCTCCTGGTAGAAAGGTCAATGCAGCTAGATTACTGTTGCGCCTTAGACAGGACAATCGAACACTTGTGGACTATGCACTAGAGTTCAGGTCCTTGGCGGCAGAAGTTAAGTGGAACGAACAGGCTTATATAGATGTGTTTCTGAATGGGTTATCAGATGTAATTCTTGACGAAGTCGCTACTAGAGAACTCCCTGAGAATTTGGAGGATTTAATTTCTTTTATATCTCGTATTGATGAACGCATAAGAGAGAGGCAGAACACTCGAGATAGGACCCGTAGACCCTCCTTTAAACTAGCGCCTACCTTTCAAAATTCTGAGTTCGAGGACTTACGTATTTCTGAACCTATGCAGATAGGCAGTACTCATCTCACAGAGAGAGAGAGACAGTACAGAAGAAGGGAGGGTTTATGTATGTATTGTGGAGTCAGAGGACATTTACGCCTAAATTGTCCTAATCGTTCGGGAAACGCTCGCACCTAAGTTTCTCTAGAGGACAGGCCTTGGGTGTTTCTACTTTGTCCTCTATTCACAATTACAAAGAGTTCAGGCTTCTGTTACCCGTTTCTTTGAGGTGGGAGAAGGGAGTAGTAAAGACTATGGCACTAATCGATTCTGGAGCTGCTGAGAGCTTTATAGATCAGGGTTTTGTTGCCAAGCATGCTATCCCATCCCAGTTAAAAGAGACACCACTGGCTGTTGAGGCCATCGATGGTAGACCGTTACTTGAGCCTGTTATTTTCCATGAGACCATACCGATTAACTTAACTGTTGGCATCCTACATAAAGAGGATATATCCTTAATGCTCATTTCTTCTCCGTCTATTCCCATAGTCCTGGGGTACTCCTGGTTGAGGAGACACAACCCTATTATTAATTGGGAGTCAGGGGAGATAGTTTCGTGGGGAGAGAATTGTCAAGAAAAATGCTTGCGGAAGGTCTTACCTCTCGGATTAACTAATACATCGACTACCTCTGACAATCCTACAGAGACACAAATTCCGCCTCAGTATCTAGATTTAAAGGCAGTATTTGACAAAAAGAAAGCCGATACCTTACCCCCACACAGGTCCTTTGATTGCAAAATTAACCTACTCCCTGGTACCATGCCTCCCAGAGGTCATGTATACCCATTATCTACAAAAGAGAACTCAGTTCTAGAGGAGTATATTCACGAGAATTTAGACAAGGGATTCATCAGGAGGTCCTCCTCCCCTGCCGGGGCTGGATTTTTTTTTGTTAAAAAGAAAGATGGTTCTTTGAGACCTTGTATTGATTATCGAGGCTTGAATAAGATAACCATTAAAAATGCCTACCCGATTCCCTTGATCACCGAACTCTTCGATCGTTTGAAGGGCTCTACAATTTTCACCAAGTTAGACCTCAGAGGGGCATATAACTTGGTGAGAATCCAGCAGGGACATGAGTGGATGACGGCATTCAATACTCGATATGGTCACTATGAATATACTGTTATGCCTTTTGGGTTATGCAATGCGCCAGCTGTATTCCAGGATCTGATAAATGAGGTTCTTAGGGAATTTCAGCAAGATTGCGTCATTGTATACCTAGATGATATACTCATTCATTCTAGTGAGATTGAGACTCATCACAAGCAAGTCAGGAGGGTTTTGCACAAGCTTCTCCAGCATGGCTTGTACTGCAAGTTGGAGAAATGTAGCTTTGATCAAACCCAGGTAACCTTTCTCGGCTATGTGATCTCTGGGGAGGGATTTAAGATGGATCCGGATAAGCTCCAATCCATTCTAGAGTGGCCTTTACCCAAAGGTCTTAAAGCCATACAGAGATTTATTGGTTTTTCTAATTATTACAGGCGCTTTATTAAGGGCTATTCTTCCATTATCGCACCTATCACTAATATGACCAAACAGGGGGCTGATACTAAGAATTGGACTACTGAAGCTCTCCTTGCGTTCAAAACTCTCAAGGAGCTTTTCGCTTCCGCTCCAATTTTAGTTCACCCCGACACTTCTCTGCCTTTTCTACTTGAGGTAGACGCATCAGAGACTGGTTTAGGTGCTGTCCTATCTCAAAGGTTGGGGGTTGATAAACCATTACATCCATGTGGATTTTTCTCTAAAAAATTGACCGGTACTGAAAGCAGATATGACATTGGTGACAGAGAATTACTAGCGGTTATCAAGGCTTTGAAAGAGTGGAGACATTTATTGGAAGGTACATTACATCCTGTTACCATTCTAACTGACCACAAAAATTTGTCTTATATCGGAGAGGCTAAGCGGTTGTCCTCCAGGCAGGCTCGTTGGTCGTTGTTTCTTACCCATTTCAATTACGTTCTGACTTACAGACCTGGGTCAAAGAATTCTAAAGCCGATGCGCTATCTCGCCAATATGAGCCCTCTGCTTCAGTTGAACCACTTATGTCCTCCATTGTACCCAAATGCAATATTATTGCTAATACCAGTCTCAAAATTCATTCTCCGCTACTTGACCAGATCTTGAAGTCACAACATCTAGCTCCCGGAAACACTCCTGAGGGAAGAAACTTTGTTCCTCCTGAACTTCAACTGGAGCTCTTACAGTGTTTTCACGAAAGTAAAATAGCTGGTCATCCTGGTATTCGCAAGACATACTCTTTGATATCCAAGGATTTCTGGTGGCCTTCACTTCGAAAAGATATTGAGGAGTTCGTCGCAGCTTGTGAAACGTGTGCCAAGACTAAACTACCTCATGCATCTCCATGTGGCCTGTTACACCCCTTGGACATTCCTGAGAAACCTTGGTCCTGTTTGTCCATAGACTTTATCGTTGATTTGCCTGCTTCCAAGAGACAGACTGTTATTCTCACGGTAGTGGATAGATTTACTAAGATGGCCCATTTCGTGCCATTACCTAAACTTCCGACTTCTCCTGAATTGGCGGGGATTTTTGCAAGAGAGGTTTTTCGCCTACATGGGATTCCTTCGGAGATTGTTTCTGATAGAGGCTCTCAATTTGTCTCACGTTTCTGGAGATCCTTTTGTTCTCAAATGGGCATCAAATTGAACTTCTCCTCGGCCTATCACCCTCAGTCTAACGGAGCTGCTGAACGTACCAATCAAAAGATCGAACAGTATCTGCGTTGCTTTGTTTCCGAACACCAGGACGATTGGGTCGGTCTGATTCCTTGGGCGGAGTTCGCACACAATAACCTTGTTTGCGATTCAACTCGCTCTAGCCCTTTCTTCATGAACTATGGCTTTCATCCTTCGATTTTTCCTTCGGTTTCCTCTTCTCAGGGGATACCGTCGGTTGATGATCATGTCGCCAACCTGAAGAAATTATGGGATCAGACTCGGCAAATTCTGTTACATAGTTCCTCGTTGTTCAAGAAACACGCTGACAAGCATAGAAGAGCGGCTCCTGTTTTTGTTCCTGGGGATAGGGTATGGTTAAGTACTAAGAATATTCGACTAAAAGTTCCATCTATGAAATTTGCTCCTCGCTACATAGGCCCTTACAGGGTTCTCACTCGTATCAATCCGGTTGCGTATCGCCTTGCTCTGCCACCTGCCTTACGCATTCCTAACTCTTTTCATGTCTCCTTGTTGAAACCTCTTATTTGCAACAAATTCTCCTCTAAGGTCTCCTCGCCTCGTCCTGTTCAGGTGGAGGGTCGGGAGGAGTACGAGGTAAGCTCCATCGTTGATTCCAGAATTTCAAGGGGAAAATTGCAATATCTGGTCAACTGGAGGGGATATGGTCCTGAGGAGAGGAGTTGGGTACCTCAGGAGGACGTTCATGCTTCTCGCCTTCGCAGAGCATTTCACCTCCGCTTCCCATCTCGCCCCGGTTCCTTCCGCCCGGTGGGCGTATCTGAGAGGGGGGGTACTGTCAGGGTACCTGAGGTCTCTACCTCTAAGGGAGGGAGAGACTTGGTGGTTTATCCGTCCAGGCGAGCTGTTTCCTCCGTTCCTCGCGGTTCATCCAGCCACTTAAACACCGGCCGCGAGGAATCCACATCCTTTTCTAGCAGGACGCTCAATACGTGACGTCATGACGCTATCACGAGCGACCTGTCACTCAAGTGTCCGATATCCAATCGGCACTTGTCAGAGGCGTGCTTACCATCCGGAGCCAGGGTATTTAAGCTTACTTCTCTCTTCAGCTCATTGCCCTGTTGTGGTTCTAGCTTGTCTAGTCACTCAGTGCTCTGGTATTCTAGTTTGTTCTATTTGGTTTTGACTCGGCTTGTTGTACTACCCTGCTTCTCTGTTATCCCTTGACCCGGCTTGTCTCTCGCTTATCTGTCTTCTCGTTCCCTCGACCTCGGCTTGTCTCTGACTATTCTCTATTACTCTCGGTACGTTAGTCCGGCCATTCTAAGGCCCGGTATACGTACCTTTCCACTCTTTGTACCCTGCGTGTTGGATCCCTGTCCCGATCCTGACAGAAGGGAATGAGACACATAGAGGGGCTGGGGGGAGGGAATGAGACACATGAAGGGGCTGGGGTGGAGGGACTGACACAGATGGAGGGTCTGGGGGGGGAGAACGAGACCCAGGGAGGGGCTCGGGGAAATGAGACACATGGGGGGAAGGACATGATACACATGGAGGGGCTGGAGGGAGGAAATTAAACTCATGGAGGAACTGGGGTGAGCAAATGATACACATGGAGGGGATTAGGGTGAGGGAATGAGTCACAGGGAGGGGCAGGGGAAATGAGACACATGGGGGAAGTGAATGATATACATGGGGGAAAGGGAATGAGACACATTGAGGGGCTGGGGGGAGGGAATGAGACACATGGAGGGGCCGGCAGGAATGAGTCACATGGGGGAAGGGCATGATACACATGGAAGGGCTGAGGAAGTGAATGATACACATTGACTGCCTGGGGGTGAGAATGTAAACACATGGTGGGGCTGGGGGAGGGAATAATACAGATGGAGGGTCTGGGAGTAGGTAATGAGATACATGTAGGGGCTGGGTGGAATGCGACACATGGGGAGAAGGGAATGGAGGGGCTGAGGGAGGGAATGAGACACATGTAGGAGTTGGGGGAGAGAATGATACTCATGAAGGGGCTGGGGAGGGAATGAAATACTTGGAGGGGTGTGGGGATGGAATGAGACCCTTGGAGAGGCAGGGTAAATGAGGCACATGGGGGGCAATTTTCACACCGGGGCCGGTGGTTTCTAGTTACACCTCTGGGGCCAAGCACACATTTTAGGGTGCAATGTGGTGGTTAAAGTTATGATGATGTCCATTAATCTATTGTCTCAATGTTTAGTCCACTGAGTATGATATTACATCTTCTCCTGATTCTTTGCACAGAATTGATTGGAGATGCAGTAAGCATCCACCACTATAATGCATAACAGGAGTGTTGTGATAAGGCCAAATTGGTCTTATTGCCATGTGAAATAACTAAATAGAAGTAATAAGGTGACATAAAAGAGTAAAAACATGCTTTGTCTTTGGCTTACCAACATTCACTAGCTGCTGGTAGGCTTGGTGAACACAAGTTGTCTGCAGTGTCAGTTATACACTGTGTTGGTTTGCAGAGAAAGCATGTGCTCTTCTGTGTACTTTGCAAGATGTGAGAAGTAATCCGTGCTGAGGATTTAAAGGTCGATTTAAAATGTGATTGCAGACAGAAGGTCAGGAGTGCCCATTTGGCTCTGTAGCTACACTTATTTATATCAAAGTTTAATAGAGTGATGGCAACTGGCCGTGGGGTACATCAGATGGACTATGACTTTGCAGACTCTCATTGATACTAAAATAGAATTTATGGTAATAAAGAGTTCTTTCCTACGCTCTTTTATTGTAGAAATACAGCCTTTCCACTCTGGCATTCCATCTTTTCTCTCTCAAGGGTTTGTCTTCCAGTGGGTTATATAACCTATGTTAGTGTTTAAGACATCACATCCAAATCCTAACTGGGTTTGAAGAGCCAAAGGCAAAGCAGGTGCAGTGATGTCACCAAGTGCAGATTGTTAACAGGAGTGCTGACTTATAATGGAATTAAGAATACACAAACTGGATTTAGGAGACATTTAGTAATGTACAGAGGACAGGGTAAAAGCACAACGATACAATCTGCTATAAATAATATTGCACTTGTACTGTGCATATGGTTTGGATTTGAAGGGGCATTGGTGACTTTTCTGTTTTATTAAGCAAATCTTTTGAACACAATTAAGAATGTTCGACGTGCATCTTTGATACTTATTTAAAGGAAAATATTTTTATTAACCCTACAAGGACCCATTGTTAGACTTTGCCGTATTCAGACTTTATGCCAGCAGAGAATATTCAGTTTTTTTCAACTTTTGTTTTGGCAGTTAAATGAGTCATTCCATTATGGAATATGATCTTTAAAAAATAGAGTGTTCAGATGATATTGGTCCTTAAGGGGTTATTGAAGTGATGAACTGTCTACAGATTATCAGCATACCAGTACAACACATTCAGAGAGGTTGAATTGTTGCTCTTTACCTTCATCCTCACTCACATACTGGATCAGTGCTGAATCCTAGTCCATAAATATCTTAAAATCCCTCTGCCACACTGGGACTCTTCCTTTCAGGGGCATTTCTATGATCTATCAGATGCTCATATTGAATAGAACATCATTCTCACCATAATGCATTGCTAAATGGGAGCAAGATCCACCATCATTGAACAATTGGCAGTATAATTTTGGTTCTAACCAACAAATGATTCTTTTCAGCCCAGATAAAGGAAAAATTCTAAACAATATTTCCTAGGTGGTGCTGCACAATGATAGCACTACATGATCACATCAAAGCCATCATGCCATCTGCTAGCGATGCTCTGAAGATATTGGAGGTAGCTTCATATTTGGTGGTCATGCTCAAAGCTGTGAGACTTATGGACCACTATACACGAGATTATCAGCAAACTCTCAGATGTCCCAACTCCATTTGAGACAGCTGCCATGCTCCTTCAGCACACTACTTTGCTACTGAGACTTGGTTCTGTCTTTAGCAACCTGCTTCTTTTTGGGGGGCTGAAAAGATATGGAGTTTTGAGGATCTGGTGGTGGATCCACATTCCACAAAGGAGAAATACAATGCCTAGGAGGTTTTATTGGCTGAACTATATTTCTTCTCCAGGTGCCAGCCAGTTACTCTAGCATTATGGGCAACCTTCTGAGACACAGTTTAGTGACTGATTACAGGAGACAGGACTTACCCCTTGTGCCTGGCCCTAGGTTGTCACAGCCAGTCACTTCCAGGAGGGCAGGCATTATGCTACTTTTTCTGTCCTTCTTTAGCTTTCCAACTAAATTCCTTGTTTATCCTTCCCCTGTGTGTGTTTTTTCTCTTTCCTTCTACCCTTTCTTTTTTACTTTTTATTAATTCTCACCTTTTCCTTCTTCTGTCCCCTTACCTCTTTTTGGATGTCTAGTAAGATTAGCTTTATCCTTTAGATTGTAAGCTCACGGGCCATCTAGCTAAGCACTTTGTATAAAAGAGCTCCAATGGAAATGATTAATCAGCTCACGGGCAGGGCTCTCTCTACCTCTTGTATTTGTCTGTGTATATTGTACGTTCTCCACAAATTGTACAGCGCTGCGGAATCTGTTGGCACTTTATAAATAGCAGTAATAAATAAAATAAATTAGCTAACAGATGCATCAGATACTAAGCATTGCAATCATATTTTGACTAGTTTTATTTAACACTACATATATATCTTTGGATATAGATATCATAGGAGCAATTTTCATAAATGTTTAAAGCTTTACTTTAATCATAACCCTACAGCCTGTCATTGGTTGGGAGCATCAGAATTGTTCTGGGCATGTGGTGATGTTACCCCACTGGCAGCAGAGGGCTGTGTTGTGAAAATTACATTGATTTTACATGTCAATTGAGGAGTTCTTCCCTGGCAAGTTTTTAATTTTTGAATCTTACAACCTAAAACCTCCATCCTCCACTCAGTTCATGATCCAGTTGCCTGGTGGAGTAAGAAAATATATTTTTCTAATGTTCATTTAAGTTGTCAGTCCAGGTCAGGCGAATTTTGCTTGACCGTTTTATAAAACTGCAGCTTTGCGTTGGTGTAAAGGTGGTGGCATATGGTAAAATGATGGAGGTAATTTTTCCAGAAGAGAGACAAGAGAAGTCATATGTTTGAGGATAAAGTCTGATCTCAGTGTTTAACTAATCAATTACACGTACCTTAACCAAAACAACATATCCATCAGCATGGTAAGCTACTTTAACTTAATGTTGGCTGTAAAATATATAGAGAGTAAAATTGAATAATAAACTGTAATAAGTTACTGTATCCTGTAGTACTGCCAGCTTCATTGAGTCAGAGGTAGTGGAGTCACTGATGTGTGCTATTATTACTACGGTATACATGGAACACATATTTCCATAAGAATAATTTCTTGCCAGTTCTAACAATATTCAAATTTGGCAGCAAAATAGTGGTCTCAAATCAGAGAGATAAGCATGAAGATGACCCATTTTAATTAAATTATAGAGATTAAGGCCATTGGTTAATTTTATCTCTCTATTACCGAGATAATTTGGGAAAACAGTTTCTGAAGAAGCTCTATGAAAGCAGAACTGACAATCATTTTACTGTGTAATTAAAATTCAAGTGAGTTTATGCAGCTGACTTGCTCGTCTAACTTTCACTTAGTAGACTATTGGTTTTTCCAAATCTGTCTATATTTACAGTAAAATGTGAGTACTTTGCTGGCATTATACACGAGCCAGTAAAATCATTGCCCAGTATCAAAAAGCATGTAGTTCATTCTTGAACTGGGCGTAATACTAACTTTTTTTCTGGATTATGTTGAAACATCCAGCTGTTTTAATATATTATTATATTTATAGCCCAACAACTTAGTAAACTGTATTTAAAAAAAATAAATCATATTACCCTTTACACCCTGGTGTCTTCTTCTGGTAAGTCTTATATAAATCATATTAATCCATGATATCATTAAAATGTTGACATCAAAATGATGCATTTAAGATACAGAGCATCATTTGAAAAAATGCTGCATTTATAGCAGATCAGCCTTATGACAGTTATGTTACTTGTGTTGTAGTTTAAAACAATCAGAATATCTAAAGACAGGTTAGGCAGGCTTAGGGTTGGTGTTATTTATTGTTGGGTTGAGTATTTTGTTCATGGGTTGTGGTTATCTAACATTTGGGGGCTTGTAAGGTTTTGGTGTTTAGGATTAATAGGACTTTTTCAGGGTACCTGGCTACAAGATGCAGGATGTAAAATTTAGAGAAGAAAATGTATATCCAATAAAGCCAAACCTTAGGATAACCATATAGTGCAATTTTTTCCTGAAATGATGAATCATGTTTTCTTTTAGATCAAGTGGATGGCCGGGTGCGTGCATGTCGTTTACCTGGGAAAGAGATGGCAACAAAAAGCAGTAAACAAAAAGAGAAGAAGGTGGAGGCAGTGTTATGCTCTAAGTCTAAGCAATGTTCTGCTGGGTCCTGGCATTCATGTAGATGTTACTTTGACCAGTATCTCTACCCACAGATTGTTGCAGAGCATATACACCCCTTCATATCACCCCTTCAATGCGCTTTAGTTACACATGTACTGTAGAACCTGCAAGTTGGCCAAAGTAAAATGTCCAGTCACTGCTGTATACCAGCATGTTGCACTGATATCGGATTCAGTCCAGAGAACACTTTTAACGTGTGTTAGTAGCGTGCAGTATGAGCATGTACACTATAGTGCTGGACTACATGTTTATGTTCCCGGTTCCCCTCAGAATGGAGTAAAAATGTATTTATTTTACCTTTTTTTCCACTGCAAGCCCCGCCCCCATGGCTGAGATCATCAATCTTGATGATCTCAGCCAATCCAATGCTTTCCCAAAAGAAAGCATTGGGAGGCTATCGCGCATGCACAGCAAAACACCACACTGCACTAATCAGCGTCTACTCATAGAGATGCATTGTATCAGTGCATCTCTATGGGGAGCATTCAGTGTCTCCAGTGCAGCACTGGAATATGAAGCATCTCTTGTGGCTGTCTGAGTGTCTGTCACTAGAGGTGTTACTAGGCAACAATGTAAACAGTGCCTTTTCTCTGAAAAGGTATAATTTATATTTATGAGCCTGCGGGGACATGCTATAGACATCAGAAGCACTACATTAAGCTGTAGTGGTTCAGGAGGCTATTGTGTCCCTTTAACTCCAGGGTAGCTTAACTGTAAACATAGTTGACTTAGAGAATGTTTCCAGTTTGGCTATATTCACCTTAAATTTGAAAGTCACTTTGAAATCACACTTCAGTAAATAAACTTGCAAAACTCCTGGGGTCGTGGTGTTACGCTCCCTCCATTATGGAGAATTGTACAGACGTAGTTCTTGTCTATATTTGTTTCTCATCTGTTTTTCCCCACCTTATTTTTTTAATGATGTCCACTTGAATATTTCAAACGTTATTTAGCATAGATGAAACTTGAGATTTACTCTGAATACATGTAAAATACCAAAGCATTTAAAGTATATACTATGGAATACAAGGTTGGGGGCCTAGACATGGAAAGCCTCAAGTCTCATAACTATGATTCCTTTTTCTGACTCCTGGGTATCCCATCTCAGCCATAAGAAATATCCATTCTTCTCTTCCTTACAGCTAACTCTGCATATATACGATACTATCATAAGAAGAAAAAAAAAACATATTTCTTAACAGAACGTCTTAGACAAAAATCGTACATATACAGTTATGTAGGTGACACTGTTATTCTCACATCTTAAACAAATATCAGCATTCCTTTGACATGGGGATATATTTTATAAACAGCAATGTACAAAAGCCAAATATAACTGTTGATGGTAAATTGGGAAAAGGAATAACAGATAATATCTTCTGAACCAGAATGTTCAAAAATCCTTATTGCGATACAGAATATCACTAGTTGTGCAAACCATATTGAATCATATTGAATCACATAAAATCACATAAAATTTTTGATGACATTTAAGCCCATGCAAGACTTTCTAACATTTACCTGTAGTACCGATAGGTGTGGGAAATGATACTTATCAAATAAAATGATCCTGATTATATGGTTATCCTGATCTTCACTGAACCCTTTCTTTTCCCTGATAAATTTCTTAATATTTGTTAGGATGGAAAGTTTGTTAGGGAAATATACAAAGTAGTTCAATTACATATGTGCGCTATGTCCTGTGCATCCAACTTGACTAGTTACAATTACATGTCTGTTAGTCCACCCATTGTACAGCATCACTGAATTTGCTGGCGCTTTATAATAATAATATGTATATAT
This sequence comes from Pelobates fuscus, assembly GCF_036172605.1. Lineage (NCBI taxonomy): Eukaryota > Metazoa > Chordata > Amphibia > Anura > Pelobatidae > Pelobates > Pelobates fuscus. The sequence goes on along the minus strand of NC_086325.1, from coordinate 71,864,149 downwards.
CTATCTCCCTTGTTCTCGGTAAGTCAGTTAATTGCCTATTAACAAAATCCTACGCTTAATCACATACTACCAATATTAATTTTTAAACAACACAAACCTAATGATTTAACTTAGCAAGATTTCAGATATCAATATTTGGTAGAAAAACCCTGATTTTCTACCACAGCTTTCATGCATCTTGGCATGGCCTCCACCAGTCTTTTACATTGCTGTTGGGAGACTTTATGCCATTCCTGGCCCCAAAATTCAAACAACTTTCAAACAACAAGTTTTATTTGATTGTTTCTAACCATTCATCTTCTTTTTGATCACATTCGGATTTTCAGTGGAGTTCAGGTTTGCAGATTGGGCTGACCATGGCAGGCTCTAAGGGTCCTCCTTCCAGATCTTGATTGGCTTAGCTGTGTGGCATGGAGCAATTGTCTTACTGGAAGAAACAATCCTGAGAGGTTGAGGATCATTGTCAGAGCAGGAGGAAGCACATTTTCATGTACGTATCTGATTCATGTGTCCTTCATAAAGATGCATCTGCCTGATTCCAGCCATACTGAAACATCCACAGATCATCACTGATCCTCCACTAAATTTAACAGTGGGTGCGAGACACTGTGGCTTGTAAACCTCTCCAGGTCTCCAAAGCTGGACATTAGACCCATTAGAGTCCTTTCCAATCTTTTTAACAATGAATGAGTTGTCGGTCATCCCAGTCTGTCAACAGTCATTTTTGCAAGTCTGTAGCTTTGTTATCCCCAATGTGTGCTGCTTGACTTTGTTCTTATGAACAGCCATCTTTGGAATTTTAAGGATGAAAGCAACCTGAAGCTCACTGTATCCCTCTGCTGCCAGTCAAGCCTCAATAAAAACCTTACTTTTCAATGGTAGTTCTTTTTTAATTCCAATTACTTTTGAGGTACTACTAGCACTGCTTTTGTCATTCAGCTGGTCCTATTGCAAGACGATAGTACTGACAACTCTTGTAGTTTTTATACTTTTACTCATTATATATCTTTTGTGGTACCCGAATTCCAGGGATAGTCAACCTTCGGCACACTAGATGTTCTGGACTGCATCTCCAATAATACTCTTACAGCCATGATGCTGGCAATGCTATGTAGTCCATATTATCTGGAGTGCCAAAGGTTGCCTACCCCTGGCCTAATCAGTACCTCTTGAACTAGAATGAGGTGTACCTTTGCTGGAATTTAACAGACTCTGGACGTGGAATGACTGCCATGTAGAGATGCTGATTTAAGGAAAAATGGAGTGGTCTCTTATATTTTTCCACAGATATATATATATACTCACACACACACACACACACACACATATATAGATATGTGTGTATGTGTGTGCGTGTATATATATATATATATATATATTACATTTATGGTAATATGATCTCTTGGCTTAGTTCTGTAGTGTTGTCCCCCAAATCTTCTTATAAAATTGTGTCAAATTATATCTCTCTGTTAAGAACAGTGGTTGGAAGTTCTAAATTAAGTTTAAAACTTTGTGGTGCATACAGCTTGTGAGAAATTGCTTGAGTTTTCTTCTGCCATCAACATCTGAGAATAATGGAAGATTGCTATGCTTAATAAATATCTGATCCTGGAAAGGAGAACAAATATTTTGGTTCCTGCTAGTCCTGTATATTAAAGAAAACTTGTAAATACTGTGAGATGAGTATTTCCTCTTTTCCCTGGAAGAAGGTGTTCAATTATCAGATATTAATTTCTTCAGTAAAAATGGAAATGAAGCCTAGAAACATGCTGTAACATGTAGTCATGAATGTGTTAATGATGATAAACCATTTATTGAATCATCCATTTACTGTAGAGCTTGCTATTTAATTCAAATTCACATTAAAGGATCACTATAGGGTCAGGAACACAAACATGTATTCCTGACACCACCATCTAGCCCCCCTGGGCCCCTCATGCCTCCATAAATATAGTGAAAATCTTACTGTATTCAAGCCAGAAGCTGTAAATCTGCATGCTGTTAGACTCAGAAAAACTAGCAGTCTGCTGACATGTGGTAGCCTGATCCAATCACAGTGCTTCCCCATAGGATTGGCTGAGACTGAACAGGGGCAGAGCCAGCATGATTCAAACACAGCCCTGGCCAATCAGCATCTCCTCATAGAGATGAATTGAATCAATGAATCTCTATGAGGAAAGTTCGGTATCTGAATGCAGAGGGAGGAGATACTTAATCACAGGATGCTGTGCACAGTGCTGTCCTGTGCTCTGCTGACAGCAGATCTGAGTGGATGGATGCATATTATGCCTCCATCAACTCCGAAGTCCCTCTGGTTCACTCTGAGTGACTGCAACTGGAGGTGTTTCTAGCTTTCAATGTAAACACTGTATTTTCTCAGAAAATACAGTGTTTACATGAGAAAGGCTGCAGGGAGCTATAGTTCTCACCTGAACAAGCTCATTAAGCTGAAGTTGTTCAGGTGACTATAGTGTCCCTTTAAATGTCAGTTGCCACAACTCTGACCATTTTTCTAGTTTACTTAAATCATTTGCCATTTGGCTTATCCTGGAACATCAACCCTTTTACGTATCTTAGTATCATCAGCAAAAAGACATACCTTACCATCAAGACCTTCTGCAATATCACAAATAAAAATATTAAAGAGAATGGGTCCAAGTACAGATTCCTGAGGTACGCCACTGGTGACAAGCCCATGCTTTGACTCAGGGCTGCCATCAGAAATTTTGGGGCCCCTGACACAGCTCAAGGTCTGGGCCCCCCGGCGCCTGCACCCGAGTGTCCCCTCCTCCCCCCCTGAGTCCGCTCACAGGGATGCAGTGTCTGCAGGGCCGGTGCAAGGAAGTTTGCCGCCCCCCATGTGACATCACAGTGCCCCACCCATATGATCTGCCATGTTAACTAACACAGTGCTGCAGTGCCGCCGTGTTTACAATAAAAGGCCTGCAGGGACAGGCTATAGACACCAGAACCACTACATTAAGCTGCAGTGGTTCTGGGGACTATAGTGTCCCTTTAATGTGAGGTACATTAAAGATTAGTGCCACGAATAATATACTAGATTGCCTACTTACAACCAGATGAGGATGATGATGGGCTTCAGCTGCCGTCTGGCTCCACTGGTCTGGTGTAGAACAGGCTCTCTGGAGGCGGTTTGTAACTGTGGTCAGAAAAATCAATGTTCTGGGAGAACGAGAAGCGCTCCATTTTTTGAGGGCCCTTTACACAGCTCAAGGTCTGGGTCCCAGGGTCAACCTTCATGTTCCACCAATGAGTTTGTTCACAGGGGTGTGTGTGTGTGTGTGTGGGGGGGGGGAATGAATTGTGTGAATCTGTGTTTGTATGTGTAAGGGCTACAAGGTGAGTTTGTGTATGTATGGGATGCAGTGTGTGTGTCTGTAAGGGATGCACTGAGTGTGTGGAAGGGGTGCATTGTGTGTTGCTGTGTGTAAGGGATGCATTGCTTGTGTATGTGTGTCTGTGTGTAACGCATTGTGTTTTTCTGTGTGCAAGGGGTGCATTGTGTGTGTGTGATGGATGTCAATCTCTCCCCCTACCCCCGTCAATTTCCTTCTTCTCCCCCCCTCTCATTTCCTTCTTCTCCCCCTTCCTCTCATTTCCTTCTTCTCCCCCTCCCTCTCATTTCCTTCTTCTCCCCCTCCCTCTCATTTCCTTCTTCTCCCCCTCCCTCTCATTTCCTTCTTCTCCCCCTCCCTCTCATTTCCTTCTCCCCCTCCCTCTCATTGCCTTCTCCCCCCTCCAATTTCCTTCCTTCTCCCCCTCCAATTTCCTTCCTTCTCCCCCTCCAATTTCCTTCCTTCTCCCCCCTCCAATTTCCTTCCTTCTCCCCCCCTCCAATTTCCTTCCTCTCCCCCCTCCCTCAAATTTCCTTCCTCTCCCCCCTCCCTCAAATTTCCTTCCTTCCTCTCCCCCCTCCCTCAAATTTCCTCCCTTCCTCTCCCCCTCCCTCAAATTTCCTCCCTTCCTCTCCCCCCTCAAATTCCTACCTCTCCCTCCCCTCCCTCAAATTTCCTTCCTCTCCCTCCTCAAATTTCCTTCCTCTCCCCCCAAATGTCCTCCCTTCCTCTCCCCCCTCAAATGTCCTCCCTTCCTCCCCCCTCCCTCCAATTTCCTCCCTTCCTCTCCCTCCAATTTCCTTCCTTCTCCCCCCCTCCAATTTCCTTCCTTCTCCCCCTCCAATTTCATTCCTTCTCCCCCCTCCAATCTCCTTCCTTCCCCCCCTCCAATTTCCTTCCTTCTCCCCCCCTCCAATTTCCTTCCTTCTCCCCCCCTCCAATTTCCTTCCTCCCTCCCCCCTCAAATTTCCTTCCTCTCCCCCTCCCTCAAATTTCCTTCCTCTCCCCCCTCCCTCAAATTTCCCCCCTTCCTCTCCCCCCTCAAATGTCCTCCCTTCCTCTCCCCCTCCCTTCCTCTCCCCCTCCCTTCCTCTCCCCCTCCCTCAAATTTCCTCCCTTCCTCTCCCCCCTCCCTCAAATTTCCTCCCTTCCTCTCCCCCCTCCCTCAAATTTCCTCCTTTCCTCTCCCCCCTCAAATTCCTACCTCTCCCTCCCCTCCCTCAAATTTCCTTCCTCTCCCCCCCAAATTTCCTACCTTCCTCTCCCCCCAAAAATTTCCTTCCTCTCCCCTCATCAAATTTCCTACCTTCCTCTCCCCCCCAAATTTCCTCCCTCCCTCTCCCCCCACTCCTCAAATTTCCTCCCTTCCCTCCCTCTCCCCCCACTCATTCAAATTTCCTCCCTTCCCTCCCTCTCCCCCCCACTCATTCATATTTCCTCCCTCCCCCCTCCCTCTCCCCCCCACTCATTCATATTTCCTCCCTCCCCCCTCAAATTTCCTGCCTTCCTTCTCCCCCCCACTCATTCAAATCCCCCCCCACCCCCACCCACTCAAATCCCCCCCCACCCCCACCCACTCAAATCCCCCCACCCCCACCACCACCCCCACAAATCCCCCCCACCCACTCAAATCCCCCCCCCACCCACCCACCCCCACCCACTCGAATTTCCTCCCTTCCCTCCCTCTCCCCCTCCCTCAAATTTCCTGCTTTCCCTCTCCCCCACCCACTCAAATTTCGTGACCCGGCGGGCGCGCGAGGGAGCACTCTCCTCCGAGTGCTTCCTCTTCAGCTCCCTCGCGCGCCACGTACTGATGCCGGAGCCGGAAGATGACGTCATCTTCCGGCTCCGGCATCAGTACGGTGCGCGAGGGAGCTGAAGAGGAAGCACTCGGAGGAGAGTGCTCCCTCGCGCGCCCGCCGGGTGTCAGCAGGGCCAGCCTCTGGGGGGCCCTGAGGTGACCGGCTGCTTGGCCCCCCAGGAGAAGAGGCTGGCCCAGTGGGAACATACCGGGGTCGCAGGGCCCCCTGCGACCCGGTATGTTCCCACTGAATGTGGGGCCCGGACGACCTGAGCAGTCCGGGCCCCCCAGGACTGCCGGGCCCATGACAACCGTTGCGGTTGTCATGCCCTGATGGCGGCCCTGCTTTGACTATACTCTATTGACTACAACCCTCTGTTGCATGTCACTCATCCACTGCCTTACCCATTCAACAATATTGGAATCCAAACTTAAAGATTGCAATTTATTGATGAGCCTTCTATGTTTAACAGTGTGAAAAGCCTTACTGAAATCTAGGTTAGCAAGGTCTACTGCACCACCCTGATCTATTATTTTAGTTACCCAATCAATAAAATCAATAAGCGGCAGTTAATAAGATGCAAATAACAGTGGAAGCTGCTATTGCCGATTTAAAAGTAAATTTTATAGATCTAGATGCTCGAACTGTACATCTAGAGGGGAAGGTTAATGAGTTCACTGTAACTAATGCATTGTTGGGAGACCGGTTGGATGCAATAGAAGATAGGATACTTCAACATGAATTAAAATTAATAAATGTAGAGGATAGATCCCGGCGTAATAATATTCGGATACGTGGAGTCCCTGAAGAAATTGGAATGCAAGATTTGAAATCTTATATGAGAAGTTTATTTGTTTCCATCTTGCCAGATATACCACTAGAAATGCTTTTATTTGACCGTTTACATAGACTTGCTAGACCACAGCATTTGCCTACATCTACACCAAGAGATTTATTATTAAGACTTCATTATTATCATGTGAAGGATAAGATAATGCGAACTCACAGAATTAAGGGGAAACTGACCGGGAAATATGAAGGTGCTCTTTTATTTACAGACCTTTCGGCAGAAACATTAAGACGCAGAAGGGCTTTTAAAGAAATACTAGAGACACTTCGATCTAACAATATTCCCTATAGATGGGGCTACCCAGTTAAGCTGGTTATTATTAAAGGTGGGAAATCCTCTACATTAGCATCACCGGAAGAAGGTTGAAAGCTTCTACAAGAATGGGGTATAACTAAAAACCCTCAAGAAGATCTTATAAAAACGAATTAATATAAAGGTGACAAGAGAAGATGGAAGATAGAAGATAGAAGTTCCTGCCATGGTTTTTGATAAGAATGAGAAACCTGTGACCTGAAAGATTTGAAAGTGGACTAATAACAAGCTCCCGTGATCCAGCAAGGGTTTGATACAATTAAGATTATTGATATTACAGATATTATTGGATATTATTTGATATATATTTAAATTATAATTTTTTTATTATATTTTCTTATTTTTTTTTTTTCTTCCCTTATTTACAGGTTTATATTGATTTATTTTTCTACTCTATTTCTGCTCTGTTTGCTAAAGTTTTTGGTAAAGCATAACTTATGAGCAGGGAATGTATTTAAGATTGTTTTTTTGTTATCTTTATATGCTATAGGTACAGTACGCCATACTAATGACATATTTAGACTCATAAGCTATAATAAAACTATGTAATTGGAATTGATATAAAAGCCGCTAGATAAATCATTATAAAGATATGTAAAATGGCTAAATAGACGTTTAATTTAGCTAATTTGATAAAGGGTTAAAAGGTTAAAATGCTTGTATTAGAAATACCCACTCAAGCTATGTATGCAATTTAACTAGCGGTGTTTAATATAGGCTTGTATAAGCTTATATAATCTAGACTATACGCGTTAAGCAATTTGATTGATTATAAGGGGACTTTCTCTTATTCTATTTATTTATTTTTTTATTTATTTTTCTTTGCCCCACTTACTAATGTATTTGGTAAAATATAATTCGGTCTAGATACAGAGAATATATATTAGTCTCGGTTTCTGTTACTTTTATTTGTTAAAGGTGTAATACGATACGCTAATGACATATACAAGCCTTATACTCGCCAAGGCCCATCCAAGGGCCATATATATTCCAATTGATAAGAAGTATCTATCGGAAATACTGGAGTAATAGGATAATTTAATTAACAATATCGTTAAAGGAATTCACTATAAATATATATAAAAATACTTGACAATTATTAAGAGTTATTAAATTAAGTTGCTTTTAGTTCTGGAACTGGCATAGTAAGTTCCTTATTATAATATACGTTGGCAATTTTTTTCAGTGGCACTTTGCAAGAAGCGGTATAATTCTGGGGCCTCAGATTGCCACCTTCTGAACCCAATCCGTACACATTTTCCCCCAACCAAGAAGTGCCATAAGAGGCACATATTATTGAATTGTCCATCTTTAATATATAGTTTTTTTTCCTTTTCACACTCCCCCCTTTTTCTTTTTTTTTTTTTTTCTCTCATTATAAGTTAGATAAAATGAAATTCTATACACATAATGTTAGAGGATTAAATATTCCTCAGAAGCTGTACTCACTATGTAAAGAACTTTATAAATCACAAGCCGATATTATATGCTTACAAGAGACCGATTTTAAACATGATTCCAATCCTAGAATAGGAGTGAAAAACTATCCTTATCAATTTCATGCCACTTCTCCATCTAAGAACAGAGGAGTCTCAATATTGGTTAACCAGACACTTGCCTTTGACCAGATATCTGTCCAACAAGATCCACAGGGTAGATATATTATTCTTATATGTGTACTAAATAACTCCACCTACACGATAGTTAACTCTTATTTCCCGAATAAGAATCAATTGAGCTACCTGTCCAATTTACTAGAGGAAGTAGAGAAGGTACAAACAGGAACTTTGATTATAAGTGGAGATTTTAACCATATATTAGATCCTATTGCAGATTCTACAGCTTCTCATACACACAAAAGGAAAAAAGCTCTACAAAAACAATGTAATGCACTTAATAAAACACTAGCTGCATATGGATTATATTATATATGGAGAATTTTACATCCACATGGTAGGGAATTTACACATCATTCACAAGTTTATAATACGTATTCCCGAATAGATGGATATTTCATGTTCAGCACACATATACAGCAAATAAGCTCCTGTGAGATAGGCACTTCGACACAATCAGACCATAACCCAGTACTACTTACTTTGACAGATGCATATAAATATAAAAACAGAAGTCCATGGAAATTGAATGAACAATTGCTTAATGACACCATATTTGTGGAAAAGATTCGAAATGAACTACAGCACTATTTTAGTATAAATGATAATGAAGATACGAACCCTGCTACATTATGGTTGGCTCATAAATCCGTTATACGTGGGATGTTATTGAGTAGAGCATCTTTTCTCAATAAAACAAATCATACAGCATTGATCACTCAGGATTGATCACTACAGGATCTTCATAGAGATAATCAAGCAAACCCTACCCAAGCTCTTCAACAGCAACTTCTGGAAGTGCGTGAAGAGATTAATGCAGTTCACTCTAGGAAAGCTAATTTAGCAATAAAGAAATTAAAGGCAACATCTTACTCGATGGGAAATAAGGCTACTAAAGTTCTGACTCAAAGACTGAGGAACAAACAAGCACAAGCAAGAATTCCATTTATAAAGACACAAGGAGGCCATAAAATTATGCAACCGCTACAGATATGTAATGAATTTGCACATTACTATACGACTTTATATAATTTGAAAGAGCAGCATACTCAATCTCAACCCACATATCCATCTATACGTTCATACCTGGCAAATATTGCCCTTCCCCAAATAACACCAGAACATCTAGAAAAACTATGTGCACCTATCACTACAGATGAAGTGTTGCGCCTAATTGAAAATATGCCGAAAGGGAAAACACCAGGTCCAGATGGTTATACTAGTGTCTACTATGCTACATTTAAACATGAATTAATCTCAGTTCTTACTAATTTTTTTCAATAGCGCTACTAGATTGGATTCCTTTCCGACAGAGTTCCTGTCTGCTCATGTAATCACTATTCCTAAACCTGGGAAACCATTAACAATGTGCCAAAATTTTAGACCAATATCTTTATTAAATGTTGATGCTAAACTTTATGCTAAGATCTTTGCAGAAAGACTCAGTAATATTATACTGACATTAATACATACGGACCAAGTAGGATTTGTGATGGGCAGACAGGGACCAGATAATATTCTGAAAGTGCTAGATTTATATGGAATTTTAAACCATACTAAACAGGAAAGTATTATGATATCAATTGACGCCGAAAAGGCCTTTGATCGCCTGAACTGGTTATTCCTCCAGGAAACTTTATCGGCCTATGGATTCCCATCTTTTTTTCTTTCTGCAGTTAAAGCTTTATACAGTGCACCTTCAGGAACAGTATTGTACGCAGGTTTTCAGTCACAAGTTTTTTCAATCACTAATGGGACCCGTCAGGGATGCCCACTATCTCCACTTCTTTATGTGATAGCTTTGGAACCTCTTGCAATATCAATACGGACAAATGGCAACATCCATGGTGTTTTAGTAGGCAACAAGGAATATAAACGTAGCTTATTTGCCGATGACGTATTTCTTACAATAACACAACCATTTATTACACTCCCTTCTCTGCATAAAGAACTGCAAATATACAGTCAACAATCATACTACAAACTTAATATCGTAAAAACGCAAGCTATGTGTAGTGATGTCGCGAACATAAACTTTTTGGTTCGCGAACGACGAACGCGAACTTCCGCAAATGTTCGCGAACCGGGCGAACCGCCATAGACTTCAATGGGCAGGCACATTTTAAAACCCACAGGGACTCTTTCTGGCCACAATAGTGATGGAAAAGTTGTTTCAAGGGGACTAACACCTGGACTGTCGCATGCCAGAGGGGGATACATGGCAAAACTCCCATAGAAAATTACACAGTTGATGCAGAGTCTGGTTTTAATCCATAAAGGGCATAAATCACCTAACATTCCTAAATCACAATGGATATGGATTGACACCTGACATATGACATATTGACACCTTGACATATGAATTGACACCTGTCCTCAGAGACCCTGATACACACTGACACAGAGCAGAATAGGGACTGTTCCCCCTACATAGGGTCACTTGGCAGATATGGATTGACACCTGTCCTCAGGGACCCTGATACACACTGACACAGAGCAGAATAGGGACTTTTCCCCCTACATAGGGTCACTTGGCAGATATGTATTGACACCTGTCCTCAGAGACCCTGATACACACTGACACAGAGCAGAATAGGGACTGTTCCCCTTACATAGGGTCACTTGGCAGATATGGATTGACACCTGTCCTCAGGGACCCTGATACACACTAACACAGAGCAGAATAGGGACTGTTCCTCCTACATAGGGTCACTTGGCAGATATGGATTGACACCTGTCCTCAGAGACCCTGATACACACTGACACAGAGCCTCTTATACAGGGGAATATTCAGTAAATACTGTCCTCCCCCCGGCCCCCACCCCTGTGCGGTGGGGCCATAAATCACAATGGGGGGACCTACTGTCCTCCCGCCCACCCCCACCCATGAGCGGTGGGTGGGGGCCATGAAAATAATGAGGGGGGACCTACTGTATGATGTTGTATCGATCAGGTAGTGTAAGGGTTACGCCCGCTTCACAGTGACAGAACAAACTCCCCGTTTAACGCACCGCAAACAACCGCAAACACTCCATTTGCACAACCGCAAACTCCCCATTTGCACAAGGTTGGATACCAAGCTAGCCATGTCCCGTTCCTTGTCCTCACTGATGTCATTGAAGGTCTCTTCCTCCACCCAGCCACTTACAACACCAAGGGTCCTCAAAAGGTGACAACAAGCCCCCTGGGACGCCTGCTGTGTTTGGTCTTCCACCTCCTCAAAGCCACCTTCCTCCTCTGACTCCTATTCTTCAGACTCCTCTCTCTGCGTTGCCTCTCTCTGCGTTATTATACGGTGTGTTAAGTAGTACTATTCTAATCAGTTTAATCCCTGTTACGAGTAGAGGACTATTTCCTTGTTTTGCCAAACCCCTTCAAAGATGGAAAAAGCGGTATGAGTGGAAGAAACGAGGAAATGTGGTCAGGTGGTGGTGCCAGCCCCACCGAGGGCTTTTAACCAGGTATGCTAATAAACTGAAAAAAGAAAAAATCTCCCAAGAAGGAGATCTAAAACTGGCATAGGAAAAGGTTAGACAACTATAATAAAGTGATACCTACAAATCCTAGTGAGCATAGGTGTATAATAGAGGGAGAAAGGGAAAGCAGAGTAATGCTTCCTAATACCGTGGTTAGAACCCTTTGTTAAAGTAAATTGAGTAATGGACAAAAGTCTTTATTGTATCATTTATAAATAACAAAGGGATACTATACTCATTCCCCTATAGTGGCTAATTGTGTAATAATGGTAATACTATTACATATTATATAATATTGCCAGGGGCAAGGAAATTCCCTCTAAATAGATGGGTATAGGCAGAGAGTATGGTGACCGGAGTGATGCTGTCATAAAAAGTGTCAATAAGGTGATATAAAGTTAAATGTATCACAGACACACAGCCACCCTTTCTCTTAGCTAGTTTCCAGAAATGCTGGATAGGTAGAAGGGCTATAAAGACTCAGAGAGGTCTAAGAAGAATCCTCTAAACTAGCCCTAATCTCCTTAAACACCTTCAAGGGTGTTCTAAGCTAAAGCTCAATCTAAACGTTTAGATGACTACCTGATTTCCCATCACAGATGCTGGCTAGGAATAACACTGTGCAAGACAAAGAGTGGGTCTAAGTGCCCATAGTGCAGTAAAGTGTCCTTAGTGAAGTGAAAAAGAGAATAACGAGCTGGCGCCCAAGAGAATAACAAGCTGGCGCCCTATCAGGGGACGTGTATATGGCATCGATTTTAGGAACCGGGAGATGGAAAAAGATGCTTGGTCATTCCTCCTACTTTAAATTTGGGGCACTGCGCGTGCAATCTAATGTGCCACCAGATAGGAGTGGTGTGTTAACTAGTACTATTCCTATCAGTTTAATCCCTGTTATGTGCCTTTTTTGGTTTGGTTTTTGAAGCCACAGTGCAGCACCAGAGGGCCGAAAAATTAGGCATGTACACATGCCTGAAAAATTAGGTATTGTTGCCCAGGCAGAAAGTGCCCTAAAACATTGCGGCTTGAACCCTAGTTGGTGGCGGATAAGTCACGCAAGTCAACCGGCATTCAGAGCTAAAATACAGCAGCAGGTGGACCATTTTTAGCCCAAGGCAGCTCATCTCATCAGGCCTTTTTTAGTCGAATGTATCGCCCACTGTCAGTTCCTTCGGGATCCATCCCTCATTCATCTTAATAAAGGTGAGGTAATCTAGACTTTTTTGACCTAGGCGACTTCTCTTCTCAGTGAGAATACCTCCTGCTGCACTGAAGGTCCTTTCTGACAGGACACTTGAAGCGGGACAGGCCAGAAGTTCTATCGCAAATTGGGATAGCTCAGGCCACAGGTCAAGCCTGCACACCCAGTAGTGAAGGGGTTCATCGCTCCTCAGAGTGTCGATATCTGCAGTTAAGGCGAGGTAGTCTGCTACCTGTCAGGCGAGTCGTTCTCTGAGAATGGATCCCGAAGGGATGTGGCGATGCGTAGGACTTAAAAAGCTCTGCATGTCCACCATCAACAACACGTCTGTAAAGCGTCCTGTCCTTGCCGGCGTGGTCGTGGGAAGAAGGAGGATTACTTTCACCTCTTCCCCTGTTAGATTCCTGTTGCGCTGTGACATCACCCTTATACGCTGTGTAAAGCATACTTTTTAATTTATTTTGCAAATGCTGCATCCTTTCCGACTTGTTGTACACCCAGTACAGGTCATTCTCCTTCAGCCTTTTTATACGGGGGTCCCTCAACAGGCACGACAGCATAAAAGACCCCATTTGCACAAGTTTGGATGCCGAGCTACTCATTTCCTGTTCCTCCTCCTCAGTGATCTCAATGAAGGTATGTTCTTCCCCCCAGCCACGTACAACACCACGGGTACCAGATAGGTGACAACGAGCACCCTGGGATGCCTGTTGTGGTTGGTCTTCCTCCTCTGACTCCTCTTCCTCACAATCCTCTTCCAGCGTTGCCGCAGGTACAGCAAGTGATGCTGATAAGGCTGTTTCTGGTGGTGATGGTGACCACAACTCTTCCTCTCCCTCTTCACGCTCATCTACGGCCTGATCCAGCACTCTTCGCAGGGCACGCTCCAGGAAGAAAACAAATGGTATGATGTCGCTGATGGTGCCTTCGGTGCGACTGACTAGGTTTGTCACCTCCTCAAAAGGACGCATGAGCCTACAGGCATTGCGCATGAGCGTCCAGTAACGTGGCAAAAAAATCCCAGCTCCCCAGAGGCTGTCCTAGCACCCCGGTCATACAAATATTCATTAACGGCTTTTTCTTGTTGGAGCAGGCGGTCGAACATTAGGAGTGTTGAATTCCAATGTGTCAGGCTGTCGCAAATCAAGCGCCTCACTGGCATGTTGTTTTGCCGCTGGATATCTGCAAAGTGCGCCATGGCCGTGTAGGAACGCCTGAAATGGCCACACACCTTCCTGGCCTGCTTCAGGACGTCCTGTAAGCCTGTGTACTTATGCACAAAGCGTTGTACGATCAGATTACACACATGTGCCATGCACGGCACATGTGTCAACTTGCCCAACTTCAATGCCGCCAACAAATTTGTTCCGTTGTCACAAACCACTTTTCCGATCTCCAGTTGCTGCAGAGTCAGCCACTTTTCCACCTGTGCGTTCAGGGCGGAAAGGAGTGCTTGTCCGGTGTGACTCTCTGCTTTCAAGCAAGTCAAACCCAAGACGGCGTGACACTGCCGTATCCGGGATGTGGAATAGTACCTGGGGAGCTGGGGGGTGCCGTTGATGTGGAGCAAGACGCAGCAGCAGAAGAGGACTCAGCCTAGGAGGTTATGGAAGAGGATGGAGTAGGAGGAGTAGAGGAGGTGGAAGCAGGCCTGCCTGCAAGTCATGGCGGTGTCACCAACTCCTCTGCAGAGCCACGCATTCCATGCTTGGCAGCCATCAGCAGGTTTACCCAATGCGCAGTGTAGGTGATATAGCTGCCCTGACCATGCTTTGCAGACCAGGTATCAGTGGTCAGATGGACCCTTGCCCCAACACTGTGTGCCAGACATGCCATTACTTCCTTTTGCACAATCGAGTACAGGTTGGGGATTGCCTTTTGTGAAAAGAAATTTTGTCCGGGTACCTTCCACTGCGGTGTCCCAATAGCCACAAATTTTGTTAACGCCTCAGACTCCACCAGCTTGTATGGTAAAAGCTGGCGGGCTAATAGTTCAGACAAGCCAGCTGTCAGACGCCGGGCAAGGGGGTGACTTTCTGACATTGGCTTCTTATGCTCAAACATGTCCTTGACAGACACCTGACTGTGGGCAGATGAGCGGGAACTGCTCAAGGCGAGAGACGGAGTGGCGGATGGTTGAGAGGGGGCAAGGAGGACAGCAGTGGTTGATGTGGCTGAAGATGCTGGACCAGGAGGAGGATGGCGGCTTTGAGTTTGTGTGCTGCTTGTACTCATGTGTTGATCCCATAGGCATTTGTGATGTGCGATCATGTGCCTACGCAAAGCAGTTGTACCTAGGTGGGTGTTGGACTTCCCACGACTCAGTTTCTTTTGGCACAGTTTGCAAATGGCATCGCTGTTGTCAGAGGCAGTCACACAAAAAAATGCCACACTGCTGAGCTCTGCAATGACAGCATTCTGGTGGTGGACACAGCATGCGTTGATTGGCGTGCTGTCGGGCTGACCCCGGGTGCCGATGCATGCTGTCTGACTGTGCCACTAGCTCCTTGCGATGACCTCCCCCTGCTTCCAACTCGTCTCCTCCTCCTCTCTGTCTCCCCATCTGAACTTTCGCCCTGTTCTTCTTGTTGCCGAGCGGGCACCCACGTGACATCCATGGACGCATCGTCATCATCAACCGCTTCACTTGTATCTGACAACTCAGCAAAGGAATCAGCAGCAGCGGGTACAACATCATCATCATCACACCGTACGTCCATGTGTGTAATGCTGCCTGACTGAGACATATCCCTGTTATCTACATCCTCTGGCAATAATGGTTGCGCATCACTCATTTCTTCAAACGGATGTGTAAATAACTCCTCTGACATACCAAGTGAAGCGGCTGTGGTGCTAGTGTTGGTGGTGGCGGCAGGCAGGTGAGTGGTATCTTGAGAGGTGCCCGAAGCTCAGCTGGAGAAGGATGGTGCGTCAAGGTTCCGAGCGGAAGCTGTAGAAGATTGGGTGTCCTGTGTTAGCCAGTCAACTATGTCCTCAGAACTTTTCAAGTTCAGGGTACGTGGCCTCTGAAAACTGGGCATTATTCTAGGGCAAAAGGGAATCACAGCACCATGACCACGATTGCCCCTGCGGCGTGGCCTGCCTCTGCCTGTCATTTTTTGGATTAGTGGTACTATGCATGCAAGCTACTGTGAGACCAGATATGAGTGGCCCTGTGCAGTGGCAGAGGTTGGCAGAGTACACGCTGTAGGCCTGACACACCCGCTTGAAGACAACTAATTGCTATTCAATCTATAACAGTGAAAAAAGTTTTTGGGTTTTTAAATGCATGCTATTGTGACACTAGATATGAGTGGCACTGTGCACTGGCAGAGGTTCACAGAGTAGACGCTGTAGGCCTGACACACCCGCTTGAAGTCAACTAACTGCTATTCAATCTATAACAGTGAAAACAGTTTTTTTGTTTTTAAATGCACGCTATTGTGAGACCAGATATGAGTGCAGTGCAGTGGCAGAGGTTGGCAGAGTACACGCTGTAGGCCTGACACACACTTATGAAGGACACTGACTGCTATTATATTACAGTCAAAATTTTTTTTGGGTTTTTAAATGCATGCTTGAAGACTGCTATTCAATCTATAAGAGTGTGAAAAAATTTTGGTTTTAAATGCACGCTATTGTGACACCAGATATGAGTGGCAATGTGCACTGGCAGAGGTTGGCAGAGTACATGCTGTAGGCCTGACACCCGCTTGAAGACAACTAACTGCTATTCAATCTATAACAGTGAAAAAAGTTTTGGGGTTTTTAAATGCACGCTATTGTGACACCAGATATGAGTGGCACTGTGCACTGGCAGAGGTTGGCAGAGTACACGCTGTAGGCCTGACACACACTTATGAAGGACACTGACTGCTATTATATTACAGTCAAAAAATTGTTTTGGTTTTTAAATGCATGCTGTTGTGACACCAGATAAGAGTGGCAATGTGCACTGGCAGAGGTTTGCAGAGTAGACGCTGTAGGCCTGACACACCCACTTGAAGACAACTAACTGCTATTCAATCGATAACAGTAAAAAAAGTTTTGGGGTTTTTAAATGCAATCTATTGCGACACCAGATAAGAGTGGCACTGTGCACTGGCAGAGGTTGTCAGAGTACACGCTGTAGGCCTGTAGGCCTGACACACACTTATGAAGGACACTGACTGCTGTTATATTACAGTCAAAAACTTTTTTGTTTTTAAATGCAAGCTGTTGTGACACCAGATATGAGTGGCACTGTGCACTGGCAGAGGTTGACAGAGTACACGCTGTAGGCCTGACACCCGCTTGAGGGACACTGACTGCTATTAGATTACAGTCAAAAACGTTTTTTGTTTTTAAATGCAAGCTATTGTGACACCAGATATGAGTGACACTGTGCACTGGCAGAGGTTGGCAGACTACACGCTGTAGGCCTGACACACACTTATGAAGGACACTGACTGCTATTATATTACAGTCAAAAACCTTTTTGTTTTTAAATGCAAGCTATTGTGACACCAGCTATGAGTGGCACTGTGCACTGGCAGAGGTTGGCAGAGTACACGCTGTAGGCCTGACACCCGCTTGCAGACAACTAACTGCTATTCAATCTATAACAATGAAAAAAAAATTTGTTTTTTAAATGCACTCTATTGCGACACCAGATAAGAGTGGCACTGTGCACTGGCAGAGGTTGGCAGAGTACATGCTGTAGGCCTGACACACACTTATGAAGGACACTGACTGCTATTATATTACAGTCAAAAAGTTTTTTTCTTTATAAATGCAAGCTATTGTGACACCAGATATGAGTGGCACTGTGCACTGGCAGAGGTTGGCAGAGTACACGCTGTAGGCCTGACACACCTGCTTGAAGACAACTAACTGCTATTCAATCTATAACAGTGAAAAAAACATTTTGTTTTTAAATGCACGCTATTGTGACACCAGATATGAGTGGCACTGTGCACTGGCAGAGGTTGGTAGAGTACACACTGTTGGCCTGACACACAGACGCTTGCAGACAACTAACTGCTATTAAATCTATTACAGTGAAAACATTTTTTTTGTTTTTAAATGCAAGCTATTGTGACACCACTGTGAGCCTGACACAAAAGCAGGCAGGCAGGCAACTGCAATATGATTACACAGGGAAAAAAAGCAGACTGATGTTCTAGCCCTAAAAAGGGCTTTTTGGGGTGCTGTCCTTACAGCAGAGATCAGATGAGTCCTTCAGGACTGTAGTGGACACTGAATACACTAGCCTAGCTATCAATTTCCCTATCAAATCAGCAGCAGCTACACTTTCCCTCCTTGCACTAAGAATGCAGCTTCAGAATGAATCTAAAATGAATGCTGTACAGGAGGTGGGAGGGTTTGGAAGGGAGGGTCTGCTGCTAATTGGCTGGAATGTGTCTGCTGACTGTGAGGCACAGGGTCAAAGTTTACTCAATGATGACGAATAGGGGGCGGATCAAACCGCGCATATGTTCGCCCGCCATGGCGAACGCGAACACGCCATGTTCGCCAGGAACTATTCGCCAGCGAACCGTTCGGTACATCACTAGCTATGTGTCTTAATACTACGAAAGCAATGGAAGACAGATTATAAACAAGCTATCAGTATGATTGGAGAGAAGATTACTTAATATTTGTAGGTGTCAGAATAACCAATAAAGAGAAAGAACTCTTCTCAGCTAACTACACAAAGCTTCTGAAAGAAATTGATAAACAATTGGATTCATGGAAACATTTGTTCTTATCTTGGATGTGAAAGATCGCAGCGCTTAAAATGTCAATCCTACCAAAGATTTTATATCTTTCTAGAGCATTGCATATTAAACTTCGCAAAAGCATATATTGTCTCTCCAAGCATCTATTGTACGTTTTAGCTGGGGTGGCAAACACCCCAGAGTACCTAAAGCTTTACTTTTGAGAAATGTGACGAACGGAGGAATGGGAATACCAAATATAAAAGCATATTATCATTCAGCCATCTTAATGAATGTTATCAGCGCTCATTCAAAGGATTATTCCCCCCAATGGATAGCAATAGAAAGTAATTACTGTGGAACACAAGACCTCTCAACAACACTCTGTAAACCGTATCAAATTAGACAAAAAATGGAGAATATGTTACCTCTCACTAAACATTTTCTCAGAATCTGGGACACTTGTAGAGACAAAATATGTTCAGCATACCCATGGGCCCTTGCGACCCCAATTAAAATTTTATTCTACTGTAATGGCACGTTTCCCTATCAGAAGTGGGAAAGAGCAGGTATCACACATTTATTTCATTTATGCAGTATAGAGGGCCTTAAATCTTGTCCAGCATTGCAAGAAGAATTTTCATTGCCCCCAAATTTTATATTTGCTTATCGTTGCGTCCTCTGAAAAAGACATTGTCTATTTGCTATCAAATTTTGCATTCCGACGGAATGGAAACAAATGTTTACTGCTCATATTGGGCTAACCACCAGTACCGCCCACCTTGAGGCAGCACGGAACACGGATGTTTCCCGTAATGCCAAACCAGTGTTGGAGATGTCATAAATGTAAAGGTACTATGTTACATGTCTGGTGGTCATGCAAAGCTGTTAATTCTTTATGGAATTATGTTATCAAGATGATAAAACAAGTGACAAATATCGAGCTGTCCCATGATCCTAAAATTATATTGTTACGATTACTTCCAAGTAATTTATCAAAATCAATCAAGAAAATGATTTTTCTCTTATTAAGTACAGCATCTATACTAATTGCTAGACAATGGAAGACTAAGGTCTTACCTTCTCGACGAGAAATTGAAGAATTAATGACCTCAACAGTGGAACAGGAATTGTTAATGTGGAATCAAATGAAAATAGGGAAAACGAGCCCCGGCATAGATCAAATGTGGCGGACATACTTACTATCATACACTAATTAAATTTCGGAATATCTAGATAAATCTAGAGGCCTCTATACGGAATACTTTTTTCTGATTATAATCCAATATATAGAGGATCTCATTTAATTAGTTAAGGAACATAAACAATTTCATAAACTATTCCAGGCTAATATCTTTTTTTTTTTCTCTTTCCCTCTATATCATCAACGAGGTTTAGATAAGCTAGGTAATAGGTCTCCTTTATTATTGGGCATGATTGGTACGGTGATACTCTTTGGAGTGACAACTGTTACTATCAGTGGCTAAACCAATGCAGACAACATAAGGGTTAGCTAAAAAAGTATTTTTTGAATGTGTGTATTAGCTATCATTGTAATTTACTTTATATAATTTAAGATACATAAGCTATATAAGATAAGTTATGTCTTGGAAATTTAGGCTTATATAAAGTGATGAACTATATGCTATCATACTGAAGATATGTACAGAGATAAGTGATCTCGTTTGGTTGTCTTCCCCTCCCTTTTTCTTTTTCTGTATCCCTTATTATTTGAAAAAATGAAATAAAATAAAAGAGTAAATGTAACGGATCACCTGGCACCCCGACTGGGCACCTCCGTTAAAGGATGCTCCTAGCGCTCCTGAGGACTTCAAGCACTGCAGCAGACACCACAACCACCGAATCTGAGAAGCATATGAATGCTCTCAAGCCTCTGAATGCTGTAGACAGTTGAATAGGAACCATACGAATAGGCTTGCACTCCTAGCAGTCAACTGGAACAGCATGCAATAAATCCTTCCCCCAATAATGAGACAACACTTCACTTTGAGGGTAAAACAGGAACTCTCGACTGGCTCATCCAGCCTGGCTTTTATTTCCATCTCACACATACAGGCCACACCCAGGGGGAGGCATAAAATATCCAATAGCATAGATGTTACCTCCCACACATCTCCTCCCCTTAGATTAACACTTAACCCAATTACACATACAGTTAAAACATACTTTCTACCCAACTTTCATAACTCTAAAACCATACATCACATTCACATAAAAATACATATCCACAATCAATCCATTCAGGGGAACAACATATTAAAAAAATGGCATGAATCAGACCAGGGGTTCAAAAGTTAGTAATAGTATCTTTTAAAACCCCTGTCAGCATGACTTTCCAGCTCAGACCGGTTACCTCCCACAATGCCTTACAATCCCTCCCCTCTGGCCTGGAGATAATTGAGGAAGGAATCTAATTATCTCCAAGGACTGAGGCAAAACTCCATTACCCACATGGCAGACAAAAAGACAGTAAAAGACATAAAATACTTTAAAATACAGAAAGTTACTTTTTATCCATAACACACAGACATTTCACATATCCCCAGATAGCTGGGATCTGAGCGCACAAAACTACCAAATAGCGCGCAGATCCTATTCACACAGTACAATTGCCATGGAGCTAAAGTCTTTCCCATAGTCTTTCATTATATGAATAGGCTCCATGGTATAGCTATCTGGGGTATCACCTTCACATAAGGTCTGGTCCATAGTCCAAAGGCAAGAGGTGGGCAAGCAGCCCCCTCCAAGGACATGTGGCGAGGTCGGTTTCGCCACACTTCTCCCCTTTACCCCCCAGACTAACAGGGTATCTGACCTCCTGCCGGTCAGTGCCCTGGTTAGTCCAGCAACCCACCCATGAAGCACAAACAGCAGTACCTCCCACCCACAATAACTGGTTACTACACCTGGGTAGAGGAGAACTTTGTCCAGGTCCAGGTGCCTCACCACGGCTGTGTGGGGGACTGGTAGTCTGCCTTGGTGGGTTGCTGAGTGGGCAGAGACCAGCGGTACTCTGCCCTGGTGCAAGTGCTACCACTGAAGTAGCCTGATTGGAGCCTGGTTGTGGGAGGGGGAGACCGACCGCTTCCCCTCTGGGTACACAGCTCTGCTGCTGGAGACAGACTGTCTCCCCTTTGGCTAAACAGCCCTGTTGTGGGGGGGCAGGACCGACCGTCCCTACCCCCTGTGTTGGAAGTGCAGAGACCACTGTCCCATCTGCACAGGTGTGGGGCTTACAGTCTCCCCCTGGTACATTAAGCTGCCGCTGGGGAGAGGTGGTAACCAGCTCCTCTCCCATTAGAACACTCTGCCGCTGGGGAATGGAGACTGGGCTCTCTATTCCCTGTACATTAATGATCCGCAGCTGGGGAGAGGTGGTAACAATCTCCTCTCCCATACATACTTCCCGTCTCTGCGGAGGGAGACCGACTGTCTCTCCTCCCAGCACAGAGTCCTGCTGAGGGGGAAAGGGGGCTGGGCTCTCCCTTCCCTGCTGGATACTCTGCTGCTGGGGAATGGAGACTGGGCTCCCAATTCCCAACAAATCACACTGCCGCTGGGGAGGGAGGACGGCCCCTTCAGCTCGCTGTAACTTGGGCGCAGAGAGCACGGTCCCATCTGCGCTGGTGTGGGGCTTACTGTCTCCCCTTTGTGAGCTGCGCTGCCGCTGGGGAGAGGGAATAACAAACTCCTCTCCCTTACACACCTTCAGCCGCTGGGGAGAGGAGATAACAGGCTCCTCTCCCTGAACCGTAGACTGCCGCTGGGGAGCAAGAACGGCACCTTCAGTTCCCTGTAACGCACACTGCTGCTGGGGATCTGGGCCGACTGCCCAGCATCCCTGTAGGGCCGGTAGAGAGACGGCAGTCCCATCTCCACCTGCCATCTGTGGGTCTTCCCAGGACCAATCCGTGAGACCCCTCAACATTTGTGAGTAAGGGCCACCTGCTTCCCCACCTGGCAACTCTGGCTGCTGCTGGGGATCTGGGCCGGCTGCCCAGCATCCCGGTGGGCCCGGTGGAGAGACCTTGGTCCCATCTCTACCTGCCTGTTGTGGTTCCTCACAGGACCA
This sequence comes from Pelobates fuscus, assembly GCF_036172605.1. Lineage (NCBI taxonomy): Eukaryota > Metazoa > Chordata > Amphibia > Anura > Pelobatidae > Pelobates > Pelobates fuscus. Next base: position 71,841,744 of record NC_086325.1, on the reverse strand, counting down.
GTCTATGAGGACCCCCACTTCGGGTTCCTCCCGCCCCCTCAGGGAAAGACGGCTAACCTCCTCGGATGCAGCCTCTACTCGGCTGCTGTAACGCTCCTGCTGCTGAGCATACTTCCTCTCTTTCGCCAGCCGGAATTCTCGGTCCAGCCTTGTGTTTCGCTCGGCCATGACCTGGTTCCAGATCACCCGGCGTGTCTCCATGGGTATATCATCCCCATACTCGGCCACTCGCTGCCTCACCTCGGCCAGCCAATCATCTCCAGAGCCAGAACCTTCCATACTTGTCTGCTCCCAGGGGCGCTGCACGACTGCTAGCGTTGCCCTCAATTTGTAAATCCAAACAGTGTCTCTGAGCTGCTTTACCTCGCACTAGGACACCATCCCACCGCTGCCACCAATGTAACGGATCACCTGGCACACCGACTGGGCACCTCCGTTAAAGGATGCTCCTAGCGCTCCTGAGGACTTCAAGCACTGCAGCAGACACCACAACCACCGAATCTGAGAAGCATATGAATGCTCTCAAGCCTCTGAATGCTGTAGACAGTTGAATAGGAACCATACGAATAGGCTTGCACTCCTAGCAGTCAACTGGAACAGCATGCAATAAATCCTTCCCCCAATAATGAGACGACACTTCACTTTGAGGGTAAAACAGGAACTCTCGACTGGCTCATCCAGCCTGGCTTTTATTTCCATCTCACACATACAGGCCACACCCAGGGGGAGGCATAAAATATCCAATAGCATAGATGTTACCTCCCACACATCTCCTCCCCTTAGATTAACACTTAACCCAATTACACATACAGTTCAAACATACTTTCTACCCAACTTTCATAACTCTAAAACCATACATCACATTCACATAAAAATACATATCCACAATCAATCCATTCAGGGGAACAACATATTAAAAAATGGCATGAATCAGACCAGGGGTTGAAAAGTTAGTAATAGTATCTTTTAAAACCCCTGTCAGCACAGACCGGTTACCTCCCACAATGCCTTACAATCCCTCCCCTCTGGCCTGGAGATAATTGAGGAAGGAATCTAATTATCTCCAAGGACTGAGGCAAAACTCCATTACCCACATGGCAGACAAAAAGACAGTAAAAGACATAAAATACTTTAAAATACAGAAAGTTACTTTTTATCCATAACACACAGACATTTCACATATCCCCAGATAGCTGGGATCTGAGCGCACAAAACTACCAAATAGCGCGCAGATCCTATTCACACAGTACAATTGCCATGGAGCTAAAGTCTTTCCCATAGTCTTTCATTATATGAATAGGCTCCATGGTATAGCTATCTGGGGTATCACCTTCACATAAGGTCTGGTCCATAGTCCAAAGGCAAGAGGTGGGCAAGCAGCCCCCTCCAAGGACACGTGGCGAGGTCGGTTTCGCCACAGTAAATTGCAAAAAATAAAATAAAATCAATAAGATTAGTTTAGCATAATCTCCCTGAAGTAAACTCATGTTGTCTCTGATCTTGAAATCCATGTGATTTTAGATGTTCAACAAACCTACCCTTTAACATGGTTTCCATTACTTTCCCCACTACTGAAGTGAGGCTTACTGGCCTATAGTTGCCCGACTCCTTCCTACTACCTTTCTTGTGAATGGGCACAACATTCACTAACGTCCAATCTTCTGGGACTGCTCCTGTTAACAATGATTGGTTAAATAAATCTGTCCATGGTTTTGCTAGTACACCACTAAGTTCTTTTAATAACTTTGGGTGTATTCCATCAGGTCCCATTGACTTATTTGTCTTTACTTTTGACAGTTGAAATAGAACCTCTTCCTCTGTAAACTCACATGTAACAAATGACTCATTTGTCCTTTTTCCTAACTGAGGCCCCTTTCCTTCATTTTCATCTTTAAATACTGAACAAAAATATTAATTGAGGCAGTCAGCTAGACCTTTATCCTCTTCTATATTCCCTCCTTATTTTGTTTTTAATTTAGCTAATCCTTGTTTTACTTTCCTTTTCTCAATTATGTATCTAAAAAATGTTTTGTCCGCTTTTTTTTACTGGCTGTGCTATTTTATCTTCTGTGTGTGACTTGGAAGCCCTTATAACTTGCTTAGCCTCTTTCTGCCTAATCTTATAGATCATTCTGTCTTCCTCACTCTGTTTTTTTTTACAATTACTAAATGCTAACTTTTTGTTTTTTACTATTTTGGCCACATCTGCGGAGTACCACAGTGGTTTCTTGAATTTTTTCAGCAGTGCAACTTTTCAATAATCCCATTTCTCTTGGACTCCATTGAAATTGCTCCATTCTGATAATGACTCATTTAACCCCTTAAGGACCAAACTTCTGGAATAAAAGGGAATCTTGACATGTCACACATGTCATGTGTCCTTAAGGGGTTAAACATATTCTAATTTTAGAAAAGTCTGTTTTTCTAAAGTCTAAAACTTTAGTTTTTGTGTGGTGTGACTCAGTCACTGTTCTTATATTAAACCACACTGACTGATGATCACTGGATCTTAAACTTTCACCTACAGTAATATCTGATACCAAATCTCCATTTGTTATCACTAAATCTAGTATGGCCTTTTTCCGAGTTTGCTCCTCAACAACTTGTTTTAGGGACAATCCCAGTAGGAAGTTTAGAATATGTGTGCTCCTGGCATAAGCAGCTATTTTCATCAAGTATGACATCATAGGTGTAATTAAGTCATATGTAAAATGTGTAAAAAGTTATTTAATGAAATATCCAGATCTAGAAAAATAATCAGTGGCAACACAAACAATTAAAGCAACTCCATAGAGGCTGCAAACACTGATGTGAATTCATATATGAATATTTGAAACACCACACTATTAGCCTGATAAACAACAATGTAAATTTCCAGTTTCAAATGAAAAATAGTTTTTGGGTATCTGCACTCATGGTCTTCCATAAAAACTAAAATTTATTGGATATGCACTAAAAGATTCAGGATCAAACACAAAATACACATGCAAACAAAACCAAATGGAAATAAATGTTAAGTGAAAAATAGACTCACCCAGGTGTTATGCACCGCCGGCAGCATCCTACTGAGTCCCGGGCGCATGAGCATGCAAGCTCCATCCCCAAAAATGTAACATGGTGCCATAGATGCATGATTGGGGTCAGCACATCACCATGGCAACGTGGAATACATAGCAGGCGCTCCCATGGTGACGGCTAAACTTACCATGAAATGAAACGAGTAATAATTTACCCCCTAAGTGAAAAGACAATCCAGTATATCGGATAAACATATACATTAAATATACTGGATTGTCTTTTCACTTAGGGGATAAATTATTACTTGTTTCATGTCCTCAGGCTAATGATATTACTGTCAAGTACACTGATGATATAAAAAATATATACATGCAAAAGAAAGGCGCTATGTTATTATGGTGATAGTGAACATAAAATATTTTCCTTTAACAAGTGAAGCAATATTCTTATTTATGAAGCTGCACCTTAGAGTGAGAAATAGCTCAAACACCACTAAGTATACAATCCAAAAATAAGGTGCGCTATACCTTTAAAACACTTAGTATGTGTAAAACATAAAATATCATTCCATATGATGTATCAATATTATAAAGTGCATGTGCAATGTGCAACAAGTGAGAATATAAATCCAAAAAAGAGATACACACTTACAAATAGTGGCTGGAAAACGCAACAATGGCGCTGGTTACCCCTCGGGGTGATATATAAAGCAAACACAAGAGAAAAACATAGGGTAGTATGTAATTAAATATATAAAGTAAAATAAGGATGAATAACACAATGGTAGAGCAGTGAAAGTCTGCTCTAACTATGCTGTTATAGGTCCTCTTTTCTCAGGACTTAGAGACCTTTCAGAATCAGGACAGTAGCTGGATCCTTCAGAAATACTTTTTTTTGTAAGTACACATATAAAAAGTCACTCAAAGTGATTAAGCTCTTGTCGCCCGTGCAGGAGATATCCCCAAAATAGCATCGCAAGGAATTTATCTGAAACTCGCCGGTTTTGTCGCAAGGAATTTAGCTGAAACTCAACGGTTTTGTCGCAAGGAATTTAGCTGAAACTCGCCGGATGAGCCACAACATTTAAACCACCTGCCGAATATCATGTAGGTTACTCTCATGCTGCCAAAACCGCACTGATGCGTTGAGGCATGGACTCCACAAGACTTTTGAACATATTCTGTGGTACCTGGCACCAAGACATTAGCAGTAGATCCTTTAAGTCCTGCAAGTTGTGAGGTGGGGCCTCCAGGGATTGGACTTGTTGTTCCAGCACATCCCACAGTTGCTCAATCGGATTGAGATCTGAGGAATTGGAGGCCAAGACAACATGGAGCCTTTGTCATGTTCTTCAAATCCTTCCTGGACACATTTTTCAGTGTGACAGGATGCATTATGCTGCTGACAGAGGCCACTGCCCTCAGGAAACACCATTGCCATGAAGGGATATACATGCTCTGCAACAATCTCTAAGTGGATTCTATGTGTCAAAGTAACTTCCACATGAAAGTCAGGACCTAGCAGAGTATTTACCCAGAGCACAACATTGCCACTGCCTGCATTCTTCCCTTAGTGCATTCTGCTGCCATCTCTTCCCCAGGTAAACAATGCACACGCACTGGCCATTCACCCGATCAAAAAGAAAAGGCAACCTTCTTCCATTGCTCCATGGTCAAGTTATGATGCTCACGTACCCATTGGGTCCTTGTCAAAGACATTTAGAATTAGGATGCTCCGTATATTTACTGTATGGACAGAGCAGGAGTTTCTGGAATTGTAGTCAATGTATCAGCGTTTTACTTATGAAAGCTGTTAACCAGATTAAAACTCACAGAAACCTTTGCATTGAATACAATTGCCTTATTAGAGAAACACTGCAGGTTGGGAGGAACAGCAATGAAGATATGCCAACCACATGCCTGCTATAGTAACCATAAAGAAAGAAGAAATATGAAACATAAGCAACAGAAGATAAGTTATTAAAGAGACACTGCAACCCCCATAGCAACTTAATCTCAGTTAACTTGTTATGGGGGCAGTATTTCCTGGCTGTCATCTTACATTTAGTGTTTAAATATTGTGCCTGATAGTTCTGCCTACTCTTTCCCTTCTTTTGGCCGCCATTCACTACAGGAAGGTTTAGTAAGCCAGCTGGTGAGAAGCTGAGACTGTCTGCTAATGCTCTCAGCTAATCATAGGCCAACCTTAAAATATGCTTTTAACCCAAAACCTTAGATCAAGCATGTTAAATTCTCGGCCCGCGGGCCGCATGTGGCCCACAATGGACATCTTTGCGGCCCGGCGAGCCGCGAGTACATGCTTAGTGTTCCAAGCAGAGTAGGCACCTGCTTTCCCCACATTGCATGTGCCTACTTTGCTAACATTTACCCGGCCGGGGAAAAGAGGAAGGTAGATGCAGCGAGGGAGCTCAGTGTTCCTGCTCATCACTGCTCCCTCTCGCGCGCCGTCTGTAGTGATGCCAGGCGCCGGAATATGACATCTTATTCCGGCATCCAGCATCACTAAACTGCGCGCGAGGGAGCAGTGAGGAGCAGGAAAGCTGAGCTCCAGATAGAAGATCCCCATTGGAACCCAGGAATAAGATCTGAGTGTGTGCAAGAATGTGTAAATGTGTGTCTGTCAGTGAGTGTATGTCTGTGTCTGTCAGAGTGTGTGTGTGTGTGTGTGTGTCTGTCTGTGTGTGTGTGTGTGTGTGTGTGTCAGTGAGTGTATGTGTGTGTCTGTCTGTGTGTCAGTGAGTGTGTCTGTTAGTGTGTGTCAGTGAGTGTGTGTCTGTGTGTGTGTCAATGAGTGTGAGTGTGTCTGTGTGTGTTAGTGAGTGTCTGTCAGTGTGTGTGTGGCAGTGCGTGCTTCTGTCAGTGAGTGTGTGTCTGTCTGTCTGTCAGTGATTGTATCTGTGTGTATCAGTGAGTGTCTGTGTGTCTGTCAGTGTGTGTCTGTCTGTGTGTGTGTCTGTCTGTCTGTCAGTGAGTGTGTGTGTGTCTGTCTGTGTGTCAGTGAGTGTCTGTGTGTCTGTCAGTGTATGTGTGTCTGTCAGTTAGTGTGTGTGTGTCTGTATGTGTGTCAGTGAGTGTCTGTCTGTGTGTGTCAGTGAGTGTATGTGTGTTAATGAGTGTCTGTGTGTCTGTCGGTGTGTGTGTGTGTGTCAGTGTGTGTGTCTGTGTGTCGGTCAGTGAGTGTGTCTGTGTATGTGTGTCTGTCAGTGAGTTTGTGTCAGTGAGTGTGTGTCGGTCAGTGTTGCGATGGCCGCGGCTGGACAGTGGAGGACCTGGAGGTGCACGCAGGAATGCAAGTCCGAATGGATTATCTCGGCAAAGGAAAAGTGCTCACTAACACAGATTTAGACAGATTTGTGAACAATATTTTAGAGAAATAGGCCTTTTGTGTACATAGAAAAAGGCTTAGATCTTTGAGTTCAGCTCATGAAAAATGGGGGCAAAAACAAAAGTGTTGCGTTTATAATTTTGTTCAGTGTATTTAACATACAAGAGATTATCTATAAAAGTCTAAAAAATTATTTCAAATATTGTTATTTTGCTAATCCTACCACTTAATGCAACACAGACCAAGGACTACAGATTGAACGCACATGATTTATCACATCTTGGTCTCATTACTTGGACAGATATTTTTCATGGAAGAAAATCAAAAAGAAATTGGCTATATCTAAAAAGTTTTTTTTTTTTTTTAATCAAGGACTGTGATAGGCATTACAAATATACTTTAGAGTACTGTAGTCCAAGAAGCAACTTCTAAGCCAGATACAACTCTCGAGGGTTACATATGGCACATGTACAAGAGAAAAGATCCAATTGATTCTAGTGGATTACACTATTAATGCAATATTGCCCAGCAATACAGCAAATCTTTCTAAAAGGTATATGTTTTTATACATTAAAAATAAGGACTGTTGTAGAGAACATTATTACATTTGCCATTGTAAAAAAAATAGTATGATCAATGATATATTGTATAATTAAACAGTATCGTTTTGTTTTTTGTTTTTTTGTTTTGTTAAAGAGGCTATCAAAGGCTAGTTGTTTTAGAAAGAGAATAATTTATAGGCCTTTCCAGATAACCAGCTCCTGGTGGAGAAGTTATGGGTACTGGACGTTTTTTGCCATTGAAATTTGGTGTTGATTGCATTCAGAGACATGTCCCATCGTTCGTTAGAGTTAGTGAAATCCTATCTGTGTCAGTAAGAACTCAATAAATTTTTGAATTGACATGCAAGATGAATTCCTCTGAATTTGTGTGAGGGACCAGACAAGGCTGTGGTGACCTGTGAATGTACAAAAGTAATTGGTAGTTTGTTAAATTTTAAAGACTTGAAAACAGGAAAACAAAGGACAGATATGTATTATGGACTTTACGTGATTACCCAGAAGGGTAAAACCCAAAAAGTCTGAGACAGGAAGATTAGCTTAGGTCAGGGCTACAAAAATGACTTAATAGGTAAAAACAAGCCAAGTCAGGAAAGCGTGGACTAGAGGTAAATGGGTCAAATCAAAAAGAAGACAGAAATGAATTTCAGGTAAGTACTATTGAACTAACAATTCAGGTTCCGTGAACATTTTTAGTCCAAAATAACCAGATTGAGAATTTTGTCAAACTTGTTTTTTTTTTTTAAAGTTTGGCTATTTTCACCTAAAACGTGCAATTCATAATCTGTGGGACTCAGTTTCCACTTTCCCTTCCATCAAATGGCACAATGGCAATGAGATAATGTAATGTATTGCAGTGGTTACTATGGCCACTGGATATTGTCCTTATCTCTCCATAGACTTGCATTAGGTGGCCTCAGAAACAGTTACCAATGACGGTGTTGCCTTCCTTCCATTTTGGATCAGTATATTGTAAAGTTATGGAGGCATGAGAACACAGTCACATATATACATTGTACTTGTGAGTGAGACTAATTGGAGCTAAAGTCCAGAAAATATGTAGGAAGACTTCGCACTGCTCATACAAAAGATGACATTACAATAAAATAACCAGTTATGTAGAAATGGGAGTAATCCAGGTTTCTACTAGTGAATGTCACATCCTATAGTTCTTGCGGTAAACTAAATGGGGATATTTTGTATAAGGATAATATTCATGGTTTCAAAGTGAAATAGCCAAATCTAACCTAAATAGACAATTTCTCAGAATATATGAACATATGTTGAGAGACTTATGGTGAATGGGTAAGTTCTAGAGAATGGAAAGATATTTGAGGTAAAATAATTGATATGCAGAGATTTTAAATGAATAGGCAGATACTAACAATTTTGGAGTGAATACGCAGATTCTCATATTTTTGGGGTGATATGGCAGCTCTTCAGAGTTTCAGAGTGAATGTCACATATTAAGCTTGTGAGCCTTTGGTTGAGTAGATGTGTAAAAGAAACAAAACAAAAAAGTGTGTGAGTCCAAAAGCTTTTCAAAGCTTTTGAAGCTTGAAATGTGCTGTGTTTCAGAATTATTTTCTTTCCAGGATAGCCCGCATTCAAATTAAATTAAAAAATTATATAAAGTCTTATTAAACTACCACACTGTATGATGACATAACTGCACAGTATAACTGACAGTAAATAAACACATAGTACTGTCCCTTAAAATAGATGAGAATCAGTATCCTCTCCTGCCCCTATTACCAAAATGTCATCATCAAATTTCATTTTACCACTTTTGTTCTTGGAGTCATCAGTAATTTCAAATGTCTTTGTATTGAGAAACTTTGACTGTGAGTCTCCACAATGTCCTACAGAACAAGATCTTGGATTGTAGAGTAAACCCACACATCAGTTTTTATTTATTTCCTTAATTTCAAATGTTACTTTTCTTCTTTTTTCGTGTTTGCATGGCTTTATTGAGGATGTATGGTTTCTTTTATCTGTGAACAAAGCGACAGAGCCATGCACTACAATTCCCAGAACAGCTGTCATGGAAATCAGCCAATGTTGTATTAAATTGCGCTTGACATTTTTTTTTACTTTAATAACAGTCAAAATTCTTCGTGTTTTATGGGCTGAAAAATCGATAAAGCGGAAAATTTTCGCTTGAGTTTTGGACTGAGATATATTGGAAATCAAATATAAATCAGCCAAATATTATTTTAGTTATATCAAATCTAGGAGACTTGGCCCAAGTATTTGGTATGTTAAACTTGTCAACAGGAAGATCTGTATTTGTACCTTTTTCCGTGAAATATTAATGTTCACATCTGCCATTTGTACAGTGTAAATTACCTTCTTGGAAAAAAAAAATGACATTTTATTTATGTCTAAATTTACTAGCTTGATAGGTGCCCTTTGATAATGGATTCATAGACACACAGACATATTCACTTACATAGGGAATTGTTAGCGACGCCTTTGTAGATATTGTAACTATTGATTCTATTGTTCCTCGCCTACTGGTGAGATAGTGCAAGTTAGTGCACTGTGTTTAATCCTATGACCAGCACACTGATTGTGAAGCTCTCACTGTGATGTGCGTTGCTGTTATTGACAGGATAACTCTCTTAAAAGGCAGGTTACGCTCGGATTAGCTGGCACAAGATGCTAGTGGAAAGCATGGTTTCTGCTCTCTCTTGCTCTCTCTAATTATCATTAGGTGCATTCATTGATACATTGATCAAGCAACCATTGTGCTGCTGGCTGTCCAAGCCGTCACAGCACTTGTGGTCCCTGTTACCATCATTTACCAGGTGAAATGGAAAGTTGTGAAACATCTTGAATATTGGAACCCGATTCTGAACATTCCACCTTTGCACAGTGTAAACTATGTAAACCAGCCAAGCATATGCATAATATTTGGAGTAAGAAATCTTCTTTGATGTAGCAAACTGCAACACAACCAGGTCACCTGAACAGCACAGATGCATTGAAAAAAAGGATTAATAAAATATATTTTTTTAAATTAACTTTTTTAAATTAAATAGATGCTAGAGTAACATAAAACATAGTATATAAAATGATACTACTTTCAGGGGTGTAACCTGCAGTGTAGGCTGTGTGCTTTGATGTTTCCTAAACCATGCGTTGAAAACAGTAAACACCAAAGGCCATATTTATTTATTATTATAAGAAACTAATCTTGTTTTTCGACAACTGAACTAGAACATTATAGCAGCTATTGTAAAAATGCATACCATATTTAAACAGTAAAAACAAAAATATTTCAAAAACATTAACAGTGTTATTTACTAAAGTGAAAATTCAAAGTGAATATCAAATTCAAGGCCATACTAGCAGAACTGAAAGCAAAGCAAAATTAGAGATTTTTCCAGTTCAGCTATTTTGATCTTAACAGAACGCTATAGGTATCAGAACAACTTTAGTTTGATGAAGCAGTTAGTGAATTGACCATTCCCTTACAGTCTCATTACTTAATTATCTGCCTTTTAGGACACTATTGTTTATGCTGTCCTAGCCTGGCTGTAACTGACACAGGTTGCAAACCATTTCAATCAGATTTTAACTTAATTTAGAAGTGTTTATCTCCTACTCTGTAAATTGAACTTTTATATCACACAGACAGTTTCTGCGGGGTCTGGACGGCTACTAACGGAACAGGAGATAAGACATTATAAATTAAACAGACTGTGCAATAAAGGAAGTGTAAACATTAGATATCTGTTTACAGGACGTGTTTAGAAAGGCTGTGTAAGTCACATGCAGGGAGGTGTAACTTGGGCTGCATAAATAAAGTGATTAAACTTCTAAAAGGCAGATAATTGTGCCGTGTGATTGCAGGGACATGATTTATACACTAAGTGTGCTTCATTAATTTGTTTTAGTTTTTATTGTGTGCCTAAATTTGAAGCAGTAAGTGTATTTTGAATTCTCAATTTAATAAATAACCCTTTAAGAAGCATATCCTTTCCTATCATGCTCTTGAAATGACAAAAAGCTAATTTACACATTAATCCATAGCAATATACTGACAAAAAAAGAAGGTAAAAAGGTAAAACATATGCACAATATATCATTCATTTTCCTTATAGTCTATATAGAATCCCATCTCATTTAAGGCTAAGTTTTTCCATGATCTGGTCTTCCAAACTTGCTCAGTTTGAGTGTGAAACTCTATGTGCCCGACATGTCTTTCATCTGTTGCTCATAATCCAAAATGATGCTATTACTAGCTTTAGCCCTGCGTTGAAACAAGATCTCTTCAGCCCATCAGTGGAAAACTGGAAAATCATTGTCCGAAAAAAATAAAGAAACATGGCTTATTTTAGTAGGCTTATTTTTAACTGCTCAGCAGGCAAAGCAGACCGAAGTTAGGGAAAATTGGATTTGCATCCTGAACTATGGTAAAAATTATAGTAACCCTTTAATTCCTTAATTGGCTTTCAGTGTTGTTATTTCCATTCATGTGCATATATGGTATATATATATATATATATATATATATATATATATATATATGTATATATATATATATATATATATATATATATATATATATTATAGTAAAGGGGAAGCATGTCTAGAAATACCCAAATGGTTATTTGTGTGTTTGATAAATTTTTTGACTTGTGCACTGTGAAAAAAAAGGTTCGATTGAACCATTTTTTGTTATGGGATATTCAAATTTTATCCGTGGGGCGTTTTTGGAAAAACAATTCTGGCTGACTAAAATGGCACAAAAATGCACATATAAGTGTAAAATATATGCATAATATAAATATTGTATTCGATTTACATATCAGTTTTATAGTATCAAAATTCTGCTAAGCTGAATCGATATTTGGACGAAATTCAGGGGTCCTGAATAATGAAGTGAGAAAATGTTACCAACAGAGGGAAAAAAGGCAGTAGAAAAACCAAACAATATTTATATATTATATATTTATTAAAACTATAGATTTTTGAATGTTCCCCCTTTTTCCCCTCTGTTAGTCACTTTATACTTAATATGAGAATAAAATCAATATTTAGCGGCTGCCTGGTTGTCCCCTAGCCAACAACCAACTTTTTTCCATCAATCATCTTCCTTCCTGGGTTTTTGTCAAACAGTTTTTCAACTACTTGACAAAAAACAAGCAAACCTCCCCTGGCACCTACTGGCCAACTACTCACCTGCAGCTTTGCTAAATTGAAGTGAACGTCCACATTAGCCAGGTCAACTTTGGGAGGTTATGATATGCTTTAAAACCCTTTCCCTAGAGCACGGTCACCCAAAGTTGAACAGGCTAAAATGAAAGTTCATATTTGCTTGATAAGTTTAATATTTACTGAGAGCCAGATGATGTGCCAGGCTGGAGACCGAGGAGAGCCAGTGCTGACTTTAAATGTCAGATGCCTGTAGGCACAAGATTCTAAGGCTTCTCCTAAACGCACAAAAAAGTTAGATAATAAGTATAATTAAGATATTAACTGGACATTGCATGCCAAAAAAACATCTAAAACCACCTGTTAAAGGGATCCTATAGTACCAGGAAAACAAACCCGTTTTCCTGGCACTATAGGGTTAACAGCCCCCCTCCTTCAGGGCCCCCTCCTGCTGGATTGAAGGGGTTAAAACCCCTTCAGCCACTTACCTTAATTCAGCGCCGGGCTCCCTCGGCGTTGGTGACCTCTCCCCCCCTGCCGACGTCAGCTCCCGAATGGAGTGAAATGCGCATGCACAGCAAGAGACGTGCAGGCATTTAAACCCGACCATAGGAAAGCACTTCTTAATGCTTTCCTATGGGGGTCATATTTGACGCTGGACTCCGTGAGGACGTCCAGCATCATTTCAGTGCGATGTACTCACTGAGAATCGCAGAAGCGGCCTCTATTGGCTGTCAGGCAGACAGCCACTAGAAACTGGATTAACCCTGCAATGTAAACATTGCAATTTCTCTGAAACTGATATATTTTCAGCTGCAGGGTGAAAACTAGGGGACCTGGCACTTAGACCACTTAATTGAGCTGAAGTGGTCTGAGTGCCTATAGTAGTTCTTTAATATTTCACAACTGCATATGTATAAATGCATATATGTATATATTTCTGCTCTGCTTGAAATATATTGTGTTTTAATATGTGAAAATAGTGAGTGTATGCAGCTGTTAAAATACAGGCAGGTTTAAATATATTTTTAGAAGTGGTAAGGATAAAATGGGTTTAATGTAAGAAAAGGGTTAGCATCATATTATAAGGGTGCCACTGGGACCAATTCATGTAACATCCAGCGGACTCACACATTCACCTAGCGGCAATTTCAAAGTTCACAGAATACAACAGTAATTTTTTAAAACACCTAATACAGATAATAAATAATGGGGATTTAGTTACAGTATATGGTCATATATTGCATAAGCCTGCCACAACACCACTCTATCCCATTTTTGGCAGGTCCTATCCTAGCAAACCTTATGCCTGCTCTTGTGAGATTAATCCACTTACTTGGGAAATACTACCTTCTGGGACTCTCTACAGGATAAGGCTATATAGGGCCCTTATATAGCCTTATAATGTGACTATATAGCCTTATAATGTATATTTGAAACCAAACAGGCTGCAATCACACGAGGACATACTCTAAGTACTATATATAGAGTACTAAAATGATTGTGGTGAGGGCAAGAGTTTCCAGCATTGTGACAATGTTGCCTGTCTGTTCTAATTTGCATGTCTCGCATGTCAAGAGAGTTGCGGAAATATGATTTCTTGAGTTTTCTGCCCAAGAAGGAATTCTCACAGTCCAGCTTGAGCATTTTTGTATTTGTACTGTGGGTTGCTTTATCGTGTTCGGCCTCCCCACAATCTTTTTGGTACCCAACAATACACTGATAAGCTACAACATTAAAAAAAAACTGTCAGGTGAAGTGAATAACATTGATTATATTGTTACAAATGTACCTGTCAGTGAGTGGGATATATTAGGCAGCAAGTGAACAGTCAGTTTTTGAATTTCATGTGTTGGAAGGGTTAAACAATGTGCTAATGAATAGATCTCAGTGACTTTGACAAGAGCCAAATAGTGGTGGCGACTATGTGTCAAACCATCTCCAAAAAGGCAAGTATTGTGGGGTGTTCCAGGTATGAAGTGATTAGTACCTACCAAAAGTGGTGCAAGGAAGAACAATCTGTAAACTGGCATCGGGGTCATGGGCACCCATGGCTCATTGATGCATGTGGGGAGTGAAGGCTAGCCTGTGTGCTCCGATCACATAGAAGAGCCACTGTAGCTCAAACTGCTGAAAAACATAATACTCATTATGATAGAAAGTGTCAGACCCCTGTCCACCTTCTAAAGCTCCTTCGATGAGGATGTTAGCATCAGAACTGGACAATAGATCAATGGAAGAAGGTTGTCTGGCCTGATGAATCATGATTTCTTTTAGATCAGATGAATATCCTGCTGCGTGTTTGTCCTTTACGTGGGAACGAGATGGTAGCAGGATGCACTAAGGGAAGAAGGCAGGCTAGCGGAGGCTGAGCAATGTTCTGCTGAGAAACCTTGGTTCCTGGCATTCATGTGGATGGTACTTTCACAGGTATCATCTACCAAGAGATTATTGCAGACCATGTACACCAATTAATGTCAATTGTATTACCTGATGGCAGTGGCCCCTTTCAGCAAGATAATGCACTCTGTTACACTGTAAACAATTTTTAGTAACGGTTTGAGGAACATGACAAAGAGTTCAAGGTGTTGCATTGGCCTCCAACTTATTCAGATCAATCCAGTTGAGCATCTGTAGGTTTTGCTGATACAACAAATCCGATCCTTGGAGGCCCCACCTTGCAACTTGCAGGATATAAAGGATCTGCTGCAAATATCTTGGTGCTAAATTCCACAGGACACGTTCATAGGTCCATGCCTCGACAAATCAGAGCTGTTTTGGCAGAACGAGGGGGACTCATAAAATATTAAGCAGGTGGCTTTAATGTTGTGGTCAGTATATGCTCTTCAAGACTTCCACTTCCATATAAGAATCAGCATCCATGCTGATGAGGCCCACAAGTTAAAACTGTCATCAATGGCTTAGGGTTAATGTATAGTCGAGGAATTAATGTTTGGTGCGGAAGGTGATGTTCAGTGTAGTGTGTTAAGGCAATGTAGGGTTTTTTCTTCAGTGTAATGTGTTAGGGTAATGTAGGGGTTTATGTTTAATGTAGTGTGTCAGAGTAATGAGGGGATAATACATGGTGTAGGCAGGCATGGGCAACTTTTGGCACTCCAGATGTGTTGGACTACACCTCCCATGATGCTTTGCCAGCATTATGGTTGTAAGAGCATTATGGGAGATGCAGTCCTAAACATCTGGAGTGCCGAAGGTTGCCTATCCCTGGTAGGTGTTAAGGTCGGGTAGGTTTTAAGGAGAGGACATTATTGTAAGGGCACCACTAGGACATACATGTCCCAGTGATGCCTAGTGTATATGGGAGTTATAATCTCAGAGGGGGCTATTTCAAGTACCCCAATGAGTATAACTTCCACTAATCTCATGCAGACAAGAATATGTTTTTTTTAGATCTTCGAAATTAGAAATCCTAGACTGCACGGTGATAATTTGTGCATTATTCATCATTCATTACGGGTAATAATTACTCAGATAACGTCGCCAATCATGCAGTAGAAGATTCTAAATCTGCCTATTATTATAACTGGAAGATCATATAATAGTGTACTGTATACACAGGTATTTTACATGATCTGTCATCCTACTCTATAACAAACTAATAGAAACTATATATATAATTTCATTGATAAAATGAAATTCTCAGTTGACGCTCTGATTGTGATATAATGTCTAATCTATACAACAAAAACCAAAAGAAAGAGTTACCTGTGCACTTTCCCACACCCTTTGCATATTTAAATAACTGGAGGTGTTTAGTATCACTCCAATGGCCATTATATGTAAGCCCACCTGCCACGTCTAACAATCCACCTTGTTTCCTTCAGCTTCAGGCAAAGAAATCTCTAATGAGATAGAGAAATGGTATTTTTCTAAACCCCTACATACTTACTAACCCTTAATAGGGAATTAACTTGATGTGGCAGGTGACCTTACACTTAATGTCCATTGGAGTGATACTAAAAACTTTGAGTTATTTAAATGTGCATCGGGATTTGGGATAGTGCACAAGTAACTCTTCTCTTTGGTTTTTACTGTATGTATTGGGGCTGATGTGTACTATGGTCATTGCTGCTGCCCAAGAGTAGTGACAATTTGAGCACAGGACTTGTTTTTGTATAAATGTCTAATCTATGCTGAAGCAAATAATTTTTTCTTATGTGTACGCATGTGTTTGTTTTAAAAAAAAATATATATATAAATCCATAATTTAATCCATATTTAGGCTTCATAAAACTAATTTTATATGTACATTGTAGTAAAATTGAAACCTGCAGTCGATACCTGACAGTGAAGCTTGTCATCAGAATGGGAAAAGAGAGAAATGAAAGCGGTACTCAGAGAGTCAGGAGAAGATGACGTCCGTGTGTTTGGCTTTAGACAAGCATCTGGATGCTCTCTGAGTGAGATCAATGCCTGCTTCGAGGAGATAAGTATCGATATATGGGGAACTCACAGGGAGGAAGGGTCATTGTTTTGCTCACTGTCAGATTGTTGCTGGAACTTGTACACCATAAATGTATTAAATCATACCATTCATTGTTGGGACTCCACACTGTGACAAAGAAACTAGAAGCAGATGTGGAGAGAAAGTATCTTGCCATCCTTAGAAATGATAACTGTTATTTTAACCTACACAATTTCTTAAGTTTCATGTAACATGGATTGTTTTATTTTTATACTTAAAGACAGAACAGGCCCAGACATGCTGCAAAATAACTGCAGGCGTTCTTGTGTAAAAGAAATTCTCTTCATTTGAGTTTGCTGCGGTACTGTACGATAGTACTACTGCCCTCCAGTTAAATTTTATTTTTTGTTGTTTTTGTTCCCCGATGGTAGAGGATGATTGGCAGTTTCTTATACTGAAAGGGGAACTATTTTTTAAAAGATTCAGATATCAAATAATAAAGTTCACCCTTCATACCTCTCATCCCACATAACAACTGTGCAGCCCAGCATAACTAAAAGGCCTAAATAACTTTTTAATAGATTTGTCTAGCGATGTGTCTTCTTCTTCTTCTTAAAGGAACATTCTGGGCATCATAACAACTTCATCTCAGTCAAGGAAAAGATGAGAGTTTTGCCTCATCTCTGTTTTAATTACTACTATTGATTATGCCTAGTGCATGTACACTGCTATATCTCAATTCTCATCTCTATACTGTCTCTGTTCACAGAGTTGTTTGGGTTTTCTCTCTCTTTTTGGGTTTCTAGAGTTCTGGACATTCTGTTCCCGTTTTTGGTTTAGGGTTCCCACCATGACACCTATTCTCCATATGCGCAGCCTTTATCACCCGACTGGCAGTTTTTCTTTTTTTTTTTTTATAATTCTTTATTTTCAAGATGCAAAGTGTTAACACATTCAGCATGAGTAAAAAGCATATGAGTTACTGACACAAAAAAACCTAAACAAAACAAACAAACAAACAAACAATTGAAAGTATGTTATGCACTGATGAATAAATGCACCATTTCTCTTTTTTTCAAACCGTTTACATTTATCTAAGGACAACAAAAAGGAGCTCGCTCACGCATAAACATTGGTAGCGTTGTCCAGCTTGTCATGGTCCCAAAATGTTATAACTACAATATGCTCCCTATGCTAACTGAGTCATATATATATAGAAATACAACCTAAGGGTGTGGTATGATAGTATAAGTATAATGCTTGCATCAGTCAAAGGAAGTAGATGCATGTAATGCGAGAAGTGATCTTATAGGTCCATGAGAGGCATTAGCTAAAGTGGGGAATATGCATCCATGCTGAAAACCGCTGAGGGTAGCAGGTATTAGTGACACGCCATATAGTGGGATATGGACATCCGCTGTTCTAACAAAACTATGCGTATGTAGGACAGGTACCATTAAAGATAATACAAGGCACTGCAAGCAGTAATCAAAACACATAACTGAACAAAAAAGTAAAGCCAGCAAAATCAGAGATATTCATGGAGGGTGTCTCATATGAAAGTTCCCCATGTAGTCACGGCATCACTGGCTGTGAGCTCTTGGAACAAAAGGTGTTATCAAAGAGGGGTCCCATGTTCTCAAGGCTGAGGGTGCATTCGTGATTGGTAGGCCCTCCTATGGAGGGTAGAACATGCAAAGTGCTATCTTGAGACACCACTAAAGAGCCATTTGCTCCCCATCGGTAGGAAATTCCTGCAGCCCTCAGCTGGGGCATAACTAGGCCATAGGATTTGCGTAGGAGAAGGGTGGCCTTGTAATGTACTAGAAGAAGGTAAGTATCGGGTTCTCAAAGGTGAAAGGTGATTTGTCTATTAATGCCGAAATTTAGATCTTGTCTGGTAGGGTTATGCATCTTAGAATTACATCTCGCACCTTAGTGGTCTTGAGGTGAGTAGTGCTTGGGAGGCTGTAGACACTGTTGATGGCTATTTTCTTAGCCATGGTATGCGGCAGAAAAGTAGCCAGCAGCCTCCTGATGTAGTGTGGTATTTCCACCACAAAAAAACGTTGTGGGAAGGCCCCAAATCTTCATGTGTGTTCGTGGTTGACGGTCCTCGAGTTTGGGTGACAGGGATTGCTCCCGAGCTTGGTGCACTTGTATGGAGTTAAGAACCATCTAGTCTGCCCAATTTTCTAAATACTTTCATTAGTCCCTGGCCTTATCTTATATCTAAGATAGCCTTATGCCTATCCCACGCATGCCTAAACTCCTTCACTGTGTTAACCTCTACAACTTCAGCTGGAAGACTATTACATGCATCCACTACACTCTCAATAAAGTAATACTTCCTGACATTATTTTTAAACCTTTGCGCCTCTCTTTAAGAATATGTTCTCTTGTTGTGGTGGCTTTTCTCATTTTCAATATAGTCTCCTCCTTTACTGTGTTGATTCCATTTATGTATTTAAATGTTTCTATCATATCCCCCCTGTCTCGTCTTTCCTCCAGGCTATACATGTTAAGATCCTTAAACCTTTCCTTGTAAGTTTTATCCTGCAATCCATGAACCAGTTTAGTAACCCTTCTCTAAACTCTCTCTAAAGTATCAATATCCTTCTGGAGATACGGTCTTCAGTACTGCGTACAATACTCCAAGTGAGGTCTCACCAGTGTTCTGTACAATGGCATGAGCACTTCCCTCTTTCTACTGCTAATGCCTCTCCCTATACAACCAAGCATTCTGCTAGCATTTCTTGCTGCTCTATTACATTGTCTGCCTACCTTTAAGTCATCAGAAATAATCACCCCTAAATCCCTTTCCTCAGATGTTGAGGTTAGGACTCTATCAAATATTCTGTACTCTGCCTTAGGTTTTTTACGTCCAAGATGCATTATCTTGCACTTATCCACATTAAATGTCAGCTGCCACAACTCTGACCATTTTTCTAGTTTACCTAAATCATTTGCCATTTGGCTTATCCCTCCTGGAACATCAACCCTGTTACATATCTTAGTATCATCAGCAAAAAGACATACCTTACTATCAAGACCTTCTGCAATATCACTATTAAAATATTAAAGAGAACGGGTCCAAGTAAAGGACCACTGGTGACAAGACCATGCTTTGACTATACTCTATTGACTACAACCCTCTGTTGCCTGTCACTCAGCCACTGCCTTACCCATTCAACAATATTAGAATCCAAACTTAAAGATTGCAGTTTATTGAAAAGCCTTCTATGTGCAACAGTGTCAAAAGCCTTACTGAAATCTAGGTAAGCAATGTCTACTGCACCACCCTGGTCTGTTATTTTAGTTAGCCAATAAAAAAAATAAAAAAAATAAGATCTCACTGACGTAAACCCATGTTGCCTCTGATCTTGAAATCCATGTGATTTTAGATGTTCAACAATCCTATCCTTTAACATGGTTTCCATTACTTTCCCCACTACTGAAGTAAGGCTGTGACGAGACCAATCTCGCCACTGTGCATTGGAGGAGCCTGGTTGCCTGCCTGCTGCCTTTTGACTATAGATCGGCATTTAAATACTTTATTTTCCTATGCAGAAGGGTCTATTCATGTATTTCTGCTCTGGCGTTCGGTAGATTCTCAGATTTACTGAATGAACTCCTTTAACCCAGATAGCTATGCCATGGAGCCTATTCATGTAATAAAAGACTTTGGCTCCATGGCAATTGAACTGTATGTGTGTGGTCTGAGAGCCATTCAGTAATAATGTGCCCAGTCTGTATTTTATGTCATAAATGTAACCTTGTGTATTTTATTGTATTTTACTGTATTTTACTGCCATGTGTTCAACAGAGTTTTGCCTCTGTCCTTGGAGATAATTGGGTTTGGATAATTGGATTACTTCCCAATTATCTCCAGGATAGAAGACTCTGTGGAACTGGTTTTGGGCAGAAAAGCCATGCTTCCTTTGGTCACAAAGGACTTCGATCTATCTTTTGAACCAATGGACCAATGTGGATGATTTTGACATATGTTCATATTTGGAGTATGCTGATTCTGAAAATTTAATTTATGTGAATGTGATGCATACTTTTAAAGTTATGAATAATGTGGAAAAACTGTATTTCTCTGCTTGTGATAATTACATTACCCATTGTGTAAGGTAATTGTATCACAGTCAGAGGGGAGGATTTTGTGTGGGAGTGTCTGAGTGTATTGTATGTGTTTATTGGTTGTTTTCCAAAACCCTGTGGGTGGTACTAATGTGTATATAAGAACAATAAACCCACAGCTCTGTCTGTTCACTGCTTGACCCTCAACACGGACCTTTGTCTCATTCTTGGGGGGATTTATTGTATGCTGTTCCAGTTTGACTGCTAGGAGTGTAAACCTATTTATATGTTTTTTCCTATTAGGCTGTTTACAGCATTCGTATGGTTCCGGTTCAGCTGTTTACGGCATTCATATGCTTCTCCGGTTCGGTGGATTGGTGTCTACAGTAGCTGTGCCTGTGTCTCTGGAAGGGGAAGATCTACTAAACGGCTGTTAACCCCTTTTATGCCTGGGAGTGCTGTTACAAAGGCTTACTGGCTTATAGTTGCCCGACTCCTCCCTACTACCTTTCTTGTGAATGGGCACAACATTCGCTAACTTTTAATCTTCTGGGACTACTCCTGATAACAATGATCGGTTAAATAAATCTGTTAATGGTTTTGCTAGTACACCACTAAGCTCTTTAATGACTTTGGGTGTATTCCATCAGGCCCCATTGACTTATTTGTCTTTACTTTTGACAGTTGACATATAACCTCTTCCTCTGTAAACTCACATGTAACAAATGACTCATTTGTATTTTTTTCTTACTAGGGCCGCTTTTCTTAATTTTCATCTGTAAATACTGAACAAAAATATTAATTGAGGCAGTCAGCTAGACCTTTATCCTCTTCTACATACCTTCCTTCTTTTGTTTTTAATCTGACTAATCCTTGTTTTACTTTCCTTTTCTCATTTATGTATCTAAAAAATGTTTTGTCCCCTTTTTAAACAGACTGTGCTATTTTCTCTTCAGTGTGTGATTTGGAAGCTCTTATAACTTGCTTTGCCTCTTTCTGCATAATCTTATAGATTTGTCTATCTTCCTCACTCTGGATTTTTTTATAATTACTTAATGCTAACTTTTAGTTTTTTAATATTGTGGCCACATTTGTGGAGTACCACAGTGGTTTCTGAAATTTTTTGCTTTTATTGACAAGCCTAATGCAATTTTCTGTTGCCTTCAGCAGTGCAACTTTTAAATAATCCCATTTCTCTTGGACTCCATTTAAAATGCTGCAGTCTGATAATGACTCCTTTACAAAAGTCTGTTTTTCTAAAGTCTAAACCTTTTTTTTTTGTGTGGTGTGACTCAGCCACTGTTCTTATATTAAGCCACACTAACTCATGATCACTGGATCCTAAACTTTTACCTACAGTAATATCTGCTACCAAATATCCATTTGTTAACACTAAATCTTGTATGGCCTCTTTACGAGTTGTCTCCTCAATGACTTGTTTTAGAGACAATCCCAGTAGGGAGTTTAGAATATACGTGCTCCTGGCACAAACAGCTATTTTGGTTTTCTAGTTCACACCAGGAAGATTAAATTCTACCAAATTCTAACTTAACCCAAACAGACTCTATGTTCGCCTCACTAACCAGTTTAAATTAGCTGTCCTTTCCCTCAATCTCCCATCAGCCCTTGCTATTGTCTGACCCCACCCTTTCTTATACTATAGTGCTCTTATCAACCTATCGTATGTAAATGAGGCTGTTAGAGGCTTGAAATATGTGTGCTATGTCTATTAAAGGTAGTTGTTTTTTAACCATCACCAAGTGTCGTCTGGTGTTTGGTCCAGGGTGGAAAAGGCCCTCAGTGATCCCAGTCAAGCCTCAGTGACTGGGTCTGAAGTGCTCCAGGGTAGCTAAGAGGAAGCAGCCGTGGCAGAGGTACTCGGTCGGAGTACTGGAGCTCCATTACAGGAGCCTTTTATTCAGCCTCTATATTTGTGTCCAACCAATTTAGGTTAGTGTTTTGTCAATATTACAACAGTGGGTGAGCCCCCTCGCTTGCATAGTATATATGCATTACATATAGGTATATGCTAATTTGTATTGTGCAATTTTGTATATAGATAAAATAGGGGATAATCTGCTAAATACAGATAAAATGGAAAAACAGCGTTTAACTGTGTGAAGGTGAGTGACACTCAGTGAATTACAATTGTCCACTCACAAATTTTCAGATGGAAAACAGTCTTAAATGAAATCCTTTCTTCAGTGGTCACTGTACTTTCCCATCTTCACACTCCCATCATAGGGTTGGAATATGTAGCTCAGAAAGAGAAATATACAAAAGATGTAGTGCACTTCCAGAATGTAGTACAACATGTTTTTCTTTTAGAATCAGATGGAACTCAAAATAAAGAGTCCACTAAATACAAAGAAAAAGAAATCTGTAATACAATTAATAATTTAGAAGAAAAGATTGCAGAAACTAAGAACAATAAGATGAAAAGAGATAGAAGAGACAAGACTTTTTCAACTAGTAATAAAATTAAAAATAGACATAAACAAAATTATAATAGAGACACCAGAATTTTTGAGGGAACATGGAGAAACACATTTATTAGGAGAAATAGCCCAGTTATAAGGAATATTTCCCCTATTCGAAATAGAAATACTTCAATGAGTTATATAAGAAATTCACCTATTGGAACTAGAAAGATTTCAAATAGTTATACACGAAGTCCACCTATCACTAGACGAAAAACATTCATTCCAAATAGACATCAAAATATTTCACAATCACAACATTATCATTCTAAACAAAGAGAAAGAAAATAATCCATTTCCCCAAATCATTATGATTCACCTCCAAAAAGATCTTATGCACAGGTGGCAAGCACTAGTTTAGAACATCCAAATGAGAGGGAGAACCTTTTTTTAGAAGGGCAACCCCGTCACAACGATGGAAGAATAACACAATTTTTCAAACCATGGCACAATCACCAGGAAACACCACCAGACACATAAATTCAACCCCTCCCAAGAGAAAAAGAATGGAGGAGAATCTTCAGAGGGAGGACTTCTTGAGAAAAAGGCATTAGAAAAACAATATGGAATTTACAACAATGAAACAATAAATAAAGAACAAAATCAATTTAAAAGGAAATCACATTTTTACCCTGTAGGAGATAGAGGCCCTTTTTTTGGAAACTTTTAATAATATGATATGCCAGGATTTGGAAAAATTAGAAAAAGAAAAAAATCAACGAGAAAATAAGTATAATATGAGTAAAGAGGAAGCAGCAAGTATAACTAAACTTCAAAAAATGGACACTATAATTATAAAGGAAGCCGATAAAGGGGGGGCCATAGTTATTATGACAAAGGAATATTATATGAATGAAGCACATAGGATTTTGGGAGAAAAAGACACATATATAAAACTCACAGGGGATCCAACAAAAAAATGTAATGCCATCCTTGGAATTCTATTAGATAAAGCATATAAGGACGGTATAATTTCTAAGAACAATAGGGAATATCTTTTCAATAAATTTCCAATAATTCCCATTTTTTATTTTCTCCCAAAATTACACAAGAACCCAATAACACCTCCGGGTAGGCCAATTATCAGTGGCATAAATTCTATATCGGCTCATTTATCAGAATTTGTTGATCACCATCTTCAAAAATATGCTCAGGAAGCCCCTTCTTATTTGAAGGATACCGCTCATATTTTGAGAATCATGGAAACTATAGCCTGGAAACAAGATTTTATTTGGGTAACCATAGACGTTGCCTCATTATATACTGTAATCAGACATAATAAAGGTTTGATTGCAGTGGAACAAGTCATGGAGAGAGATAAAAATGTTTTACCAAATTTTCGAAATTTTATTTTAAATAGTATTCATTATATCCTTAAACATAATTTCTTTTTCTTTGATGACTCATTCTATCTCCAAACAACCGGTACAGCCATGGGGACCAGGTTCGCCCCCAGCTATGCAAACATATATATGCGGGATTGTGAATCCAACCTCATATGGAGTGGGCATGGCTGGGCAGCGAGCCTGGTCCTATGGAAATGTTTCATTGATGACATAATAATGATCTGGCAGGGCTCACGAGAAGAATTATCATCTTTTTTAGATTATATTCATCAAAATGATTATGGTTTGAAGTTACATACAAGATGGATGCTACCACCATTCATTTTCTGGACACATGTTTTTTTGTTGAAAACAATAATATCCAATCAAAATGTTTCTTCAAAAAAACTGAAGGCAACAGTTACATACATAGGAAAAGTTGCCATCAAGATAAATGGTTGGAAACCATTCCAAAAAGTCAACTAATACGGGTTAGGAGAAATTGTACAAAAAATTCAGACTATAAGGAGCAAGCTAAACATCTAAAAAATAAATTTCTAACAAAGAAATATGAACCAACTTTGTTGGATAAGGAGATCAGAGAAATAGAAAAAAAGAATAGGAGAGATTTAATGATATCCAAACCTAAAAAAACTCCCAAAAATAATTACAATTTTTCTTTTATTACACAGTACAATACACAACACTGGAAAATAAAACAGATTTGGAATAAGCATTGGAACATTTTATGCAAAGATCCTATACTAGGCAAAGTGTTACCCCAAAAAACACAAATTATTTTCAGGAGAACTAAAAATCTGAAAAATATGTTAGCTCCTAGCTATGCACTAAAAAATCCACGTAAAGGTACAATATCTAACATTAATGGTTTTAATCCTTGTAACTCGTGCAAAGCATGTAAAAATCAAAAATATATGCAAAAGAGAGAGTTTATAAGCTTCACCACAAAAGAGAGATTTAAGATAAAGTCCAAGAATGTAGTTTACATGTTGCAATGCCCATGTGGAAAGCAGTATGTAGGAAGGACATGTAGAAAACTTAAAGAAAGACTATTGGAACATCAAAATAACATTCGAAAAAAATCAACCAAACATATAGTACCTCTTCATTGTAATACCTGTAATAAGTTCAGTTGGCAAATTTTTCCTTCATGTGCATTGAACATGTAGACCCTTATTGGAGGGGAGGAGATTTGACCAAGAAACTCTCACAGAGAGAAACTTTTGGATAAATAAACTGAAAACACTCCAACCATTTGGTTTAAATTTGGATATTGATTTGTTGAGTTTTTTTGAAGATTAATTTTTTGTCTCATTAGTGTTTTTCTTGTATAAATATTGCACTTTTTCTTCATCTCTAAATAATTTGAACTACAAATAAATTAGTTACTAAAAAAGATTTAAAATAATAATAATTTCTTTGTTCAGTATTGATTGGGGGTTTCAGCTAGCCACCCATGTATTTTAAAGAGGATGTTAAGATATTTTGTTATTTGTTATTTTTTGCTGTATATATATATATTTGGTATCATTCTAAAAATATGCATTGTAAAACCTGGAGATGAGAATTGATATACATATCCATTGTGTAAACTTTTTTATATTTTTTGTATTTAATATATATATTTATTTTTATATATATATATTATTTTTAATGTATATTTTTATGTATATTTTAATATTTTTATTTTTATTTTATTATTCTTTTATATTTTATTTTATTTTTCATTTTTCATTTTTTTTTAATCTTTATTTTTCATCTTTATTTATTCATTTTTTATTGAATTTTCATTGTTATTTTTATTTTATTTTATTTTATTTTATTATTATTTTTCATTTTTTTATAGTATATATTTTATCTATTATTTATTTTCATTATTTTTCCATTAATTATTACCTTTATTTATATTTTTATTTATATTTTTGAAGCTTTTTCTTTAAGAGAATGAAGAGGAAGTTAGCAATGGATATATTTTCATATTTTCATATGTGCATACTATATTGTGATTTCTACTCTAAATACATCTATGTCGTGCCATCCAGAGTGGTTTTTAATTGCTCCCCTATTTCTTTTATTTATTCATATACCCTGAGAGTAATTGAGATTGTGAAACGAATGATCGTTTCTTACTTCCGGGTTCCTGGAACGCAAGATGAAACGCATACGGCGCACGTGATGACGTCACGTGGTTCGAACAAGCAGGAAGTGCCGCCCAGACAGAAACAGAACACCGGCCGGGAATTATTGAATAATAGACGCTACAGGGGATATAAAAGAACTGTGGGAGGGAAATGTATTTTATAATCTTGTTGTCATTGATGTACCCTGAGGAAGTCCGGTTTTAGGACGAAACACGTAGGACGCCCAGTGGTGATTTGTTTTATACTTATATGTAAGTTATTAAAAAAAAAATGTACTACATTCTGGAAGTGCACTACATCTTTTGTATATTTCTCTTTCTGAGCTACATATTCCAACCCTATGATGGGAGTGTGAAGATGGGAAAGTACAGTGACCATTGAAGAAAGGATTTCATTTAAGGCTGTTTTCCATCTGAAAATTTGTGAGTGGCCAATTGTAATTCACTGAGTGTCACTCACCTTCACACAGTTAAATGCTATGTTTTTCCATTTTATCTGTATTTAGCAGATTATCCCCTATTTTATCTATATACATTTGCTGAAGACAGAAGGAAGTCTTTTGGGGACCTATCTGGATACTTTACCTATTACAGGGAAGTTCCGGTTTGTTTTAAGTTTATACACTTTTTTCACTGGGGTTGTGTTCACATATTCTGTTTGTGCAATTTTGTGCCTGTTTTTTTTCTAAGTCTTGTCTCACTATACTGCCCTTTAGTTCACTGTCTGCTTGTCTGTTGGGTGAATCTTTTGTCTGGCCTTTTTCCATAATGGAAGAGTCACTGAGTCGACGATTAATACATCTGTTGCCGCAACAGTTGAGAGAGCTCTATCCATGGGTTTCAAGCAAACTCCTATTCAGATCAGACCCTCTTCGGGCTCTAGACATTCCAGGACTAATGTGACTGACTCCGGTGATTCAGACTCCTCTGTCAGGGACATTCTCATTCCATTTAACACCATTGAAAGGATGAAGGCACACATCCCATGAAGGCATGGCTCCAGCTAAACAGTCCAGGGAGGTTACCACATCGGCTCGGGGGTGCCTCCTGTTGAATTACTTTGAAGACAAGGGCCAGGATCTGAAGGATGAAGCATGGGAGGTAGAATCCAAATTGGACTCTGCATTCATCCAGGAAACATTTCTGTATGAGCCCAAGACAAGGCAGAGTTTGGTGCATGAGATAGGGCTCCGACAAAAATTCCAAAGTCCTCTTGGACACCTCAGGTCATATTGCAACATCCTTGCTCTGGAGATTGGATTCTGCCAGATCATCTAGCTAAGTTCACACACAAGTGGCTCTGAAAGCAGCTAGAAAAGGGAAGTTGGAACCTTTTGTGGTCAAAATATCAGCGTCCCACTTTTCTGATAAAATCCCCCAGACTCCAGAATTTGACCCACTCATGATGACCTTCATGGCGTTCAGTGGGCGTGACCCATACAAAGATATAGAGAAGGGCTTTAAGGGAGCTCAGGACAAGCTCTTGGATACCATCTGGCCTATCTCCCACATTATGTACCTGGCTGACTATGTGCTGTCCAAAACTGACTACTTTGACACCAATATGGTGCGTGAATGGGCTCATGACATTCGAGAATGGTCGAAGCTGAGTTTTTGGTTTGTGGGCAACGCCAATGTAGCACTTTCTTGCTCTACATAGACTGCAAACTGGCTGACCTGGGCCTGAAAGAACTGTGACCACTTGCATAAGACCGACTTATCGGTGAAGCTTTCATCAAGGAACTTCACAAGCATGTGAATGGTTTCACTTTTCTTCATAAGGCCCACACCTCTATAAGGGGTGTTTTTGACAGGGCTGCTTGGCAGAAGGGATACGCAGCCAACTGTTTCTGTCCATCAGGCCCTCGTTCTATTTAGCCACAACACTTCTATCCAGAGGTGGGTGGACAGGTACCAAGGATATCAGTATCAGTGGGGTACAGACAGAGGTTGGGTGCCTGTGGATGCACAAAGTTCTCCTCTGGTAAGTCCTCCTCATGTTTCACCTCCCTGCTTAATATCAATTGTCTGAAACTTCTGGCAGGCTCCTTCACCATTTGTGGCCTAGTGAGAGGAATATATTACTGCTGCACTCTGCTCCATATGGACAATGTGTTTGCAGTGTGATACATCAATTGGTTAGGGGATGTTTGCTCTCACCAGTTAATGGAGATAACAAAAGAGATATACAACTTCTGTGTTAATTGCAACATTACCTTGAGGGCGAAATACCTTCCGGGAGAGTCGAACTTCTGGGTGACACTAGAGGAACACCAGTGATTGGCAACTGGACTTGGAAATATTCTCCCTTCTGGATTCCCTTAGGGATCCTTTACAACTGGACCTGTTTGCTTCCTACACCAATCATCCATGCCTTTCTCCAATTCTGGCCAAATTTGTGAACGTAAGCATTTTCCCCCTTCGCAATGATTGTGAGGATGATCCATCACATCCACTTCCAACAGGTACAGATTGAGTTGCTCACCCCATTCTGGCAGATTCAGCCGTGGTTCCCAGATCATCTGGACACTTCTACAACCCAGCTATCCAACTCTTCTCATGGATCCACGAGGGGGACTCCACCCTCTGATTTTAGAAGACCGACCGTGTCAAGTGCTTGAATGCTTTGTGGGGTTACTGACACGTCGGTGTTAGGAATCTGATTCCACTGACATTTTCTACCCATTTTGTTCCTTCAGATCCCCATTTTTTTAGAACTTTCTATTTTCAACCGTGTTTTCACACTGCTTTTTCTCTATTAGTTAATAATGCAAAATATGAAGTCTCCTGTCATGTTGTAAAATGTAAGATCTAAGATTTAAGGATAGTATGTAGCCACAGAGAGGGTAGGTGAGGCTACATAATAAGGCACATTTCCTGCCCACGCACAAAGTGAGGTAGAAGAGGTGGGTAGAAACGAATGGTGCTTACATACCTGTACCTCCACTAATTTCTATTGAATTCAATATAAATATTATATTTCCCTACAAAATACTTTTAACTTCTAAAACACAGTTAGTTATTATTATTATTATTATGTTATGTTATTATTTATATAGCGCCATCAAATTCCACAGCGCTTTACAATGGGTGGACGAACAGACATGTAGTTGTAACCAGACAAGTTGGACACACAGGAACAGAGAGTTGAGGGCCCTGCTCAATAAGCTTACATGCTAGAGGGAGTGGGGTAAAAGGTAAGGATAGTATTAGACTAATGACAGTTGCAAGAGAGGAATCAGTCGGGAGCTATTAACAGTTTAATTGATGCGCTTTTATGAAGAAGTGGGTTTTTAATGATTTTTTTGAAGGAGTAGAGACATTTTTTTGAATGGGTGAGCATTTAACGGAGGAGGGAAGTGAGTTCCACAGGAACGGTGCAGCACTCGAGAAGTCTTGAAGGCGAGCATCAGAGGTGGGAGTACGGACAGAAGATAGACGAAAATCTTCAGCAGAGCGTAAGGGCCTAGATGGGACATACTTGTGTATTAGGGAGGATAAATAGGTGGGAGCAGCATTATGTAGAGATTTGAAAGCAAGAACCAGAAAGCAGAACAAGAATTGAGCCCTATATCTTACAAGAAGCCAATGTAGGGACTGACAGAAGGGTGAGGCGTGGGAGGTGCGGGCGGACAGGAAGATGAGCCTCACTGCCACATTCATTATGGACTGTAACGGCACAAGTTGGGAGCAGGTAAGACCACTGAGAAGTGGATTACAGTAGTCAAGGCGAGAAAGGACAGTGGAATGGACCAGCACCTTAGTCGCATCTGGTGTTAAGTAGGGTCGGATGCGCACAATGTTTTTGAGATGGAAACGACAGGATTTGGCGATAAACTGAACATGAGGCTTGAAGGAGAGGTCAGAGTCAAAGAGAACACTTAGGCAGCGAGCCTGTGTGGTGGAGCTGATGGTAGCACCATTGACTTGGAGGGAGACAGACACAGGAGTAACAACACTTGAGGGAGGAAAGACCAGAATGTCAGGTTTGGTCAAGTTGAGTTTAAGGAAGTGGGCAGCCATCCACTTAGAAATAGCAGAGAGGCAGTCAGAGACATTAGTCAAGAGGGTCGGGGAGAGATCAGGAGAGGACAGGTAGATTTGTGTGTCATCTGCATAGAAATGATATTGAAAGCCAGAGGAGCTAATGAGGTTACCAAGGGAGGCAGTATAGATGGAGAACAGTAGGGGACCAAGTAATCTCAATATCCGTATACCCACCTAAACTTAGAGACCCAACTCTATTATACCAAAATGTTTAACATGACTTACACCTGGAAAGTGGGATGAATGCTTTTGCTGCATTAAGCAATGGTGGCACAACCAAGTGTTTATATGATTGGCAGTGGTGTATCTTGGTTTTGTGCTGCCCTAGGCAGGACAAAACTCAGACACCCCCCCCCGCGCGCACGCGCCACCCCCACCCAACCCTTCCCACTTGCCCCGCCTTCTAAATACACACACATTCACTAACAGATACGCATACACTAGCTAACAGACACACACAGTCAGACACACACAGTCGGACACACACACACACACACTAACAAACACACACAGTCGGACACACACTAACAAACACACACAGTCGGACACACACACTAACAGACACACACAGTGAGACACACACACTAACAAACACACACAGTCGGACACACACACTAACAAACACACACAGTCGGACACACACACACTAACAGACACACACAGTGAGACACACACACTAACAAACACACACAGTCTGACACACACACTAACAAACACACACAGTCGGACACACACACACTAACAGACACACACAGTGAGACACACACACTAACAAACACACACAGTCGGACACACACACACTAACAGACACACACACTAACAGACACACACACTAACAGACACACACTGTCGGACACACAGTCACACACACACAGTCAGACACACACAGTCAGACACACACACTAACAGACACACACACACACACACACACACTAACACACACAGTCACAGACACACACACTAACAGACACACACACTAACAGACACACACACTAACAGACACACACATACACACTAACAGACACACACACTAACAGACACACACACACACTAACAGACACACACAGTCAGAGACACACACACACACTCACATTAACACATTTTTTTTTTATTTACTCCCCCCCCCCCCTACCTTTGGGAATGCTGGCTGCAGGACGGCCCTGGCGGGCAGGCTGGGCGGCCGGCGAGGGAGCTCTTCCCCTGAGCTCTCTGCTCAGCTCCCTCGCGCCCGCAGAGTGAGGCTGGGAGGCGGAGCCAGAATATGACGTCATATTCCGGCTCCCAGTCTCACTCTGCGGGCGGCGCGCGAGGGAGCTGAGCAGAGAGCTCAGGGGAAGAGCTCCCTCGCTGGCCGCCCAGCAACCAGCCCAGCATGTCTGTTAGCCGCAAGGCTAACAAGACATTTGCCTTGGGCATTTGGGGGCGGCGTTTTTTGCCGCCCCCTGGAAAATGCCGCCCAAGGCAAATGCCTTGTTTGCCTCGCGGCTAATACGCCCCTGATGATTGGAGCAGTTGGTGTGTGTATAGTAGCAGCAATATTGTGTATTCAAAATACAGAGGTTAATCCGATAACTTCTTAAGAAAAGTATAAACATCTCTTTTAGAATGTAGTGTAGCACCAACAGATATAAAGCAGATTGGTTTAATGGGTCACAAGTATGAACACCTTCCAGTGTTTGGTACCATCTAGAGCAGATTTTCTAGAGTGTTCTGAAGATTCCATGTTTTGGCTGTCCATGCCTATAAAAGTAACCAGGGACCATAAACCCAGGAATGATGTCTTGTAACTCATAGGGTTTAGTCCTAGTCACTGTGCTAGTCAGAAATTCCAAGCGAAACCGCAGCAAATACTTAGACGAGTCCATGGATGCTCCGAGAAGATTGGTGATCTAGGCGTCTGAGGGTAACCTTAGTCCTTGTAATATTCTGTCCATGAAAACACTGGTCAACTAAAGCGATAATTGTCAGCCTTAACCCCTTAAGGATGGCGGGCATTCTATGCCGTCCTTAAGGGGGTAGCTCTAAATGCCGGTGGGCAGCATAGAACTTCCTCGCTGTTCTTTCCGCCCACGTGGCCGACACCATTCGCCCATTGCAGATCACAGTCGGGGAACCTGCCTGTCAACTGGCTATTGACCACTTTCTGCAACATCTGAATGCGATCAGTGTTACTGTGTGTCAGCCTATTCATGAATTGACTGACACACGTGGCCGCCACCATTCCCCCTGTGCAGATCGCGGTCGGGGACATACCAGGTTGATTTTTATTATTGCCAGTTGATAAAGCCCTCTGTGGCGAAATGCGTTTTGGCTATTTTTATATATTTTTACTATACTAATAAAGGAATATTGGCTCTTTTACTATTTACTTGCCATATACCTTTTATTTTATATCTTTATTTTAATTTATTTTTCTACCTGGTCACACGTCACTTTGGAGCTGACAACCGTCCAAAGAATCCTAGGTGGGGATTATACCACCCACGCCATCATATTGAGCAGTATATCCTGCTCATACAAATGTGAGTACTTTTTCTACTTTTCAGACTCATTTTTATTACAAATACAGTGAGCACTATATTTGGCTTTTATTTCTCTTTCATACCGAGGATTTATCTACACCTATATCCCACCAGTGGGGGGGCAAACGCCACTGAATGCTAATCACACTTGAGTGAGTATATGCTCTCGAATAGGTGAGTGAAATACCTCCCTAATATTTATCTTATTTTATTTACTCAAACACAGTTTGCACTATTGGAGTCTCTCTGTTTTTTCATTTGCATGTCCATCATTGAGTCAAGATTTCCCAAGCTATAGAAGATCCAGCTTCTCATTGAATACATTATATACTCAAGTCTCTACTAGCCTATTGGAACCCACAAGAAGCCTACTATATCGGGACTATTATGTACATATTTATTTTTATTCTTTGCTTATACTTTTATCATATGTGAGTACTATATATCTATTTATTTACCTTTTTCTGTATAGCGCGACCTGTTATTGTGTTGTGGTTGGGGACATGCCCCCTGTGGCAAATTACCGCGATCTGCAACATCTGATCGCAGTGACAGTCAGTCACTGCGATCAGTGTTACTGTGTGTCAGCCAATTCAGACACCCCCCTCTGTGCAGAGCCCCCTCCCGCTGCAGATAGCGGTTTGGAGGCATGGCTGGCAACCCAAGCAGCCCCCTGTGGCCAATGACCGCGATCTGCAGCATGTGATCACAGTGACAGCTAGGCACTGTGATCACTGTTACAATGTGTCAGCCAATGATTTCAAATCACTGGCTGACACTTTGTCTCTGCCCCTCTGCTCACCTCACTTTGATCTGAGAGAGAGAGAGGCAGAGAGATCGTTGGTACAGCAGCTCTTTTTTTAACCCTTTCAGTGCTAATCACAGCATTAACACTGTGATCAGCCTGATTAGGGCTTTTAGTACTCTTGTATTATATAATAATTTTTTGCAGGGTCAAAAAAAATGTAAAAATGTTTTGGGACCCTTTGTGTCAGTTGCAGCAACCCTTAACCCCTTCCCTGCTGCTGTGATCACTGTACTGTACAGTATATCTACTGTAAAGTACTGTATCAGTGATCACTGTGATCAGAGGGCTCTCTGATCAGGCTGACCTTTTTTTAGGGTTATTTTTATAAAAAAAATAACCCTTTCAGTACTGATCGCAGCTGACTAAACTGTGATCAGTACATTTATTTTATTTTTCGAGGTGGGTGTTAGGCAGGTAGATAGGTAATGTGACGAAAGTTACCTCGTCACTGGCTTTTGGATGGGCCTGTTTGCCAGCCTCCTACCCTGTGATTATAGCCCTGACAAACTGAACCTGGTCACGGGTTCTTGGAGGGGCCTGCTGGCCAGCTTCTTGCTTCAAGACTATGGGCCCTGCAAAAGATCGTGCCCAATGCACTTTAAAAGGCTCTGTTCATGTGAAGTATGTACTTTTGGACTCTAAACAGAGAGACCGACCGTTAGCCCTAATTCTCTGGAGCTGTTTTGGGCATGGGACCATGTGCACGGTGGGTCAAAATAAGACTTCCAGGAAATTCCTGAACCCCTGAACTGATCTGGTAGATTTTTTGATATGTTGGTCACCCAGATCAGGGTTATCAGGGGATGTAACATTTGTGGGGGTTTATGTATTTTAGGGTACTTTTGGAGTGTTTTAAAAAAGTGTGTTTTTTCTGTGCTTGGAGATAATTGGATTAGAATTTGAACAGTTACTGATCCAATTATCTCCCAAGCAGAGGGGAGGGATTGTATGCTATGTGTAGGAGTGTTGTGCATTTTAACTCTGTTGTTATTGGTTTACAAGTTTGTGTCACAGTCCCCAACAAGGTCAATGTGGGTGTCACCCTTGCATGGGAACTTGCATAAAAAAACCAGGGTGGCTACCATTAAAACAGAATGCGTTACCCCTCATGTTTGGGGTATTGGAGAAGTACATACACTCTGGGGATTGCTATATCGCAATACTCCCCTGAGTATAATCACTAGCTATTCTAAGAGCTGTTCCTGCTATGCTCTCTGGACTAGGAGAGGTCTACCCACTGGAAGCTGGATCCTGGTCTTGGGTCCAGGATGGGTGGAGGACAGTGAGACCCCAACCAAGCTGCGGCTGTTCCGTATATGGTGGTTATGGTGTTCCAGTACGGTGCTTATGTTGCTCACAAGTACTAGGAAGCAGCGATTTTATTCGTTAATTGTCCCCCTAGAATGGCACGTCACTACTCAGCAGAGGAGGCGTATGCCATTCTGGCAGGCAATGATAGTGACACTCTGCAAGACAGTGACACTATCACTGTATCTGAGACCTTTAAGTGAGACCGTTAAGTGACGGTGCCCCACCACCACCCACAAGAGGACACTTAGAATGCCCAATGCCAGACGGAGACTGGGTGCCCCCAAACATGATGGCACCAGAAATACCACCGTTCACTGTTCACACCTGGCATCACTGTAACAATGTACGACTGCGAGCCAATTCGTTTTTTTGAGCTCTTTATGTCGGATGATGTATTTGAACTCATGGCTCAGCAAAGGAATTTGTTTGCTATGCAGTATCTTTCTGCACATCCGGGGTCCCATTATATTAGCAGGATTATGTGCGACCCACGGATGTTGCAGAGATGAAGCGGTTTTGGGCTTTAACCCTAGTGACGGGTATAAGGAAAAAGCCCAGTATCAGGTTCTACTGGAGCAAGCAACGCATCCTGGCTACCCCTCTTTTCCCTGAGGTTATGCATAGGGATCGCTACCTGCAACTGCTGTAATTCCTTCATTTTAATGATAAATCACTGTGTCCCCCTAGAAACGACCCACTTTTTGACAGGCTCTATAAAATTCAGCCCTTTATCCAACTCCTGTCAGACATATTTTGTGAAAATTATGTCCCCGACAAAAATATTTCAATTGATGAATCCCTAATGAAATTCAAAGGTCGACTGCTATTTAAACAATACATACCATCTAAGCGGTCCCGATATGGCGTTAAATTTGATAAATTATGTGAATCCTCTACTGGTTACACATGGGTGTTTTGCATTTACCAGGGGAAGGATAGTCATCTTGACCAACCTGGATGCCCTGAGTCTGTGGGTATAAGTGGCAAGATTGTTTGGGATCTAATCCTTCCCTTGTTGAATAAGGGATATAGGCTATGGGTTGACAATTATTATACCAGTATACAATTATTTAAAAATGTATATTGCTTTAAAACCCTAGCCTGTGGCACAGTGAGGAAGAATCGCAGGGGTCTCCTCCAAACCCTGACAAGAGGCAGAAGTAGAGGTTGCTCTTCAGCTCTCCGCCAGGATGAGTTGTTTGCCCTTCGCTTCACAGATAGGAAGGATGTATACATGCTGTCTACAATGCACAATGAAAGTACAATGCCAGTGTCTGTGAGAGGTAGCACTGAGCATCTGGAAAAGCCGAAGTGTATTGTAGACTACAGAAAGTTTATGGGGGGAGTAGACTTGGCTGACCAATGCATACAGCCCTATCTGGTGAACCGAAAAACTAGGACCTGGTACAAGAAAATTGCAATCTATGTGAGCCAGATTGCAATTTTCAATGCCTATGTCCTCTATAAAAAAGAGGTCATGGGGCGGAGTCTAGCAGCCGAGCTGAACGGTCGCACAGCAAAAGAGCTCTGGCTTTTTCAGGCCACAACCACTATTACCCGCATATTGGGCTCCCCAAAGGGACAGTAAGCAGCAAGGAATACAATGGGATGCAAAACCAAAAAAATAAAGCAGGACAGACCGCGGTCAGGACCAAATATTGTGGATCTCCTACAGCAGACGCATGAGACCACTAGGCCCAAGATGGTTGCCTACCTGGAAAACTACTCAGAGATGTCAGTCGACTTCTCCTCGGGAGAAGAGGCGGTAGACCTCACCCCTGTGCAAAGGCAGAAACCGGCTACCCAGACAGCTGACACCTCTCCAGTGACTACGGCGGTACTGAAGGTGCTCCTCGCGGACCTTCAGAAAAACATCCAAGCCGACGTCGCCACGCTCCGCAATGACATACAAGGCCTGACAGGCCGCATGGGAGCATTGGAGACTGCCTCCAGCGCCTGCTCGGACCAACTGACCTCTCTCCAGCAAGTGGTCCAGGGGTTCCAAAGGCAGAACGAGGCACACGAACACCACTTCGCGGCCCTGGAGGACGCACGCCGGGTCACTCAACAGGCCGAGGTACCGCACCTGCTAAGACGCCTTCTGACAGCCCTGCTATTAACAAGGCAGGCAAAGGCAGATGCTCTGGATGGCTTCTTCCGAGCCCTGAAACTGGCCTCGGCGCCAGCCACAGCACCACGAGACCTCATTGTGAGGTTCCAGCACCACTCGACCAAAACCGCAGTACTAGCGACGACTAGACTGTTCCCCATATACATTTGAAGCGATGGAATTGTCTTTTTACACAGACCTCACTGGGGGCACACTGGCATGGCGGAGGTCACTCAGACCTCTTACAATGCTACTACGGAAACGTGGTTTAACTTACAAATGGCACCAAACCCACAACCTGAGGATACTGCAAGGAGAGACTGAGCACAAGGTACGAGACCTT
This sequence comes from Pelobates fuscus, assembly GCF_036172605.1. Lineage (NCBI taxonomy): Eukaryota > Metazoa > Chordata > Amphibia > Anura > Pelobatidae > Pelobates > Pelobates fuscus. The sequence continues at coordinate 71,804,039 of NC_086325.1, read as the reverse complement.
CAAGAAGCCAAAGCGTTATTACCCACACTGGGACTCTCACAGGACACTCTGACTACCGAGGAGCCCCAGGGAGCAAGCAAGCTACAGAGCAGATGGAACCCTGACAGAGTAACACCTTTTGTCCCCCGAGGACCCACAGCGAACATGAACGGGACTGGGCCAACCTGAAACACCCTGGCTGCTTCACCGTAACACACCAGAGCTTTTTAGTACAAATTTTACTAGTTCAACAGTTATAATTAGAATGTATGATATTGATAGTATTCAACACGTTACTTGCTGTTCTCCGCAGGGAACAGCATTACCTCCCCCCCCCTCCCCCCCGTCTGACACTAGCCTCACATATTGTTTAGGCATAACCCAGACGCACTCAGGCGCACTCACTAGCGGCAATAAATATATCTAGCCCTAATCAGTAAGCCTTGGGCAGGGCCGGTGCTAGGATTTTTAGTTACACAGGCGAAGATGCATTTTGGCGCCCCCAACCCTCATTAAAAAAAAAAAATGCATCTTCACCTGTGTGTCTTTCCAAGCCACAGGCACACAGGCATCATTTTTCAGTCACACAGTCAAAGTCATACAGGTACACTGTCATACAAAGACAGAAATAATCATACAGAGACATACAGACACATACAGTCAGAGACATACAAGCAGAGATATACATGCATACAGAGACATGCAGGCATATAAAGACATACATGCATACAGAGGCATACCGTCATACAGACACATACATACAGATAGGCATACAGAAACATACATAGAAAGACATTCAGGCACATACATACAGACATACAGGCATAAATAAACATACATACAGAGACATACAGGCATGCAGACACATACATACATACAGAGGCATACCGTCGTACAGACACATACAGAGGCATACCGTCATACAGACACATACATACATACAGAAACATGCATACAAAGACATACAGGCATACAGAGACACACACATACGTACATACAGAGACATAAAGGCATACAGTTACATACATGCATACAGAGACATATATACAGACATTGAGAGACAAACATACATCCAGTTACATACATGCATACAGAGACATACAGAAACATACGTACAAGACATACAGACACATACATACATACAGAGGCATACCATCATACAGATACATACAGACAGGCTTACAGAAAAATACATACTCACACACACACACAAACTCACAGACACATACTCGAACACACACATACTCACATGCACACACACACTGACAGACACACACACACACTGACAGACACACACACACTGACTGACAGACACACACACACACACTGACAGACACACACACACTGACAGACGCACACACAGACAGACACACACACACACACACACATACACACAGTAATTAATTATCTAAATAAAATTTAAATTTCCCACCCAGCCTCCCTACCTGGAGTGCTGGCGTGGGTCTTTCATTGGTGGTCCAGTGGGGCTGCTGGGAGGCGTGCGGCTGAAGTTGATTAGGAGGCGGCGAGGGAGCTCTCTGATCTCTCTGACCGGCTCCCTCGCAGGCTGTTTACTGATGCCGCGGGAGCCGGAATATGACGTCATATTCTGGCTCCCGCGGCATCAGCAAAAGGCGCGCGAGGGAGCCGGTCAGAGAGATCAGAGAGCTCCCTCGCCGCCTCCTAATCAACTTGTGCCGCACGCCGCTCCGCTCCGCTCCGGGGATCCAGGAGGTGACCAGGCAGGAGGGAGCACTTCCCTCCTGCCGGTCACTGGAATTTTGCGCCCCCAGCGCCGGTGCGCCCTAAGGCGGCCGCCTGTGCCGCCTTATGGACGCGCCGGCCCTGGCCTTGGGGGCACCGCAGGGCTAAATACATAGGGCATCCGTTTTGCCATTTCTTTTCTTTACTTCCTTTTATATATATATATATATATATATATATATATATATACTTCCTTTTATTCTTGAATTTTTTAATTTTACTCCACCAGGCCAGGAATCAGCATATGTAGCACATACACACATAAACAGGCCTAGGTGGGCAACCTACCCAATTTAAGCTTACAAGCGGATCTCAACTGTTTTATATTAGCACTCTTAGCACGTTCTCTAACATAAAAAATGTACAGAGTATTTTTAATAAGCATGATTTCACAATGTCTATTACCCTGGTCAATAGTTCTGTCAATGTAACACTCGTTCTGATTGCACTTGTTAGCAATGTTATTATATATTTTTACAATGCGGATTAGCCTGTCTAGTGAACGCATGCCTTGGCCTCTCATGCTGCATTAGATCACCCACTTAAAACGGCCTTAACTTGTATTGAGCACTTCATTCGCGCTATGCTTATCTGTACAGCCAACCTAGCTAGGTACCTGCAACACAGCGACATAGACTTCAATGGCCTATATCATAACCTTGCACACTTAGCAGCGCTCACAAATCTTGTTACACACAGTTCACTTGCAAGCACTGTACTAATTCAGCATGCACACCCTTCACAAAAAAGCGCAGATTAAGCCAGTAAATATCATTGTAATGAGTAACCAATATTAATCCAAGATCTGTTTATGCATCTATACATAAAAAATGTGCACTGTTTAAATGCCATAATTGTAAAATAAACGTGATATGTTTAGGCTTACGAACGCTATTGTGGCGAGGTAAGCTGTCTTAATAAAAAAAAAAGGAGGTCATAGGTAAGCCCTGCCCTTTCCTCGAATTCAAGCTAAGCCTTTTATCCCATATGTTATTTACACAGCCCCCCAATCCCACTTTGGAATCAGGAGATCGCCAAAGACTTTGTGGTAAACACTTCCCTTCCCGAATCCCTCCGACCCCCAATAAAAAAGCTCCCCAAAGAAAGTGCCTTGTTTGCTACAAGAAAGGAGTCCAAAAGGACTCCAGTTATTATTGCCCAACCTGCCCATGTCTACCCGCCCTCTGCATAACAGACTGTTTCAAAGTCTACCATACCGAGCTGAATTACTAAATCACTCTGTATGGGACTTTGGCAGTTTGTTTGCTTGATTTCCCTGGATTTCTGACCTCACACTATTCATAATAAGAATTGCAGGAGTAAGAACAAATTCTGAAGATCGTCAATACCGTTACCATCTTTTTTTACTTTATCGTCTTATTTGCCTTGTTTGTTTCCTAACTGTTTTACTAACCAACAAGTGCAATAAATATCAGTTTTAAATATTTAACATTCCAATATTGTAACCTTAAAGAAAAAGACAAAGATTACGGGAAGGTAATAAGTGTATACCTTTAGAAAATATGCAAATTATAACACACATTATCCAAAGCAATCAGTCCTTAAAGGACCACTATAGGCACCCAGACCACTTCAGCTTAATGAAGTGGTCTGGGTGCCTGGTCCATGTAGGGTTAACCCTTTTTTTTATAAACATAGCAGTTTCAGAGAAACTGCTATGTTTACACTAAGGGTTAATCCAGCCTCCAGAGCCTCTAGTGGCTGTCTCATTGACAGCCGCTAGAGGCGCTTGCGTGTTTCTCACTGTGAAAATCACAGTGAGAAGACGCCAGCGTCCATAGGTAAGCATTGTAAATGTTTTCCTATGAACTGGCTGAATGAGCGCGCGGCTCCTGCACCGCATGCGCATTCAGCCGATGACGTCACTAGGAAGGAGGAGAGGAGGAGGAAAGCTCCCCACCCGGCGCTGGAGAAAGGTAAGATTTTAACCCCTTCATCTCTCCAGAGCCCGGCGGAAGAGGGACCTTTAGGGTGGGGGCACCCTCAGGGCACTATAGTGCCAGGAAAACAAGTATGAATAACATATTCATTATATGATTTGTATCTGCTATTTTTATCAGATGAAAACTTGATAGTGCTTCTCTTAATTTCAGTACAAAAAAGCAAAATGAACAAGCTGTGAGACTAGCATTTTTGCATCTGCTATAAAACCTTTTGTGTTTCCATCTGGAACAGTTACATTTTCAAATACATCCAACTGTGGGGTTGATTTAATATTTAATCACATTAATTCTAATCTCAGCAAAAATAAGAAAACACAGGCCACATGATGAACTAGAATAGAACATGGAGGCCAGTAACTTATCTGTTAAAAAAAATACTAAGAATTAATAAATCACTTACTTTTATCTCATGGGTAATGCTTCCATTACAAAGCAATTCCAGTAAGATGATTTTGAGCCAAAGCAAATAATAGCAAGGGGGAAAAAGGCCTGCCAGTATAAATGTCCAAATATTTTGAGAAAAAAAAAATCCCCTTAAAAGAAAGTGTTTTTCTTGTTTTCATGTTTCTAGTTGTAATGCAACCCAAGATACAAAGTCATGGTTGATTGCAAAACCATCTTGTGGGGAACCCAAGCAGTATATGGCTTCAATTTGTATTTGATAATCAGGTTTGGATGATTGAAAATTACAAAAGCATTGCTTGATTTCATTAATCTCAATATGCAGATATCTGTGTCGGAATTTAGCTCACAGATTCTATCGGATCACCAGACTGTCAATGGTAGCTGGTGCTGATGGTGTAATGCATACATCAGATCCCACATTTTCCATTGGTAGTCTGTTAGTCACGAAGATGACGTTGAACATGAGTTTTGCAGTACACTTGTAGCTGTACTTGTAAAATGGATGCCATCAGCTTATTGCACAGTTACAGATTTGAACTATCTATCTGGTCAATTCTTGCTGTACAGGAGATTATAGGAGTAGCAAAGGAAAATAATACAAACCAGAATAAGAGGCCCCTGATTTATCTTTTGCATATTTTGAGCATATAATCATTATATCCCCCTTCCTCCCTACCCCCTTATCTATAGTGCCCTTTAGTTCACGCAGAAAAGGTCCCCTCTCCAAAGGATTAAAGTAACACTTTAAGTTTTGTCTGCCATTTCACTGTCCAGTCCCTTAATCAATCGAAATCTCCCTGCAACCCAGTAATATTCTGCTCACATTATACCATCAGCTTTGTACCATCTGCAAACACTGACACATGGCTTTCAATACCTATTTCAAGATCATTTATAAATTGGTTGAATAGAACCTTTCCCTGAAGGACACCGCTTACCACTTTGGTCCATTTGAGAACTTACCATTAATAACAACTCTCTGTACTCTATCTTTAAGCCAATGTTCTACCCAAGAACAAAAGTTGTAATCCAGATCAATTTCTTTTAATTTGAACAATTTTTTATGGCATGGAACCATATCAAACACCTTACTTCTACTTACTTCTTTGTAAAATTCAATTAAGTTGCTCTGACATGATCTGTTTCATAAAACCATGCTAATTGCTGCTATTGACATTATTGTTCCCAATGAATTCCTGAATACTATCCATCAATAACCCTTCAAATACTTTTTTAGCCAATGCTCCTAGGTCTACAACGTCCAGGCAGAGATTTGGAACCCTTTTTGAACATAGGAACTACACCTGCTTTCTCTAGTCCTGTGGTATGATTCCTGAAAAAGAATCCTAAAATCCTGAAAAGAAAAAAACAAAAACAAACATAATGATAGAGAAACAAAAACAAAATACCATCTGGCCCTGAGGCTTTGTTTGACTGTTCTAGTTGCTGTAGCACCTTATCTTGAGTCATCCCATCACAAATTGCCCGCATTTTTAAAAAGCAATAAACATATCCTGTTTATCCTCAGTTTTTTTGAATTTATGCCATTGAGTTGTAAAGTTGCCCTTGCCTTATTGAAATTGGCCTTTTTAAAATCATGTTTTAGGGGGCGGGGCCTGACAACCAAGATGGCCGGTCGCACAATCTAAGAGCTCCTATACTAAAGAGCATAATCGGGCTACTACAGAGCGACCTACTAAAGATGGCAACAAACGGTGCCCAGGGATCGACCCAGAACACCATGAGACACAGAATGGTACCGGTCCGGTTCCAATCCGACGCAGAAAAACCTATGTCGACCATGCGGCCCACATCAGAGCAATGCCTGAGATACGGGGGAATCGGACGATCACCCGGCACAGGACACGCTCACAAGCGAGACCTCCACACAGCCCTGCTACCCCCCCCTATGGACCGGCGGGGGATATCCCGGTCCTCGCTGGGGGCGACTACCCCCACAAAGCTGCCTGACAGGGCGACAATGTCCAAAGCAAAACGTGGAGGCCCAAACAAGATGGCGGCACGGCTGCAGCCTACAACAAAGCATCCACTTACTGAGCCACCTAAGTGTACATGGGAGTTCTATGTCCGACTCTGAACCAGCCTCTGGACACAGCTAAATACCCGGAGACTGACCTTCAAGCAGGTGATGAGAGCGGTAGCGGGATGGATCCGCCCAGCAATCCGACGCCACGTGGTAGTAAATCCCCCTCGAGCCAGATCGAACCCCCGACAGAACCGGAGCCAAAGGCCAACACAGCGGGACACAGTGCAAGGATGCTTGGACACCAGGGTTAATGCCCCCAAGCACCAGAGCGAGAACCGCCGGAGCACACAACCTGCCCGCCCTTCAGCGGCCCCAGCAACCTATGCCCAGCTTGACTCGCTCCCGCACAGGAGGAATCATGGTACCGACCACGACGCTGAAACCAATATAACATCTCAACATTCACAAATATACATTTCTGACATTCAAAAACAAAACAAAAACAAATCAGTGACCAATATAGCCACCTTTCTTTGCAAGGAAACTCAAAAGCCTGCCATCCATGGATTCTGTCAGTGTTTTGATCTGTTCACCATCAACATTGCGTGCAGGAGCAACCACAGCCTCCCAGACACTGTTCAGAGAGGTGTACTGTTTTCCCTCCTTGTAAATCTCACATTTGATGATGGACCACAGGTTCTCATTGGGGTTCAGATCAGGTGAACAAGGAGGCCATGTCATTAGATTTTCTTCTTTTATACCCTTTCTTGCCAGCCACGCTGTGGAGTACTTTGAAGGATGCAGACTTCTTCCTGTACCACTGCTTGAAGAAGGTGTCTTCCAGAAACTGGCAGTAGGACTGGGAGTTGAGGTTGACTCCATCCTCAACCCGAAAAGGCCCCACAAGCTCATCTTTGATGATACCAGCCCAAACCAGTACTCCACCTCCACCTTGCTGGCGTCTGAGCGGGCTGGAGCTCTCTGCCCTTTACCAATCCAGCCATGGGCCCATCCATCTGGCCCATCAAGACTCACTCTCATTTCATCAGTCCATAAAACCTTAGAAAAATCAGTCTTGAGATATTTCTTGGCCCAGTTTTGACGTTTCAGCTTGTGTGTCTTGTTCAGTGGTGGTCGTCTTTCAGCCTTTCTTACCTTGGCCATGTCTCTGAGTATTGCACACCTTGTGCTTTTGGGCACTCCAGTGATGTTGCAGCTCTGAAATATGGCCAAACTGGTGGCAAGTGGCATCTTGGCAGCTGCACGCTTGACTTTTCTCAGTTCATGGGCAGTTATTTTGCGCCTTGGTTTTTCCACACGCTTCTTGCGACCCTGTTGACTATTTTGAATGAAACGCTTGATTGTTCGATGATCACGCTTCAAGTCCTTCTTTTGACCCATTTTGCCAAAGGAAAGGAAGTTGCCTAATAATTATGCACACCTGATATAGGGTGTTGATGTCATTAGAACACACCCCTTCTCATTACAGAGATGCACATCACCTAATATGCTTAATTGGTAGTAGGCTTTCGAGCCTATACAGCTTGGAATAAGACAACATGCATAAATAGGATGATGTGGTCAAAATACTCATTTGCCTAATAATTCTGCACTCCCTGTATGTAATAACCAAATCCTGGACTGTTAAGGGGTACTTGAGGATTGCGTTGGGAACCACTGCTCTAGCTTAACTGTTAGTTACTCTATCCCAATGTATGTCTATGGATTTGATTACTTTCATACCTGCTTTGTAGCTTGCTACCCAACACCTTGATATTTAATAGCATGATATAGCGAGGAGATAATTAACGACCTCCTGTTCTAGCATTTCAGTCTACAAACCTTCGTGTCACCTAGAGATAACGGTTTACGGTTTGCTTTCTAATTCTCAGCAGAAAATACGGCCTTACAGCAAACTTACTGGATTGACACCTCTCTATGACACAGTATGTCTGGCAGTAGTGCTTAAAACACATGGCAGGCGCCTCTATTAAGTCCTGTTGATTCTGGACATAAGTGTAAAGATATATTGATTTAGGACAAAAATAGGCCATTGGCTTGCGATCATGTCCTGCAGCCAAAGCAAATTACACTAATACTTAAAAAATGCCAATCTGAGGCATAAGACACTATTGGGTTTTGAAATGGCAGCTCCTGAAATCCTAACATCATACTAAAGAAGGGATGTGTCATATGTTCTTTTCACCCCGTGCCCTGTGCACCCATGTTGCCAACTCAAACATTTCTAGTTTACATCAAGAAATGGATCCTACTCAGTTTTCTATTAATGTTTCTGTGATAGTTTGATTTCCCAGCAAACTTCCACCCTAAAGCTTCAGGACACAGCCAGGAATTCATTAAAAGTGTTACATATAGCACAGTTGTTCCGTAGAAAATCCCAAACAAGCCTAGAGTAGAACTGCCAGTAAACAAACTTTTCGTCCCATACCTGCTTGCATAACTTCTAGAACAGAACACAGAACTTCTGTAGGGTCCTGGCAGGTTAACATTGCAAGGGGCAATTTCTTATCTTCCAATGTTCACAATTTAAGTCAAATCTGTCCTCTTCCAGGAAATGTTATTCCTTGACTAGGATTTTCCAGGAATTTTTAAGTGAAGAAAAAAAAAATATTTCTAAAATTAGCAAGAAGAAACACTGCGCAGCTGAGGCCCAGGAGTGAAAAGAGAACTGGATATTCTGTCCAGAGTACACGGCTAAAGGTGTAGAGCATGTAATGTCTGTTTATCAGTCTTTGTCTTCAGGTAAAACACAATATGTAGTGCCAATAACACTCATGCAAAGACATGTATGTGAATCTAGGTAAAGACTGCACAGGAAACATCATGGTCACCTTATTTTAAATATCTCTGTGAATAAGAATCCTTTCATGAACTGATAGCCCCCAGGTAATTTCTGCCCAAGGTATAGGTAGCCTTAACTGCTAAAAAAAAAGAGCCAAGTCAATGGAAGGCAGGGCACATAAAATTGAGTCTTGAGGAATAAGGACATTTGATGCAATGGACACTGGAGCTATGGCATAAGGGATATGGCATGAATGGGGGAAGAGGAATGAAATGATATGGATAGAAGGGGACATAAAAGCTGGGGAGGAGAAGCACAAGAGAAGCATGAGATTGGCAGCAGAAGGCATTAGATACATGAAGGATACATAAAATGTATCGCACAGGGCATGAGATGGATGGCTGTAAAGGAAGGGCACAATAAACATGGCAGGGAACATGAATAGGATAACTGAGGAGAAGAGAAATTATGGAAAATATGGTCATGATGTTGATGGTTGAGCACGATAGTCATGAAAGAGGTGGCAAGGGCATGCGACAGGCAGGAAATCATATATACATACAGTAATCAGCTATCAGCATTTACACACTCACTCATAAATACACCGATGCATGCTCATACATTAATATTTGAAATTAAGGCAAGAAGCAGAAAGACATACATCTGCCAAAAAGATGCAGAGTCCCAGAATAACAGATAGTGCCTTCCAGTGGACTATACTAATGCCACTACAGTCTCCTGATTCCCTACAAGACTTGTACCCTGAGAGCTAAGGGTTCAAAAACTGAAGAGCTTCCCAAACAGCTGAAGCTTTTATCTGCTCTGCAGGTTCTGAATGATACACTGTGATTGGTTAGTTTTATAACAAGCTTGCCACAGTGAATCATCGAGAAAATATCACTTCCAACACAAATTGTTTTTAAGTGCATGTTAATATCCTAGACTGACCTCAGTGTATATGAAAGTGATCCCAAAAAATGTCCATGTTTTTAACGACTCCTTTCATTTTTGCATTTTTCATACATTTTTTCTCAAGAGTGTGGCAATGGTAATTGCTGACATTAAATAATCTAGGCCCTGGTGATTTTCGTTTGAACTATCTGATGAAGGAAGCTAGTCCAGTGCCGACAATTATCCAAATATTGTACATTAAACTATGGCATCTTGTTAAACTGCAGCATTTATTTTCATAATCCTTTTCCATGACTGACAGTTTAAAAAGGCAATGATGATTAGAGATTTGCGGCAATGACACTTGACATTTTGAAAACAATGCCATGCAGAGGACTCAGCATGTGAAAACTGATGTCCCGTATTAATCATTTTAACCTGAGAACATTTGCCAAGCAGGAAACAGCTTACTGTATACTCAGAAAACAGAATGTTCTTTTCAGAATGTGTGTAGAGCGAATTAACCCTCTTGCTGTACTGCAATAGATGCTTTAACTGTATTTCCAGTCAGACCTGTTACACAGGGATCAAAATAATACTTTTAATGTTCTAGAATTACTTCAATCAGGCTTACCAAAAAGATGTCGAAAAGTACTCTTTGCCTCTCAAAGACCTGTCAGGATGGGCAAATTACATGGGTGAGAGCACACTTGTAACCTTTTTAAATATTGATTAATTAAAAATCAAATGAATCCAGCTTGGCATGTTATTTATGTAGGTGGTTGTGCGAAAAGTTGGTTGGTGACACAGAGCACATTAACATGCTTATGTTATTCTCACCAATAAACACACTGACACCTCAATGTGTTTCATTGGCTGCCTGATGGAGGTTCCTACACAAATGTCTCCCAGGTGGCTCTTTTGTAGGATTTAAGCAGACTCCTAGTTCCAGAGTAATGTCCCTAATAGAGTTGGAGTCTAACCAGGGAGACTGGAGGGCCATAGTGTAAAACTTACAGGAATTAAGGTCTGGCACATGAGGTCCTCTTTCTCTCTCCAGTTTCTAATGGTTTTCAAGAGGGAATCAGATACAGCAGTCATATGTAGATAGGGAATGAATGAGACTAGTCACTAGATCTTATATGTTAAAAGCGAAATAGGTAAACCACACTCTCACTCAATCACAGGTGCAAAACAAGATGACACAGGCACTCAGGATTGAATAACGACAGATTTATTAGGAGAATCACTCGGAAAGGTTTTGACCTATGCTGAGGTCTTTATCAAGCTACCCTACTTGATCTTGGCAGATCTGACACCCGCTTTGCAAGATATTGTAACATATTGTATCATCACACCCACTGTCCTCGGTCCCTTAATATTTCTGATTTATCATGAAAGTCCAGTATTGTCAAATAATACCAGAACATATTTCTGCGTAGGTGAGTATGCAACACCTTCAATATCACTTTGTATCTTAGATGGCTCTTCGAACAGAGGAACTGTTCTGTGAAAGGAATTGGTTTCGATCAAGTGCATCTGTATATATTAGGCTCAGTTGCATGCTGAATGCATTAAGCTGAAAGTATTAATTCCTCAGTCATTTAGGAGGAAACGTAGTACACATAAATGGTCTAGCTGGAGATAGCTTGCTTCATTCCATCAATATTATGGTGGCATCTTACATGCTAGCAATATTTTGATGCACAGATGGGTTTTTGTGAGATCTTCACCATTGTTACTAACTGGGAAATGTGAAGATGGGATATGTAATATGGTGGAGCTGTATTGTTTATGTTGCTTAGTGTGACCCTGTAATTGAGATTATGTAGTGTTACTTGCCCGGTTCTTGAGCCAGCCAGGGTCCTCTGTTCTTAGCATTTATCACTTTAAGAGGCAGTCCGCACAAATGCAGGTGGAATTCGGCTCCGGCCATATCAGTGATCCCTTCCATGCACGCACTGTATGAACAGCTGAGGCATTTGGCATGCACGGCCCATGCATGGAAGGGATCTCTAATAGGGCTGTGCGTGCTGACTGCCATGTCCATTCAAACGGATGGCCCCTTAAAGTGGTAAACTCTACTTGCAGTCAGAGTGCGTTCTTAAATAGGAAATGGATGCATCTGGACTCTAATTGGTCCAAGTAAGTCCGGCGCCCCCATATACTTACATTTTGGGGTTGCAGGTATTATGTGGACCAATCACAAAGTACCACATAGTATTTAAAATGTCTGACCCTATTTGCTTTGCCCTATTGTGGTTTCTGTTTGCAATAGCCTTTAGTGCATTACTTGATTCATTGTGTTATATGCTGGAATTGACCCAGGCCTTGTTGTTCCTAACTCTTTATCCCTTGCCTGTCTTGTTTGCCTATTTGACTCTTACTGTTTACTTGATTCTAGCTAGTTCTTGTTTTTGTTGTCTCTCCTTTACTTTGACCTTGGTACATTTACTGACTACGCTTTTCTCTCTGTCTAACATTACGTGTGGCCATTGTAAGGACCGGTAATATGTTTATTGTCTCTGTTAAGTCCATTGCTATCCTAAATTCTTTGTGTTGGGCTTTTACCTCGTGACAGACTACTAACACCTGCACAATACATCCACGATGGAATCTACTCAAACGAATGCATCCCAGTACTCCATGTACAGAAAAAGAGTTGCTCACATGTATTTAATTTCATATTCCATGCTAGAATACAGCAATACACCCGCTACTGCCTCTGTAAAAAAAGAAAGTTCTGGTAAAGTTCTTACTTTACCAGTTAACTATAATGTAAAACAATCTTTGAATTCATATGCCAAGACTGGGTACATTTTCAGTAAACCTTGGGCATGGAATGTCTCTTTAATAAATTGGATTAATCATAGACATGGTGATGTTCATTTGAAGTGACCTAAAATTGCAAATCAGGTATTCATTAAATATTAGCTCTGATTTTATATACGAATTCTGAAAAAGTCTATAAAAAATATTAGCACCGATAAATTATGACATTTGGACATTTTTCACAAACAGGATTGACCCGCGTTGACTTTGAATATGTATTGTTGGAGGCATGTTTGGGGATTTCTGCTCTACTGTTTTTTTTTGTAGGCATAGTGGTATACATTTGCACCACCATAAACCTTCTGAATTTGTATCTATGAATTTGAGCTATGCAACAAAAAAACATATTCTCAACACAGTCACTTAATTGATATCACACACAACTTTATACCAAAGGGAGCTAGAGACAAATTAACTGTGAATTCAGCCACATGGGGATCTTTATTCCAAGAATTAGCTGTCAATGATATATATTTTTTATGCAAGTTGACACATACATGAAGCAAAATGTTACATTATGCAACATGAGGCTGTGTTTAACAGTAAATATGATGATATTATTGTAATTATGGTAATAGATTCCCTTTAAGTTGTACAGTATAATTTTCTGGCAGATATTGGTGCCAAGTTGCATGTAATTCTGCTTTTTTGACATTTGCATGCAAAGAATCAAGTTTTCCGTGCCATGCCATTTTATAGAATTTGGGGTGGAACAGCGCTACAGTACTGATCACAGAGGTGAAGGGAGCTGCACACCTGAGGGGAAGGGCAACCCTCAAACCCTTCAATAAATCTGAGAACAGGAAACAACAAAAATACAGGGTGCGCTAGGTGGATGGGAGGTAGTAAAAGGACAAGTCTCTGAAAATACACAAGGGGGTCTTGGGTAGGTCTTCTTTGGTTCTTGATGAGGTCCTCAGTGGTTGATATGAAAAACAAAATTAGACAAAAAGGAAGACCAATAGTGCACAACCATAAAGGATAATGTCACGGACAACACAGAAGAGAAAAATGCCAACTCACAATCAGTAGAGCTATGCCCAGCTCTAGGTAAAACAGCATACAGTGGTATTTAAACTCCCCACATGTAGGATATCCTTCTAAGGATTTCTTTGTAGTACTGGATCTTTAAAACAGTAGGAAACAGCCAGGATAAAAGTAGCAAAAAAATAAATAAGAATAAAAAAGACTGACCATAAGAATATAGGTAGTCTAAAAATACTTTAATAATAAGAAATTTATAAAAACACAACGCGTTTCGCCCAAAATAGGCTTTTTCAAGTGTAGACAAATACTCCTGGCTGGTTACAATATATAGGCAGCAGTAATGGCTTGAATTTGAAAATTGGCGCCATAATGACGTCATTAGCATGTGATCTTGATCACATGACATGTACACATATGTAAAATAAACATAAAAATACAAAAATGATCGTTTTACATAAAAGAATACTTAAAATGGTTGCAAACCCTTGTATAATGTATGTAGGCTGTTAAAAATTACGTTTTATTTGGTAGAAAAAGAGAAAGATATAAAAGAAATCAGAGGTGAAAGGTCGCGAAAACGCGGCCGTGGGTGGGGTCAGATGTAAAAAGTGACCGAGGTGCAGTATGGGGAGTGAAGTTATGATCATGTCCCACATAAAGGGGTGATCTAAACAAAGGGGGGCGTCATTATGGGGCGTCATTATGGCGCCAATTTTCAAATTCAAGCCATTACTGCTGCCTATATATTGTAACCAGCCAGGAGTATTTGTCTACACTTGAAAAAGCCTATTTTGGGCGAAACGCTTTGTGTTTTTATAAATTTGTTATTATTAAAGTATTTTTAGACTACCTATATTCTTATGGTCAGTCTTTTTTATTCTTAGTTATTTTTTTGCTACTTTTATCCTGGCTGTTTCCTACTGTTTTAAAGATCCAGTACTACAAAGAAATCCTTAGAAGGATATCCTACATGTGGGGAGTTTAAATACCACTGTATGCTGTTTTACTCAGAGCTGGTTATAGCTCTTATTATTGTAAGTTAGCACTCTCAGGACTTCAGTGTTTGTCTGTAGCTGCAGGTGCCATACGTTATTGTACCATTGGTCTGCTTTTTTCCTTTATGTTTTTTATATGCTGACACGCATTTGAGTCGTTGTACAAAGTATTGAAGAATCACCTATTGTCCAGCTATATCCTACATGTGGGGAGTTTCAAATACCACTGTATGCTGTTTTACCTAGAGCTGGGCATAGCTCTACTGATTGTGAGTTGGCATTTTTCTCTTCTGTGTTGTCCGTGACATTATCCTTTATGGTTGTGCACTATTGGTCTTCCTTTTTGTCTAATTTTGTTTTTCATATCAACCACTGAGGACCTCATCAAGAACCAAAGAAGACCTACCCAAGACCCCCTTGTGTATTTTCAGAGACTTGTCCTTTTACTACCTCCCATCCACCTAGCGCACCCTGTATTTTTGTTGTTTCCCATGCCATTTTATAACCTTAATTGCCTTGTTCCCTTTCCGACATATTTATGCAACATGCATTTGAATAGTACTGAAAAATGTTACACTGCCATGTTGTTCCATAGTAGTCGCACAGCTTATCTCTTCGGATGAAAATTATAGCTAGGCATGCAGTCACTTTATTGGTAGTTAAAACGCCAAAAGAAAATCATGACAGTAAAGTAAATTAGCACACTAGTGTCATTTCACAATTTTATTGTTATGCAAATAAAGATTTAGTAAAACACTGCTTTAGTTGTAGTAACCTTTGCTGAAATCCCCCCTCCTTAAAATAGACAGACTAACAGACAGACAGACAGACAGACAGATAGATAGATAGATAGATATAATATAAACTTACCTGTGATCCCACCCTGAGGCCAAGTTCTTCCAGTAGCCCAATCTGCCTTCAGTGACATCACTCCCCCTACTGGAGGGGTTGAGACATCTCACAAGCCATGCAGACGGGAGGACTTCGGTGGAATGGAGGGGGCCATTGATGCCATTGATTTTCTTGCATGTGCATAGCTTTTAGACACAGAATTAACATTGGTCAACCTGGAACTCTCTATAACTCTGCTGGAGGTGAAGATACACTTCTAGCAGCAAAGTTTTTTTTAACACTTAGTGAAACAATGCACATACTGACTCCAAGCACTATGACGACTTCAAATCGGTGAAGTGGTCCTGGTGCTTGGAGTAACCCATTAATAGCTAAACAGCAGAATATGGCAAGTTGACAACCAAATTGGAACGTTGAGGCCAAAACAGTGTGAGTCGAAAAAAAAATACCCAGCTCACGTTAGTTATCTTGCACTCCAGAAACCTACATAACCATTGTGCATTTTCTATAACCTTCTGTGGAATCCACCTCTGATTATTTGTACCCTGAATTCTCAAAACATACAACTTAGTCCATGATACCAGCATCCAATGTAATGTATCTGATGTTCTTCCAAGGTACAACCAGTATAAAATGCAGAACATCAAGAGTGATGTAATCACTGCCAGTTCTGCAATGTCTCCTACCATGTTAGATGAACTGTGAACATATCTAAATGGACTAGAAATCTCCTGTGTTGATCATTAAACTTGGTATTATTGGGAACGCACCAATGACTTTAATGCCAAATAGCAGAATTGGAAAAAAATATCCAATAAGACTATTTTTCCAGCTTTGTTATCTTGGCATAATATTTTAAATTCTCTGGTCAATTTTTGACAAAATCCAATTTAGTGAGTCCTTACAAACCATTGAGAACTCACTGCTTTCTGGAAATTCTAAGCACATGAAATACGATGTAATATTGGTGTTCTTTACCATAGACAGTATGTGCTAAGAAGATTAAAAAAAGGAAAAAAAATTTTTTTTTCATCCTGGGAAACTGCATTTAAAAAAAGCTGTAGAAATTTAATTATAACAATACAGAATCTCAATCTAGTTGTAACACTAGAGGGTGCTCTGCCCTACAACTCTACTTAGCTTAACTCATTACTGACCAAGAGATACGTACAAATAAGCAGATGAAAATCATCTGGACTTAAACTAATTGAGGATTTAGTGAAAATGACACTAAATGACTCCCAATAATATGAGCAGAACACATTACATCTACATGGCGGTAACACAGGTAAGAAATTAAAATGCAAAAATCAATTATGTATTTGATTTTATAACTTGTTTTCAACTCAAAATTCACTGATAATATATTTTTCTTGGCTTAGAACATGTCAGTTTGACAGTTTCCCGTCTATGACTGTCCCAGTAAGGGATTTCTTGTATTCTTTTTAAACTTGAATTTTTGTTTTGTTACGAAACTGCAATTAGTCCAAATTTTTACAGATCGGGTGAAGGTATAAATTCACTCCGAGCCAAATCACAAACCAAGCAAATCACACAATGGATGCGCATGCTCGTTTGAATCAAGATCTGGAATTCCACGCTTGGTGCCGATAAAAAGACAATTGATGACAAAAAAGATGATAACTAGGCGATAGCCACTAAATCTTGACTTTGTTCACAGGTCAAGCGAGAAATGATTAACAGAAGTAAGTGAATGGACGAGTAGTAAAAAAAAAATATCTATATTTATATATTTGTAAAATATAAATTATATAAATATAGATTGTTTACCTCCCCTTAACTACTTTTTCTTAATCTATACCAAATGGCAGGAAATGAGGCATATATATTTTATATTATGTATATATTTGAAAGTACGATTGGCTTATTTTTGTACCCATTTGGTTCCTCTGATTTGTTTTCCCAAACCTTTTTTTAATGACATTTGGAAGAACAGAACAGCCATATAGACTAAATTCTGCCATCCTATTTTTTTTTTATTTTTTTTTTTTTGAAGTGGTTTGTCTGAAAGACATATTTTCACCATGCACAAATCTGGTATATTTTTAGGTGTGTACATAAGTCAGTAGTATTTATGCAAATAGGTATCGGAGAAACCATTTTTTATGCAAATGCACACATCACGTTTTCAATCAATGCCCTTTGCAAATATAATTAGAACTAATTGCAATAAAAATTTTTAATTAGACTTTGTCCCAAAACTTGACAATGCAATTCTAATGTTAGAACACATTGACATACACAGTTATTCACTAGTCTGTGAATTGTCAAGAACTGACCAGGAAATTGCACACTTTAGGACAATTTCTGATCTGGAAATATTGCTATATTGGAACTAACATTTCCAATTTGGTATTTTGATCAATTCATATAACACTTATGTAGAATGAGATTGAGGACTATCCAGTACATTTTAGTAACTTACATAGGAAAAACTAGATATTTTGCTCAAATGACAAATGACCTTCCCTTTATAATACTATTCGGCTCTCTCATATCCCTTGAGAATACAGACAGCACATAAACTTTACATACCATGATCCTGACAAAGCATGTCCTGAGATGAAATACATCAATAATGTGCCATTCATCTGTCACAAGCATGCCTGTCTCTACACCAAATATAAATTGTGGTCTCCCATCCTACACACATAGTGCCACTCTAAATTTGGTATATGGTTTGTTATCTTTCAAATTTAGTCTGACACAACATTTTAACTGTGGTCTAAATAGATGGGGTGGTGTGGCACTCCAGGGAGTCACAGGTTTGAGGATAGAGATACCTGGGTAGAAGCACCATGCAGAGGGATCCGTAATCCATCTCGGTAAGATTCAGATACAATCCACAGGAAACACAGCTCAGGTGATTCATAATGAAGTTTATTGGTACACACAGCATCCAGGAAAATGTCTAGGGAATTGTGAAGCCTGTGGATCGTACCTGGATTAAACTGTGGTCTCTCATGCTGAAAATTTTATTCTAATGCACTAGCACCCAAAAATAGTTTATTCGAGTCGGTGAAAGCAGGTGAAGTTTAAGGATACTACGGTGCTAGATTCTACCCCTGAAATTTGCCCCTGCCCCTTGTTGTGGAACTCCCCTTACTTAATTCCATGTACTCAACCCTTGACTGAATAAGACTTACAGATACATTTGGTAATCAATAAGCACTTTAAAGAGGCCTGACTCCACGCACGGATTATGTTACCCACTGACAGCCCTGCAAGGCAGGACAATAATGAGGCCTATGTTTTAGGGCATCTAGAATCTGACAATCCAATGCAAAGCCTGCAGATAACATCAGATGTCATATTAGAGTAGACTAAGCATGTATGCGGAGTCTACACCTGGAAAATGGGACATTTTGTCCCAAAATCTTGACATGATTGAGCCTCTCAGCAGCAACTTTAACCGTCAATAAGGGGTGGGTAAAACTACAGAACTACTCGCAACACGTTATTTAACATACATACATGCCTCTCAACTGTCCCACTTTCGAGGGACAGTCTCTATTTTGGGGTGCAGTCCTACTGGGGATACCAGGGAACTGTTCCCTGGAAGCACAGCACAAGCATTTCATTAGAAGAGCATTAGAAAATTGCATGGAGCACTTCAGTAGCGCTCCCTGCATGGTCCTGATTGCTGGGGGCGAGCTGGATGAGACTGCCCCTTTCCCATTGTGGGTGTCACTAGTGACAGGGCTCACCTCACTGTTGATGCCTCCTCAAAACTTCGTCCCCACATTACAGAAGCCACATGTTGGGAGGGATATATATATATATATATATATATATATAGTGTAGATTGGGTAAGTCTGTATGAGTCCAGTAGACAAGATGCCAAAATACCAGAGTATTGCAGTATGCAATTATATCTTTTTTATTAGAGGAAAACTCTTGAAAGCTTGTCTTTGAAATATTATGTTAGTCCAATAAAAAAGGTATCATTGCATACTGCAATACTCTGGTATTTTGGCATCCTATATTTATATATGTCTCCCAACAAAAACTGTCAGGGGGCTCTGACCCACCAACCCCTAAAAAAATCCTGCATGCAGGGCCGCCATCAGGGGGTGACAACCATGACGGTTGTCACGGGCCCGGCGGCCCTAGGGGGCCCGGACTGCTCTGGCAGTCCCGGGCCCCACTTTCCCTCCCTGCACACATAGATAGCGAATATCGCTATCTATGTGTGCAGCCGCGGGCCCCCCGGCTTCCTGTTACCGCAGAGGGGGCCCAGGCAGCACACAGCCTCTTCTCTTCTCGTCTCTGCTAATAACTCTCGCGAGACCCGGTTGCCATGGCAACGCTCCGCGGGTCTCGCGAGAGTTATTGGAGGAGAGAAGAGGAAAAGCTGTGTGCTGCCTGGGCCCCCCTCTGCGGTAACAGGAAGCCGGGGGGCCCCACCATTCCACCGGACCACCAGGGATGGAATCTCCCCCCTCCCTAGACACAGGTAAGCAGGGAGGGGGGAGAAACAATTTAATTAAATAATTTTTTTACAAAATATATATTATGTTAAAATGCCCCCCCTCCCCCTCCTCATTGGACATTTACACACACACACTACATACACTGACACAACACACACACATACACTGACACAACACACACACACACACACACTGACACAACACACACACACACACACACTGACACAACACACACACACACTCTGCATACACTGACACAACACACACTCTGCTTACACTGACACAACACACACACTGCATACACTAGCACAACACACACACACTGCATACACTAACACAACACACACACACTGCATACACTGACACAACACACACACTCTGCATACACTGACACAACACACACACTGCATACACTGACACAACACACACTGCATACACTAATACAACACACACTGCATACACAAACTGCATACACTAACACAACATACATAATGCATACACTAACACATACACACTGCATACACTAATACAACACACACACTGCATACACTAACACACACAGTGCATACACTAATACAATACACACACTGCATTCACTAATGCAACATGCACTCTGCATACACTACACACTAACACACTCACTGCATCCACTTTACTGACACACACTCTGCATTCGCTACACATTACCACACTCTGCATTCACTACACAAACACACACACTCTACATCCGCTACACACTAACACACTCTCTGCACTCACTACACATTAACACACTCTCTGCATTCACTACACTAACACACTCTCTTCATTCACTACACTAACACACTCTCTGCATTCACTACACTAAGACACTCTCTGCATTCACTACACATTAACACACTCTCTGCATTCACTACACATTAACACACACTCTGCATTCACTACAAATTTACACACACACTACATTCATTACACTGACACACTCTGCATTCACTACACCCTAACACACACTCTGCATTTATTACACACTAACACACTCTGCATTCACTAAACTATGCACACACACTGGATTCACTATACTGACACACACTCTGCATTCACTACACTAACATACACTCTGCATCAACTGTACACACAGCATCCACTACACAAACATCCTGTATTCACAGTACACACACTACATCCACCACAAATTGAAACATTCTGCATTCACTATACACAGACACTGTGTCTAATACACACACACTACATCCACTACAGACACTGCATCCACTAAACACATTTCATCTAGTACATACAAACACTACATCCACTACACAAACACACACAACATCACTGTACACACACTACATTCACTACTCAAACACTCTCTGCATTCACTACACATTAACACTCTGCATTCACTACACTAACACACCCTCTGCATTCACTACACATTAACACACACTCTGCATTCACTACACATTTACACACACTCTGCATTCACTGCACTAACACACACACTACATTCATTACACTGACACACTCTGCATTCACTACACACTAACACACACTCTGCATTCATTACACACTAACACACATTCACTTAACTATGCACACACTCCGGATTCACTATACTGACACACACTCTGCATTAACTGTACACACAGCATCCACTACACAAACATCCTGTATTCGCAGTACACACACTACTGTATGTACTGCAAATTGAAACACTCTGCATTCACTATACACAGACACTGCGTCTAATACACACACTACATCAACTACAGACACTGCATCCACTAAACACATTTCATCTAGTACATACAAACACTACACAAACACACACTACATCACTGTACACACACTACATCCACTACTCAAACACACTCTGTGTTCACTATACACACTGCATCCGCTACACTAACACACTGCATTCACTGCACAAACAGTATCTAATACACACAAACACTACATCCATTGCACACATTCTAATTCACTTCCACTATACACACCACATTCAGTCCTGCATCATTGTCAGCGGACTAGGTAGGGTGTGGGCGGGCCCGGCAGGGAGGGGTCGGGGGGGGGGCAGACCTTGTGCTTTGTCAGGGGCCCCAAAATTTCTGATGGCAGCCCTGCCTTCATGTATTAATTAAAGTAAATATTAATTTAAATAAAAGGCACTCCAAGCTGGAACTGACTTTTTTCCACCCCAGGCAGTGTGTTGTCAAATCAGAAGCCTCTCATTCTGTTTTATTGCTTCCTGTGTGACTCTGCATGGGAAGATTTACTTAAGCAGTGTACACCTCCTTTATTGCACCAAAACACTGACTGCATTACTGCATTGCTGGAATATAGGAAACTAAATAGAATGATTCCTTTCTTTCTGTTCCTATATTGCTTTGTAAGAGTATAATCACATCGACTACAACATACATGCTGTACAAACAGTGTGGACAAGCAGGGCAATGCCTGTAGAAGGGTTCTCCTGCACTCCTCTGTCACTCAGTATAGACGTCTGTGCTTACTCTGTTTTGAGAAATTGAGATTGACAGGTGAGGGGAATGAACATGAAATACAAAAAATAAAAAGAATTAATAAATATATACCGTATATATATATATATATATATATATATATATATATATATATATATGTGTGTGTGTGTTGTGCTCTTTCATTAGACAAGTACACTCTAATATCTGATGCAATCGCAACCTCCAGTTGTAATTAGCATATAACTCTGAATTCTGGGATTTTTCATTCAAAAACATCTGTAAGGTCACATTTAAGTGGTTAATTTGCCACCTGAATAATCTTAAAGAGAATACATTACTGCTAATGAAACATACACTGTAATAGTCAACATTAATGTTTAAGGGTCACTGGGAAGTAGCTTTTTTTTTTATTAAATAAACACAAATTAATTAAGAAATGTAAATATGTGATGTCACCTACAATCCTCTGGCTTGCTGCAATGCATTTGTATGTCTATAGCAGCATTTTACATCATTCTCCAAATGTAATTTACAGAAAAATAATCTCTAGTTCAAGGACAAAACGATATCCTGAGCATTTTATTTTCAATTACAATCTGTGTTGTTACTGACATTTCAATGCACAAATTGTTACTTTTTTTCTGTCCTCTTCAGGGTTCAGTGGAACTTAAATAAGGGTCTCCTAATTTTGTGCCTGCAATCTCTCTTTTTTTTTTTTGCTGATTCTTTTCCCACAAACAGGCATTCCTCTTGTTTTTATAAAGCCGCCCTTCTTAATCAAGTCCTCCTGGCTAATTTAGGCACTGTGGAATTCCAGTTAACGCTTGGTTGATACACTTCTAGTGCCCGCAGTAGAATTTGGAAATTTAGATTGTTAGCAGAAGACCTGGAGATATTGGAATACCACTGGAAAAGAAAGAAATACTATGCAAGGTTTTTATAAACATTCACAAGTGTCTTGTTGCACATATCTAGGCCTGAGAACAGGTTCACATGTGCACTTAATGAAAACATCATGAGATCAGTGCAAGGGAGGAATGCCAGACTGCTATATATGTATCAGACTCAATACAAGCAAAATCAGCATTGCCACCCACACGGCCACTGTCTGCTACGAAGCTGAGTGGGCGAATGAGAGTTCATAATGTGGCTGTTCTCTATGTATTTTACAATGGCTTTAACAGAAGATTCATTATTGCAAAAATAAATTAAAAATGTGGTGTACGTATTCCATACATCTAGGTAACATATGAATATACATATATAGAGAGAGATAGCGAGACATATATCTAGGTAACATATACATTTATCGAGAGAGAGAGAGAAAGAGAGAGAGAGATACACTTAGAAAACATAAACATATAGGGCTAGCAGATCCCATATGTTTCCAGGGACTCATATAATGTATACATATTGATGGGCAGAACATGAAAAAAAGTAGAATTCAGAAGAAGGCTTATAAGATGAAGTCATTCGGCAATGAAGAATCCTGCAGAATATACATTACACATACTGCAGGGCAACCCTTTTCATGTATTTTCATAACTATGACAAAATGATGTGTCCCTGAAAACATGGTGGATCTGGTAACTATATATAGAGAGAGTGCGAGAGAGCTAGAGGTGCATCTAGGTAACATATAAACATATACATATATAAGTATAGAAAGAGAGATACAGAGACATTTACATTTAGGTAACACATATAAACAAGCTAATACATGACACTGAATTGTAATTTATTAACTTGTGTATTGTTTAGCCTGTGCTAATTTCTTCATATACTGACTTGTATCCATTAACAAGTAACCTGCTATCCTTACTGATCCTTGGATCGTTTATGACTATTCCGTTACTTTGAGTCTGGAACTTGGTATATTTCAAAAGCTTCCATTCTCTTCACAAATCTGTGGATTTCATTGTTAAATCCTGCTAATCTTAAATCTAGAAATTTTAGGACCACAATTCTATCCTGTTCTCTTTTCTCCTCCTACAGGGATTGCCCTGTAGACAGACAGGCAGACAAAAAGGCAGACATACAGGTTGCTGCCATGGCCTTTTACCAGTAAGTCTGATTAGGAGGCAGTCATATAGGAGATAAGTCTTACTTGATAGCAGACAACTATGAGAGTATATAGGAATATAGAGAAAAAAATATATATATACTCAAAAAGCTGGAGGGATCCAGACTAGCTGAGTACAATCCTGGAGAGAAACCAAATAAATGAATGAATAAATAAATAAATAGATTAATCAATCAATCAATAGATCTAGAATGAGTGTAATCTGATTTAGATAAGTAGATTAAACCAAAATATAGTGATAACAAGCCTTAATGGCTCACCTCCATACGGATCCAATGATACCTTAAATCCTATTCACTCGAGAAATCACCGCTGGATACTGACTTTAATAGGCAATTAGCATGGTCAAGTCCAGTGGCTAGAGTGTAAACCATAGGTAACTGTCAGGTAGCTGACATAGGTATCAGGAAAAGGTCACTAAAAAAAGTCTGAAACATTGGTGAACACCGAATGGCTATTAGTTGACGCCAGTAAATATAGAGCCTATGGTACTCTGGCTGTGGATAGCTGGTTAAATCAAAAAAGCCCAAAATCGGTGTTGGGGGTAGCATGCAACTTCACCTACGATTTATTGCTATAGCACTGTAATGCTAACCTATAAATGGTTATAATAGCTAAAAGAGATGAGTTCAGCATGTTTTCCAGGATTCCCCCATAGCACCCAGAGGAACATCCTCTATAGACTCTAATATAAAATAATGACCCAACAAGAAAGGAGGTGAAAGAAATAGTTAGAGTGTCTCTATGTGCAGAACCATACTTAGGATGTTGGTTGCCTGCACATAGTGATAGATAGCTTTAAGTGAGAAAGATGTGTACGTGAAAAAAGAGCCCAAAGAGCCCGACGCGCGTTTCGGTGCTTGCTTAGATGCACCTTCGTCAGGGGCTCGACGAAGGTGCATCTAAGCAAGCACCGAAACGCGCGTCGGGCTCTTTGGGCTCTTTTTTCACGTACACATCTTTCTCACTTAAAGCTATCTATCACTATGTGCAGGCAACCAACATCCTAAGTATGGTTCTGCACATAGAGGCACTCTAACTATTTCTTTCACCTCCTTTCTTGTTGGGTCATTATTTTATATTAGAGTCTATAGAGGATGTTCCTCTGGGTGCTATGGGGGAATCCTGGAAAACATGCTGAACTCATCTCTTTTAGCTATTATAACCATTTATAGGTTAGCATTACAGTGCTATAGCAATAAATCGTAGGTGAAGTTGCATGCTACCCCCAACACCGATTTTGGGCTTTTTTGATTTAACCAGCTATCCACAGCCAGAGTACCATAGGCTCTATATTTACTGGCGTCAACTAATAGCCATTCGGTGTTCACCAATGTTTCAGACTTTTTTTAGTGACCTTTTCCTGATACCTATGTCAGCTACCTGACAGTTACCTATGGTTTACACTCTAGCCACTGGACTTGACCATGCTAATTGCCTATTAAAGTCAGTATCCAGCGGTGATTTCTCGAGTGAATAGAATTTAAGGTATCATTGGATCCGTATGGAGGTGAGCCATTAAGGCTTGTTATCACTATATTTTGGTTTAATCTACTTATCTAAATCAGATTACACTCATTCTAGATCTATTGATTGATTGATTAATCTATTTATTTATTTATTCATTCATTTATTTGGTTTCTCTCCAGGATTGTACTCAGCTAGTCTGGATCCCTCCAGCTTTTTGAGTATATATATATATATATTTTTTTCTCTCTACTCATAGGGGTTAAGCCCCAGGACACACCTGGAGTGTCCACTAAGGTGTTCTTCCATTAGTGAGGTGGTCCCATTTTTTTGGACCCATCATCACAAGTGGAATTTTTCTAGTTATATAGGAATATATAATCAAATCCGTCCAATTCCCCGAACATGCCTGCACTGCAGTGATATTTCCACTTTCTGAGCATTCCACAAAGCTAGATGCATAAAACACAGTGTACAAAGAACTGTTGGTTAAATAAACTGTAAAAAGCACGCTAGTGAAACCCACTAAACTTCGATTCCCACCTGGAAGTTTTCTTGAAGTTTAACACAAAACAATGCTATTATTAATATTTCCCATTATAACAGGGTAACCACAAAATGACATTCAGAAAGAAAAAAAAATCACAATATGAATAACTATTCTCCTGACAGTCTGCCAACCAGAGTAGAACTCTCCAACCCAGTCCCCTGGAGTCATTTTTCTGCCAAAGAGTCAGGATTTCTCCAATCAATAAAATGCATTTCTGTGTCTCTCCGTGGTACAGTCAAAAACGAAGATCTATAGAGTACAAATATGTAATTAGTTTTTTTTATAAAATATTTCAAAACCAACAAAGAAAAGGCTTGGTCTTTTTTCATGTCTGACTACGCTTAATGATATTTCAACTATGTTTCCCTTGAAATCAAGTTTGATGCATACAACATCAAAAAACAAGTTCCGATAAGCATGATATATATCAGTCGCTGTTTATGTACTGATGAAAAGCAAGGGGTAAAAAGACACAGATGCAGATGTGTCTTAGACCCAAGCACCTCTACTGAACTAGGACATGCATTATCTTTTGTGTTGCAAGTATGCCTTTTTTCATTCATCCAATATAACAGTATCTAATTTTACCACTAAGCATATGTTTTCTTTTTGTTGGTAGAAAAGAGGAGGGTAGCAGCGCCGTAAGGATGCCCTCCAGTCCAGATCCAGATGGGCCAATATGCAAAAGAACGGAGGATAAAGTGCAGAATATAGTGTAATATGTTTACGGTTCAGGTTCGAATAATATATAAAATGTACTTACAGTTTTATGGAGCTGATAGTTAACGCCAAATATATATGCCTTGGTGGTACAATCCCCGCCTATGGATTTACTTGGTGTCTTGATCCAGTGGGGAATCTCCAGGTGGTATAGAACACAAACAAAAAAAAACAATATAATGTAGTATATTCAGTACACCAGATAAAAAGTGAACGTGTCTGTGTAGATGTACACTCACAATTTTTTTGAGCAAACTATTGTCTCTCAATGATGCCCTGTATTGGAGTATTGGAGTATTCCACACCCTTAGATGTATGGGGATTCCCACTCTTTGGTGTATGAAGCAGCAAGTTCTCACCGGAGTTCTATGAATAAAACAGAAATAAAAAATATAGCGCTCACTCTTAAAATAAGTAAAATGAATAATGAAAGGGGATGTACTCACTGATGGAGGGCAAAAGGGATTTTGCACAATCTGTATGGCACAGGTGGTATATTCTCCACCAGGGAATTTGATGACATAATCTTCAGATTGAAATCATGATAGTTCAATGCAGGTATAAAAGCACTAAGTTTATTAGAAATAAAATAAACACGCATAAAAGGGTAACTCACTAACATGTTTTACCTAATTGAGAGTGTGGCGGACCACCTGGTACCCTGCCTGGGTACCTCCACCAATCACGGCTCCTACTTATCACCAAGTACCATAAGCACTACGCAGGGACACCATATGCACTTCCAGCCCCTAGCCGCATCAGCTTGGCTGGGATCTCGCCGCCTCTTCCCACCCTGGACCCAAGCCATGGATCCAGCTCCCAATGGTTAGAACTCTCCTCCAGAGAGTATAACATGTATAGCTAGTAAATAGTGCAGTATAGCTGTTCCCCCCACACATTAGCTGAGGCTTAATGCCCCTGCAAGGGTTTTCCAATCCAACATTACAGGGAAATCCCTCCCAGGATCCTCTGTGCCTGAGAGATAATTACCTGAGCAAATACATATAATTTAATTATCTCTCAGGGACATTTATTAGAAACCATCGGGCACTTATTTCCCGATGTTAAGGTTCCCACAGTTTTGGAACCTTAAATTTAAATTTTTTAATGCAAGGGTTAAATAGCACACCCTCCCACCAGATGTATTTTACCATTTCCATTGGCCCGCAATGTTCAGCCATCATTCACCTTTTTATACTGGGCTACACTAGAGGTCTGGCTCACCTCTGATGAGCCAGAGTTTTGAAACGCGCATCAGGGGCACTGACTAGCGCTATCCACAGCCACTACACCAGCAGATTTTCACCTTTAATTGTCTACCATGAGCCATTCTAACTAATACTTTCACCGAGCTTAGCTATCAGACGCAATTAGTATTTGAGCGGCACTACTAGAAGAGTAGTTCCGTGACTACCTCTCATCTATCTAGCAAGATTCTTTCATGATGCGCGATTAGAGGGGCTATTAGCCACCAGATACCGCTAGTATCTGAGCAGTTCCGTTAGGAGAGCAGCTCAGTGATTGTCTCTCCTCTGTCATATTAGGTTCCTGTATCCCGCGATAATAGAGCGGCTAGCTAGGTAGGATCACTATCCTTATCCTACTTCCCCAAGGTTTTGGAGGGACGTGTTTTACCTATTGCAGTAGGCATATCAGGTTTTTTCTTAAGGGGTGACCTCCAAGGCACAGAGTGTTAGGGCAAATATTTCATGGACTTCCCTATCTCCTGTAGCTATCTACCATTTTTGGCTACTATATCTCTCACCTCTTTCTACCTATAGCCCTCTCCAGATACTTTTATCACTCCATGCTGAGACCCTTTATCAAATACACAATTGTGTTCCACACTTTTTACACCTATGTGTTACGACATTAATATACATATCTTGCAATATTCTATAATTATTTAGGTTATTGATCATTCTAAATCCACCTTGCTGAGACTTTCATGTCAATAAACCTGTGGGCATTCTCTCGCATTATTTTTTACTGTGGCTATCATGCACAGTTTAGAGAATAATCCCCACATCTAATCAGCTCTTACTAACTGCTAGTCTCTGGCAAATGTGGATTTCCCCTTGCTGAGACGTTCTTCACCAGATACAGTGGCTATTATCGTCTCATACACAATTTGATACTGTAGCTACCGAGCACAGTTTAGACAATAATCTCCATTTTTGTGATATCTGGTGCTAGTCTCAGACAAATGTCTTTTTAACCTTTAGCTGCATAACACGTGTGTTCGTGGAGTTTTGCACTATTTTGAATTATTTTTTACTTTTTATTATTAAAAGTTAGGTTTTAACACCCATGTTTAGAGGGTGCACGACATACTTTCTATTGTACCATCCAAGTTTCCCATTACCAGTAAGATACTCCACTCCTCTGGATAATCTACCTTAATCCAGGTTCTCCTGATTCTCTCTATTTTTGTATTTTTAGTGATTTTATTTCACTAGGGGTTAACCCCTGCCCAGGAGAAAAGCTTTCATTTACCTTCTCTCCATTGATTTACATTATCTCTCAGGGACAGAAAATATAGCAATTTATAAAATACCCCAAAATACATGAAAACCCCACAAAAGTCACATCCCCTGATAGCCCTGATCTGGGTGACCAATATATCCAAAAATCACCTAGATCGGTACAGGGGTTCGGGTTTTCCATGGAAGTCCAGTTTGTGACCGACCGTACATGTGGTTTAAGCCCCAAATAGTTCCATGAAATCAGTACTAGTGGTCGGTCAACTTCGGTAACATTAAAAATGAATAAAATACCAAACATAATCCATAATTACAATGTGTAGCTTGTTCACCTCATCCATGCAAATGAACCCACCGAACAGTGCACCTCCAGGATGTATAGAAACAAACTCAGGCGATGATGGAAGTCCAGCGGTGTTTGGGAGTTTCAGTGTCCGATTTTAGTTCCATGAGCTCGACGCCCAAACACCTGCATTCGCGGGATCAAGATGGCTGCCACCTCGTGATCATTCATATGAACTGCGGCCACCCAGGCAAAAAATGAGAACACTGAGATGTTCAACATAAGTGGTTTTTAAAGGAACACTTCAACATTAAAAAAAAATATATATATATATATTTAATGCTGGAAGGTTTCTGTTTATTTCAGATGTATGGTCCCTCTATGGTTCAATTAATTAAAAATAAAATGTGAAATCCGCTTTAATACAGTGCTGAGACTGTCTCCACATTGCAGTTCTGATCCACCCTTGAGAAATAATCAATACTAAAGATTCTTATAGAGAATAATTGGGGACCTATGGCGCATGTATGGCAGTCAGCATTATCTGCCAATCATAGAGATGTACTGAAACCAATGTTTCTCTCTGTCTGATTAACAGCCAGGACGCTGTTATTAATTCTACTCTTAAAAGAGTTGATTTCTCTTGAAATTGGCACTTGTAAATGGTAGGACAGAGCAAGTAGTAGGACTTCAGCAAGTAGATGTGCTTTAGGTGAGTGGAGTGTTTCTTTAATTATATCACAACCTGCCTTGATATTTATATATTGTATAGGTTCTATAATGACAATGGTCTGGTTATCAAGCAAGAGTTGCTGGTTCCTTTGCTGATTTTAACTTTCTATTGTTCACTGTTTAAGATTTGAAAGAGGAGACAGCTGGCACAGCTATGCATTTAGTGCATATACCCAATTGCAATTTAAATCAATATATCCCACTAGTGTTAATAATTGTGGAAGATTCTGGGGATGAAGAATTAGGAAACCAATCCATAGGTGCAATATCTGAGAGTGTATATCTGTCTGTCTGTTTATCCATCTATCCGTCCGTCTATCTATTTTTTTTTGGTAAATCATATTTCATCTGTCTGTCTATCTATCTAATTTGTGCATGTATGTATGTATATATATATAGATATAAATCTCCAAAAATGTGGCTGCACTCACGGTACTTTCAGTTTCCAGTCTTTATTCAATAATAAAAAAAAACAATCATCATGATGATCGGTTTTAATTATTGAATAAAGATTGGAAACTGAAAGGACCATGAGTGCTGCCACATTTTTGGAAATTTGGATAACAGAAACCCAGGCTGAAAAGCACATTTGAGGGATTTTAGCCAGAGTGCAAGAGAATGTTTCTTTATATATATATAATATATATGTATAGATATACATATAGACAGGAATTGATAAGTAGACAGGAAAATATATCTATGTATAGAAATACATAGATATATTTATATTTATCAATTCCTGTCTTTTAGAAGAATGAGGAACTTTCACCAGACTGCCGGAGCCTCAGGCGGGGATGGCAACTGTGAAATAAATCCACTGGTATTTCCAATAGGCCAGGCATTTGTTAAAAAAGCTTTGAACAACATACAAGAAAAGGCTCACACGTTTCTAAAATATCTTGTGGTTACAGGGAGGGATCCCCGGCTCGATGCTTCCAGCTCACTGTTTCACGACCTTGGCCGTCAGTGTATTTATACACTCAACTCCCCGGCCATGTTCGTGCCGCCCAGAATTTCCTCTGCTTCTTTCCACAGGTGTGAGAACCTCTGCTTCTTTTATTATTATTATTTTTTTTTGTTAAAAACAAATCTTTTCCGACATCTGTGGCTGGCTATCAGAGACTGACAGACAAATGACCGACTGCAGAAAAGCAAAAAAAAAAAAATGTAAAACCCCCCAAAACACTTAGGCGGCTCTTGCAAACATTATGCTAAGGGCAGAAAAAGGAAATTGAGTATGTTTTTGCTTGGTCTCAATGTCACATAATTCCCAGGCAGGTTCACAAACTGGTGTAGGAAACAACCCTGCATTATTCTGTCTCATTTTTGCAGACAGCCTATTGCCATTTCACAATTTTTGTAAAAATCTAGATGATGACTGTATTGTAAGGAAGAAAGCTTTTACATATAACTTACTCAAGTTTACATATAATGAAAAGCAACAGATCACATTAAAGAGGAGCAATTTGTGGACTCTGAGAATATAAAAGAAATGTAGTCTTTAAGAAAAAAAAACAAAAAAACCTTCTTAATTTATTTTTGAAGAGTTACACAGTGTCCAATTTACATGTGAAATGTACCTGAGCATACAGTGGCTTATTGTTTTTAACAATACCCATTGAGACCCGTAGCACAGGGAAAATACTGTCCGCTTTTTACTTACAGTGAAAATAGTGATATAAGAGACAATGAAGTGCGCTGCTGAATGGCATGGCTCAGTTTACACAGAAATGCAAATAAGGGAAAAAACATGACTGGATATTTACTTTCATGGATAATGCAATGGATGCAATGGGTTAATGGAAGAACATTTTTTGTTAAATCTGGATACATTTGTCTGTCATTCTAGAGCAGGCTTCCCCAAACTCCGGCCCTCCAGATGTTGCTGAACTACAACTCCCATGATTCTCAGCCTATCTATTTCATCCATAGAATCATGGGAGTTGTAATTCAGCAACATCTGGAGGGCTGGAGTTTGGGGAACCCTGTTCTAGACGATTCCCACGGACTAGGATTACTAGAATAAAAAGCATATCCAGAAGGCTGTTTTATGGAAGATCCCAAGCAGTTATAAACCCATATATCAGCCATGCTTTTAAATTACCAAACTCCCAACACTCTTGGCCAGCTGCATTGGTCTTATTATTCAACCCTGATGTATATAAAGATTAACGGAAAAGCGATTATTTGTGCGTTATGCCAACCTCTGCCATTAGTCATTAAAGTGTAAGTTCACATAAGTCCTTTTAGATTTTCAGGACTTCCTCTACACCAGTGGTGCCCAATAGGTAGATCCCCTGATGTTGCAGAACTTCAACTCCCATGGTGCTTTGCATGCCTATAGAATGCTTTTAGAATGACAAAGCATAAATGAAAGTTGTACTTTTAACACATCTGGGGTCTACCTTTTGGGTACCCCTGCTCTATACGTTCTTTCATACATTAGCAGGACTATGAACCCCAAAATCTTTAAAGTGACACCCTGAGTTTTCTTAGCTCTGAACTAAGGTTTTTACGAACATCTAAACAATATTACGCCAGCCACAATGAACTGTGGCGTCTCACAGTGAAAAAGTCAGACGCATTGACAAATGTTGCATTCCTTGCCGGGCTGTTCCCCTTTGAGCTAATAATACATTCTTGGTTCTCTTACGTTGTAAGGGTTTTCTTTCCCTTTGTGTCTTTTTTTCCTGGTTATAAGGCATTGTGTTAACAAATGTGTACAGTACATTGTTTATTGAATGTATATAGTGGTTTTAACAGTTACATAATGCTGTAATTAATGTATAATTTTCATTCAAATCATATTTGTAGTGAGCTATTATGAATATTTGCTAACTGTTGTAGACTACTAAATTGATGAGTTCACGCTGTTGCTATTGTAATGACAGGCTGTATGTAAATTTTGGAGCTAACAGGAGAGTAGGGGAGAGTCAATTAATTCTGGTATCTGCTTTAAAGGGACACTGTAGGTACCCAGACCACTTCAGCTCATTGAAGTGGTCTGGGTGCAATGTCCCATCACCCTTAACCGTACAGTGGTAATTATTGCCGTTTCTGAGAAACTGCAATAATTACCTTGCAGACCTCTACCAGACAGCCACTAGAAGGATTTCCAGGTGCTGATTAATGCTTTTCTATGGGGAAATCTCAATGCGAGTGCGGCCATTGCTGCACAAACGCATTAGGTCTCCTCCGTCGACATCAGTAGTATGTAAGGTGGTTGAAGCCTGATCCAGCGCCGAGAGACATCTGCGCTGGATTCAGGTAAGTGACTGAAGGGGTTTTAACCACTTTAGCACTGCGGGAGGGGGTGCGAGGGAGGCTTTTTGTTTTCCTGGCACTATAGAATCCTTTTAAACTCTAGAACACTCAGTATATGGACACACCAAGACAGGGCTGATCGGGTGCCCAAACTTCCTAGTTTGGTTGTTGTGCAGCAGCTAGGCGATCATAAACATATAGCTCTCATAAATACATTCAACATATTACCTACAGTTCGGCCGAACCATTTTTCCTGAAAATAGAACATTATTCGTGACGCTCAAATGTCGGCGAATGTCAGTTCGGCTTGGCAGAATTTCGCTACAAAAAAAATATGATTTGTAAGACTCATAACACAAACCGAAATGGTGTGAAAATGAGGTAATCAGTGAACTGCAAAATATAAACATAATAGTATTATACATTATACACTGATACGTGCATTTTC
The DNA here is from genome assembly GCF_036172605.1 of Pelobates fuscus. Classification (NCBI taxonomy): domain Eukaryota; kingdom Metazoa; phylum Chordata; class Amphibia; order Anura; family Pelobatidae; genus Pelobates; species Pelobates fuscus. Next base: position 71,769,634 of record NC_086325.1, on the reverse strand, counting down.
TTGCCATTTGGTTTACAGATCAAGTAAGAGGAAGAAACAGGAGGAGCGGAAAAAAAAATATGATATACTTATTAAAATATATAATATATACATTTATAAATATGGAATTTTTTAAAATTATTTTATTGTATCCCATTTTCCTACCCTCTATTGGTCACTTTACTTGATCTGTGAATAAAATCAACATTTATTTACTAGAACCTAGCCATCATTCATCTTTTTTTCCTTCAGTCATATCTTATTTTTTTTTTGGTTCATGATTCGGATACATTTCAGCTCAGACTTTGGGAATTCGATCGATCACCCAACCACTTCCTAGCTTGCGCAGAGGACCACAATCACCGCACCGGACACCACAACCGACGTAGACTCCGCAACCGCCGTAGCTTGACTGGAGTCTCGCCGTCTTCCTTCCTGGATCAGCTTCTGTCCTCCAGGACCGTGTGGGAAAGACCTCTTCCTTCCACCTTGTATGAACATCCAGCATCCAGGACTGTGTGGGGAAGACCTCTCCTCCAAGGAGAGCACATCAGGAACAAGCTCTTAAAAGAGCTAAGTGATTCAAGCTCAGGGGAGTATGCAGAGCATAGAAATCCCCAGTGTGATTATAACAGCTCCCTCCAATAACGAGACAAGGCTACGTTTTGAGGGATCAAGAAGAACTGTCTAAAACTTTATTTTACTTGGGACTAGCCCATATGGTCATTACATTAACATTGCTATGAAAACTCAATAAAATTACAAACAGTCAAATCATAGCAGGCAATATACAGTGACTTATTATAAAATAATTACACATTTATAAATGGGTGGGGAAGACCATACAGAGGCTCTGTAACCTCCAGTCAAACTCAAAGCTGGCTCCATATCGCTCCATAATAATTCCGGTGTCTCCAGGATGCTGCTCCTCATGCTAGAAAGCCATGCCACTGCTGCCACCACTGTAACGGAACCTTCCATTAATGCACGCTTCCTAGCTTGCGCCGAGGACCACAAGCACCGCACCGGACACCACAACCACCGCAGACTCCGCAACCGCCGTAGCTTGACTGGAGTCTCGCCGTCTTCCGTCCACCTTCCACTCCCTGTAACTCACACTGCCACTGGGGAGGAAGGACAACACCTTTGGCTCCCTGTAACTTGCACTGCCGCTGGGGAGGAAGGACGACACCTTCGGCTCCCTGGGACTCCCACTGCCCTGGCGGTACCTCCAAGGTATACTGGGACTGACTGGAGCTGAGTAGGTACTGATAATCCTGCTCCAGTTCCCATTCCTGGATGGCCAATTCAAACAGGTCTGGCTCTAAGTCTTCATCCATAGGGAGATCTAGTATGATTGCTCTGGATTCATATTTGTCCCATAGCCGTGACTCTGCAGCATCCCCGAACCTTGGTCCGGCAAAGGCGTCCCATTATAGGCCAGGGCCATTGTAATCCTCGCCCTCTGGTCTGTCGCACTTAGTCATCCAGGGAACACGCTGAACTGCATACCAATGTAGCGCCTGGTATGCGTCGTTGAGCCCCAGTTCCCTCCGTGCCAGAGAATTAAGCTGCATTACCAACTCCCACCTGGGCTGTTCTCCCATCATAGGCATCCATAGGGCCACTCGGGCCTGTAGTCGCTGCTCCTCGCTGGGGAGACGCTCACCTCGCCAACGCTGGAAACCCTCCAGAGCTTCGTCCCACATCTCTTTCCTGGCGCCCTCTCTGCAGTCCAACCTGGTTGCCTTTGATACTGGCTCACCCAATGGGGCCAAGAGGCTCTGTAACCTCCAGTCGAACTCATCCTCCACTTCGAGCGCTGACCAGGGACTTGCTGGCTCCATATCGCTCCGTAATAATTCTGGTGTCTCCAGGATGCTGCTCCTCAAGCTAGAAAGCCATCCCACCACTGCCACCACTGTAACGGAATCTTCCGTTAATGGATGCTTCCTAGCTTGCGCCGAGGACCACAAGCAACGCACCGGACACCACAACCAGCGCAGACTCCCCAACCGCCGTAGCTTGACTGGAGTCTCGCCGTCTTCCTTCCACCCTGGATCAGCTTCTGTCCTCCAGGACCATGTGGGAAAGACCTCTTCCTTCCACCCTGTATGAACCTCCAGCATCCAGGACTGTGTGGGAAAGACCTCTCCTCCAAGGAGAGCGCATCAGGAACAAGCTCTTAAAAGAGCTAAGTGATTCAAGCTCACGGGAGTATGCAGAGCAAAGCAATCCCCAGTGTGATTATAACAGCTCCCTCCTATAACGAGACAAGGCTAAATTTTGAGGGATCAAGAAGAACTGTCTAAAACTTTATTTTGCTTGGGACTAGCCCATATGGTCATTACATTAACATTGCTGTGAAAACTCAATAACATTACAAACAGTCAAATCATAGCAGGCAACATACAGTGACTTATTATAACATAATTACATATTCATAAATGGGTGGGGAAGACCATAATTAAAACAAAATGTCTCTCCTGCATGCAGAATTAGTGATATGCAAATCTACCCGAATATGCAAATTACCAGTCTTGCTATTCAGGTAGTGCATATTACTGTTGCTACCAACAGAGGGCACTACACAAGCTCCATAGCCAAATCCACCTAGTTGGCAGCAATCCTCAGCAGTACAGGAGAGCAGGCAATACATTTCACAGTACACACACACACTATAAACAATTACATTACACACACCCTGCACCTATAATGGGTACTGGGTGACTAAAACATAAGAGAAATAAAGCAACCTACATAAATAGTCTGTCTGAAGGTAGAATAGGGTCTTTAAAGCCAAATACATCAAAGAGTCATAGTCATAGGGGAGGAGGCTGGCAAGCAGGCCTCTCCAGGACCAAGTGGCGAAGGGCACTTCGTCACACATGGGAAAAGGGTTTTGGTGGAGTGCCATATTGGTTATGTATCAGGAATGGGCGCTGGAATCTTGTGAGACTGCAACATTTGGTTTTACTTTTGTGTGTTTTACAGCAAGAATTTAGAGCACAACTGTTACTTTAAAACACCAGCCAGCACACGGAATTAAAGAAGGAAGGTGCTAGAGAGCTCAACAGAACTTCCTTCCTGTGAGTGGACTAACATGTTCACATGCATACACAAGCAGTAAGCTGAAATAGACGGTGCCATCTACAGCTAGGATGACCAGATCCACCGTGTTTTCTGGGACAAATATTACTTATACATATTGATGGGCAGAACATGAAAGGGTAGCCCTATAGTATGTAGAATTCAGAAGAAGGTGTATTAGATTAAGAAATTGGGCAGGAGGCAATAATGCAGAATGTGCATTATACACACTGCAGGGCAAACCTTTTGGTACATTTTCATAAATATGAGAAACTTATATAAATGGCAATAATAAATAAATAAAAATAAATATGTGACCTTGTAAACATGGTGGATCTGGTCACCCTGTCGACAGCACAAGTGCTATACAGGCATATAGCACAGTACATGCTGTTGTACTTCCTAACATGCCAATGATGTGGTTGTGTCACTGGTGATGCAGAAAGGCCACCCGAACTGTTAGCATGTCCATCTAACAATGAAGCATATCACCCCGGCGAGATTGCATGCCATCCCGATTGACCTTAGCGATGGCCAGCCCCATTGAGGGCAGACAATGTTGTTAAAGCACTCTGCCCAGTGGGCTGAATGTCCTCAAATGAACACTATAGTCACCTAAATTACTTTAGCTAAATAAAGCAGTTTTAGTGTATAGATCATTCCCCTGCAATTTCACTGCTCAATTCACTGTCATTTAGGAGTTAAATCACTTTGTTTCTGTTTATGCAGCCCTAGCCACACCTTCCCTGGCTACGATTGACAGAGCCTGCTTGAAAAAAAAAACTAGTTTCACTTTCAAACAGATGTAATTTACCTTAAATAATTGTATCTCAATCTCTAAATTGAACTTTAATCACATACATGAGCCTCTTGCAGGGTCTAGCAAGCTATTAACATAGCATGGGATAATTCTTAATTAAACAGAACTTGCAATAAGGAAAGCCTAAATAGGGCTCTCTTTACAGGAAGTGTTTATGGAAGGCTTTGCAAGTCACATGCAGGAGGTGTGACTAGGGTTCATAAACAAAGGGATTTAACTCCTAAATGGCAGAGGATTAAGCAGCAAGGCTACAGGGGCATGTTTTATACACCAAAACTGCTTCATTAAGCTAAAGTTGTTCAGGTGACTATAGTGTCCCTTCAATGCAGTTTTCATAATAGAAGCATATCTAATGATGCCTTGTGACCTGGTATACCCAGAAGTATGTTACTAGTATGCTACAAACATGGAATAATGGGACCCCAAATTTGAGACTGTACAACAGAACCCAGGATTCTAGGTAGGTATTATTATTATTATTATGATATTTATAGAGCGCCGTCAAATTCTGCAGCGCTTTACAATGGGTGGACGAACAGACATGTAGTTGTAACCAGACAAGTTGGACACACAGGAACAGATGGGTTGAGGGCCCTGCTCAATGAGCATACATGCTAGAGGGAGTATTACATGCTAGAGGGAGTATTACATGCTAGAGGGAGTATGCATTACTGTGAGTTTTATTGCTGCGTTGCTTAGTGATACATTCACATACATAGCCCATGAGTGAGAATGTAATTGCTGTGGAGCCCGGTGATACAATCATACACACTTTACATTACTGTATACATTGCAGGCCTGCTCTGTGCTGTATTACAGGCATGTAAATGCGGGGTAAAACATTTTGTTTGTTACTGCTGTATTACTTAGAATCAGAACATTTTATTCTCGTGTTTAAATAAATAGATTTAGGAAAATTGAGAATCAAACTGAGATTAATGTCTGGGAATGTCAGTAATCACTCTACAGTAAAGATAAAGAATTATTTTTGCTCAGGTTATCGTGGGAGTCTGTGCATTTCGGTATGCTATATAAATCGTGGTAAATATGTGGGAATATATTGTACTGAGCAAATGCGCAGGAGCTTGTTTAAGGCCAGCACAAACTAACTTTGTGTGGGCTTTGCTTTGGATCTCAGTTTCTTGTACAAGCTGTACTTATAGATGGATATGTACTCGGATCTTCAGGGAAATAAAGTATTGCACGAGATATAGAAAATTATTATATAAGCCTGGATTTCAACATTAAGCAGAATCGAGCAATAACAATCTTAACCCACCATACATGTGCTATTACTAAATGTTGCTGAAAAAGTACCCAGGATCTTCTATTTGTACTGTGCTAATACATTTAATAAATGCAGGCTTAGTTTGATTATGATATCTTTCATGGCATGGACCAATTACAGTGATTGTTGCCAAAAAAATCTATTCCTTAAAGATCTAATGCCAGCATGAAATATTCCATTCAAATTTAGAGACCGCAAGATTATAAAGAGCTAATAATGCTAAATGCCAGAACAATATATGTTGGCATGGGATCTGTGTGTGTGTGCGTCTATATGAATGTGTGTTTGTATAATAATTTCCCCAGAAAAAGGGGGTTGAGAATGTGTAGAGACACTGATTTATTTTTATTTATTTTTTAGAGTTGGGGTTGTAACCATGCATTTGTGCCCCTGAGTGTCATGCATCTTATTTACACCTTTACCCCCAAACTATGTCTACCGGAAAAACAACCAATAAGCACATCACCATGGGCTGGGCAACATGGTTTCACCATTTTCTTGGCTGCCTTAGTACTGGCATGTATGCATGCAGGGATGCAATGCCCTGTTACTGCTGCAAGCATAACCAAGTCGTGTATTTCATGTTACCTGCATGCGCCTACTCTAGCCCCATCTGCCCTCACTTCCATCAACATTTTTTACATCTCAAATTTTGGAGTGATAGTGTAAACATGGTAAAATTCACAATTCATCAGCTTTTCTGTATAGTCAGACGGTTTATATTTATGCCTTATAGGAATGGCTCATCTTTTTCTCCAGGGTAACTGATGGTGAAACTCAGACTTGTCTCAATGGCTGGGCTTAGCTCAGTTGAGCTAATGGAAACTCCTTGAACCAGGAGAGGTGTGGAGACAGATGCTAAACAGTTCTGCGGTAAGTTGTAAAAATGTCCGTACATTTTGCAATTTAGTGAATAAACCTCTGAGTGTGTTTTTCATAGGTTCAGCAGCCATTGAGTTACAGGGTTATTCACTAAAGTGAGCATTCAAAGTGAATTTAAAATTGAAGGCCAGAGTAGCTGAATTGGAAGCTTAGACTTAGACTTTTTTTCCAGTTCGTCTATTATGATTTTAAATTTGAAATTCATCTAGAATTCTCTCCTCATTGAATAATGGAACTGCAAACACAATTTTGCCATTCCCCTCAAAAGAATGTGATACATTTATTTCACTTCGTGCCAGGCGGTATAGAGAATGATATGTTTACTGATCTCCATTCTACCCATGCTTGCGTCTTTTTCTCATTGCTCAATCACTTAGGACCGCAAGCATGTTAATATCTGTATTCAGGTTAACACGTTGGCTGAGAGGCTACACAAATAATATACAGATTTGTACATGCTACTTCACAATCTAAGAATAGTCTAAGAATTTTAGCTAATCAACACAGGACCAAGCAATCAATATAAAGCAATGCGTCACTATATCTAGCAACTAAGAAATGTGTGTCTGCCTTAGCAACTGCTAATCTTGTTGTAATGCAAAAAATCTCAAAAACGATCATTGTGAGATACCCAAGATAACACCGCGATCTGTACGTGTACAAAAGGAATGCATTGCTACAGCTTTCAGTCCATTTTGCAATATGTGTTGTTATCTGTACGCAGGGCCGGCCTTAGGCAAATAGGCGCCCTGTGCGAAAAGTCTTCATGGCGCCCCCCCACCACCCACCAAGTTGCCTGAATACAGTAACACACACAGACACCAGGGACGTGTATATCGTGAGGCAAACAAGGCATCTGCCTTAGGTGGCACTTTGCAGGGGGTGGCAATAAAAGCCGCCCCCAAACCCCCAGGCAGATCCCTTGCTTGCCTCACGTCCTGGGGGGCTCAAGAGCTGGCCGGCTGGCCATGTTTGAGCCCCCCCCCCCCCAGGCTGGCAGCGGGCAGCGAAGGAGCATACTCACCTGAGCTCTTCCTGCTCAGCTCCCTCTGCGCCGCTTAATGAAGCCGGGAGCCGGAATATGACGTCAGTCCGGCTCCCGGCATCACTAAGAGCCGCCTACTCAGTCTGTGCGCCCCCTGCCTGCCCGCCCGCCCGCCCAGCAGCCACACTGGACTGCAGGCAAGAAATCCACTCCAGCTTTCCTATGGAGGCTGGGTGGATTTAAAATAAAATTAAAAAAATATTAGTTTGTGAGTGTTAGTGGAAATGTCTGTGTGTGTGTGTGTGTGTGTCTGTGAGTGTGTATGTCTAAGTGAATGTGTGTGTGTGTGTCTGTAAGTGTGTGTGTGTGTGTCTGTAAGTGAATGTGTGTGTGTGTGTAAGTGTTTATGTGTGTGTGTGTCTGTGAGTGAATGTGTGTGTCAGTCAGTGAGTGTGTATGTGTCAGTGAGTGAGTGTGTATGTGTCGGTCAGTGGGGGCGTGCGTCTTTCAGTGAGTGCATGCGTCTGTCAGTGAGAGTGTGCATCTGTCAGTGTGTGTCCAAGTAATAGTGTGTGTGTGTGTATGTCATTGTTTGTCAGTGTATATGAGAGTGTGTGTCTGTCAGTGAGTGTGCGTCTGTCAGTGAGTGAGCGTCTGTCAGTCAAAGTGCGGCCTTGACAGGAAGGGGTGGGGGAAATTTAAACTTGGTTACAGGCATGTACACACACACACACACTCAGTTAAAGGCAGTCACACATACAGGCACAGGCACACACAATGGCACAGCTACAGCGACACACACAATTAGAGTCATACAGTCACACACACAGACAGACAGTTATACACACACACAGGCAGTCTCACACACACATAGGCAGGCAGGCAGTCACACACAGACAGTTACAGACAGACAGACAGTTACAGACAGAAAGACAGTTACAGACAGACAGACAGTTACAAACAGACAGACACACACAGGCAGGCAGTCACACACACACACACACAGGCAGTCACACACACACACACACAGGCAGTCACACACACACACAGGCAGTCACACACACAGGCAGGCAGTCACACACGCAGGCAGGCAGTCACACACGCAGGCAGGCAGTCACACACGCAGGCAGGCAGTCACACACGCAGGCAGTCACACACAGACAGACAGTTAGACAGGCAGACACACACACACAGACAATCACACACACAGGCAGTCACACACACACACAGGCAGTCAGGCAGACAGTCACACACACAGTCACACAGCCACATGGGACATGTGGGGGGCTATAGGGACACATGGGGGCTATAATGGGACACATGGGGGCTGGGGAGGGGGCTATAGGGACACATGGGGCTATAAGGACATATGAAGGGCTGGGAGGGGGTACAGGGACACATGGAGGGCTGGGGGGGCTATAGGGACACATGAAGGGCTGGAGGGGGGGTATAGGAGCATATGAAGGGCTGGGGGGGGGAATAGTGGGACACATAGATGGCTGGAAAAGAGGGATAACAGGCAAACAGTCACACTTACCTCTATCCAGTGGATGCAGCTGGCTAATGGGGAAGCAGGGACTCCTTCCCTCTTCCTGTGCAGCAGGGGCTTCGGGAGGTATTAGCCCCGCCTCTGCCTCGCAATAAGCCCCGCCCCCTCAGCTTCGTAAGCCCCGCCCCCTCTGCCGCGATTTTTTTTTTTTTTAAATAAACCCTGACACCGGCCATGTGCGGGCTGTGTCGGCTGTCAGGGCGCCCCCTGCTCCATGGCGCCCTGTGCGGCCGCACAGCTCGCACACCCCTAAGGCCGGCCCTGTCTGTACGTCTTGCATAAATAAAAACATGTTAAAAATAGTCTAAATTCCGTATCAAGTGTTTACACTAATGTTAAAACTGCTAACCACTCAATGTCTGACGACTGGATGAATTAGGAAGTAGTGTAGTTTATTATGTGAAAAGATAATAACTTGGAAAAATGCAAGTGCCCGATTGAGATTAGAATGTCCATCTAAATTGTAAGTGCATCAAATGTTGTTTTGTCTACAGTTCCGTCATTCACAGGGGTTTATTCCACTAAGTACAAACAAGTTGACTTACTACACCCAGGTTGAGATAAATGAAAACTGAATTGCATAATTTAGACCAAAATAACGTATTTGGAAAAACTGCTGTATTGAAGAATAACCTATTTGGAGAATAGTTAAACCCACCAAAACACGTCCCAATTTAGAGGCATGCTTTTATATAAGAATAGGAAAAATAACATAGAAACATAGAAACATAGAATGTGACGGCAGATAAGAACCATTCGGCCCATCTAGTCTGCCCAGTTTTCTAAATACTTTCATTAGTCCCTGGCCTTATCTTATAGTTAGGATAGCCTTATGCCTATCCCACGCATGCTTAAACTCCTTTACTGTGTTAACCTCTACCACTTCAGCTGGAAGGCTATTCCATGCATCCACTACCCTCTCAGTAAAGTAATACTTCCTGATATTATTTTTAAACCTTTGTCCCTCTAATTTAAGACTATGTCCTCTTGTTGTGGTAGTTTTTCTTCTTTTAAATATAGTCTCCTCCTTTACTGTGTTGATTCCCTTTATGTATTTAAATGTTTCTATCATATCCCCCCTGTCTCGTCTTTCCTCCATGCTATACATGTTAAGATCCTTTAACCTTTCCTGGTAAGTTTTATCCTGCAATCCATGAACCAGTTTAGTAGCCCTTCTTTGAACTCTCTCTAAGGTATCAATATCCTTCTGAAGATAGGGTCTCCAGTACTGTGTACAGTACTCCAAGTGAGGTCTCACCAGTGTTCTGTACAATGGCATGAGCACTTCCCTCTTTCTACTGCTAATACCTCTCCCTATACAACCAAGCATTCTGCTAGCATTTCCTGCTGCTCTATTACATTGTCTGCCTACCTTTAAGTCATCAGAAATAATCACCCCTAAATCCCTTTCCTCAGATGTTGAGGTTAGGACTCTATCAAATATTCTGTACTCTGCCCTTGGGTTTTTACATCCAAGATGCATTATCTTGCACTTATCCACATTAAATGTCAGTTGCCACAACTCTGACCATTTTTCTAGTTTACCTAAATCATTTTCCATTTGGCTTATCCCTCCTGGAACATCAACCCTGTTACATATCTTAGTATCATCCGCAAAAAGACACACCTTACCATCAAGACCTTCTGCAATATCACTAATAAAAATATTAAAGAGAATGGGTCCAAGTACAGATCCCTGAGGTACCCCACTGGTGACAAGCCCAAGCTTCGAATATACTCCATTGACTACAACCCTCTGTTGCCTGTCACTCAGCCACTGCCTTACCCATTCAACAATATTGGAATCCAAACTCAAAGATTGTAGTTTGTTGATAAGCCTTCTATGTGCAACAGTGTCAAAAGCCTTACTGAAATCGAGGTAAGCAATGTCTACTGCACCACCCTGATCTATAATTTTAGTTACCCAATCAAAAAAATCAATAAGATTAGTTTGGCATGATCTCCCTGAAGTAAACCCATGTTGTCTCTGATCTTGAAATCCATGTGTTTTTAGATGTTCAACAATCCTATCCTTTAACATGGTTTCCATCACTTTCCCCACTACTGAAGTTAGGCTTACTGGCCTATAGTTGCCCGACTCCTCCCTATTACCTTTCTTGTGAATGGGCACAACATTCGCTAACTTCCAATCTTCTGGGACTACTCCTGTTATCAATGATTGGTTAAATAAATCTGTTAATGGTTTTGCTAGTACACCACTAAGCTCTTTTAATAGCTTTGGGTGTATTCCATCAGGTCCCATTGACTTATTTGTCTTTACTTTTGACAGTTGAAATAGAACCTCTTCCTCTGTAAACTCACGTGTAATAAATAACTCATTTATCCTTTTTCTTAACTGAGGTCCCTTTCCTTCATTTTCATCTGTAAATACCGAACAAAAATATTCATTGAGGCAGTCAGCTAGACCTTTATCCTCATCTACATACCTTCCTTCTTTTGTTTTTAATCTAACTAATCCTTGTTTTACTTTTCTTTTCTCATTTATGTATCTAAAAAAGGTTTTGTCCCCCTTTTTTACTGACTGTGCTATTTTCTCTTCTGTGTGTGATTTGGAAGCTCTTATAACTTGCTTAGCCTCTTTCTGCCTAATCTTATAGATCATTCTGTCTTCCTCACTCTGGGTTTTTTTATAATTACTAAATGCTAACTTTTTTGTTTTTTACTATTTTGGCTACATCTGTGGAGTACCACAGTGGTTTCTTGAATTTTTTGCTTTTACTGACAAGCCTAATGCAATTTTCTGTTGCCTTCAGTAGTGCAACTTTTAAATAATCCCATTTATTTTGGACTCCATTTAAATTGCTCCAGTCTGATAATGACTCCTTTACACATGTTCTAATTTTGGAAAAGTCTGTTTTTCTAAAGTCTAAAACTTTTGTTTTTGTGTGGTGTGACTCAGTCACTGTTCTTATATTAAACCACACTGACTGATGATCACTGGATCCTAAACTTTCACCTACAGTAATATCTGATACCAAATCTCCATTTGTTAACACTAAATCTAGTATGGCCTCTTTACGAGTTGGCTCCTGAACGACTTGTTTTAGAGACAATCCCAGTAGGGAGTTTAGAATATGTGTGCTCCTGGCACAAGTAGCTATTTTTGTTTTCCAATTTACATCAGGAAGATTAAAGTCACCCATGATGATAACTTCCCCCTTCATTGTCATTTTAGCTATTTCTTCAACTAGTAGATTATCTAACTCTTCAATTTGTCCTGGGGGCCTATAAATCACACCTACACGAGTTACTGTGTGATTACCAAATTCTAACGTAACCCAAACTGACTCTATGTTCGCCTCACTAACCTTTATTAGGCTAGATTTTATGCTATTCTTTACATACAGGGCCACCCCTCCCCCTTTCTTGCCTTCCCTGTCTTTTCTATATAAAGAGTACCCTGGTATTGCTATGTCCCAGTCATTTTTCTCATTATACCATGTCTCAGTAACAGCGACTAAATCTACACTATCAGTTGCCATTATTGCCACAAGTTCATGGATCTTATTACCTAAACTGCGAGCATTTGTAGACATTACTCTAAGCTTATCATTTTTAACACACTTGCTACAGGCACCTTCTGTCCTTGTTTTGGGGGACAATTGGATTGATGTTTTATCACCCTTTTGCCCCCCCCCCCTCCTAGTTTAAATACATCCTAGCAAAACCTCTGAACTGCTCACTGAGAACATTTGTTCCCTTTTGAGAAAGATGCAAACCATCTTTTTTGTACAGTTTATTTCCATTCCAAACAGAGCTACCATGAGCAATAAAGCCAAATACTTGCTCCCGACACCATTCACCAAGCCACAAGTTAAAGTCCCTAATACGCATCCGCCTGTCATTCTGAGTGTTATGCACAGGCAGAACTTCAGAGAATGACAATGTGGAAGCAACCTGCCGTATATCATTGGCAAAAACACTAAAAACTTCCTTAACCTCTGAAACCTCATTGCAAGCCAAGTCATCTGTCCCTAAATGGACAAGTACATCAAATTCCCCTTCCTGCTTTGCTTGCTTAACAATATTACAGATACGTCTCCTGTCTCTGTGAGCAGTAGCTCCGGGAAGACACCTCACAAGACCACCATTGTCCATCTCCACACCTCTTATGATGGAATCCCCCACCAATAACTGCTTTCTATTAGGCCTCACCATAGTCTTCAAGCCTCTCTGCACAACACCACTAGCCTCAGTGCCTCTCTGCACAACACCACTAGCCTCAATGCCTCTCTTCACAACACCACTAGCCTCAATGCCTCTCTTCACAACACCACTAGCCTCAATGCCTCTCTTCACAACACCACTAGCCTCAGTGCCTCTCTTCACAACACCACTAGCCTCAGTGCCTCTCTGCACAACACCACTAGCCTCAGTGCCTCTCTGCACAACACCACTAGCCTCAGTGCCTCTCTGCACAACACCACTAGCCTCAGTGCCTCTCTGCACAACACCACTAGCCTCAGTGCCTCTCTGCACAACACCACTAGCCTCAGTGCCTCTCTGCACAACACCACTAGCCTCAGTGCCTCTCTGCACAACACCACTAGCCTCAGTGCCTCTCTGCACAACACCACTAGCCTCAGTGCCTCTCTGCACAACACCACTAGCCTCAGTGCCTCTCTGCACAACACCACTAGCCTCAGTGCCTCTCTGCACAACACCACTAGCCTCAGTGCCTCTCTGCACAACACCACTAGCCTCAGTGCCTCTCTGCACAACACCACTAGCCTCAGTGCCTCTCTGCACAACACCACTAGCCTCAGTGCCTCTCTGCACAACACCACTAGCCTCAGTGCCTCTCTGCACAACACCACTAGCCTCAGTGCCTCTCTGCACAACACCACTAGCCTCAGTGCCTCTCTGCACAACACCACTAGCCTCAGTGCCTCTCTCCACGACACCACTACACTCTGAAAGTGCAGAAAATGAATTATGTAGAGCAACAGACTGTGCAATTTTCAAGCATGCAACTATTTTATGCAGAATACAGACTATGCAGTCTACCTAAATCCAGGACATCCAATGGATATGGAAGTAGAAACATGAAATGCTTGCTTTATTATATAGGATTGCCATATCTACCATGTTTATCTGGACACCCATCATTTTATCATGTTGACGGCAGCACATGGAAATGCTGCCCTCTAGTATGTAGAATGTATATGCCGCAAAATTCACAATTGTTTTATCTCCCAATCTACTGCCTGCAGCATTTTACATTTACATACCACAGGGCAGCAAGTTTGTCCTATATTTTCATTTTACTAAAAGTGCAGATTTCAATAGAAATTGGCACATTTATACATTAACCTTGTGACACCCCTCTAGCTGTCAATCAAACAACCAGTCCTGTTACTTCCTGGTTTGGTTAGCTCAGTGGAGTTAAACTCGAGAGACAGCAATTGCCCAGAGTACCTGCCTTGCAAAGGCTTCTCAGTTAACTGCATTGGGTAGTCTGTGATTGGATAGCCACAGAAAGTCTGGGCGGGGTTAGAAGAGGAGGGCTTTCAAAGGCAGCAGCCATGAGAACTGCAGGTTTTACAAGCTGTTTGTAGATATACCCCCAAGAAAAATAAGTAATTCAATGCATGATTTAATTGGGTAATACCTACTAAATGTCCTGGAACACATGGTGGATATGACATCCCTACTTGTTTCTCCATCAGCAGCTACTGTACACAAAACACAATAAGTTTAACTAATGGAGTGGTAGCTGAAAGAGCAGTGCATTTTTTTGTTTCTTTGAGAATCTTTGTGAATTGGAAAGCAAACATGCAAGCATTAGGCATGTGCATGGGGAACATTTTTGGTTCGGTTCGGCATTCCGAAATTCTGGATTTTCGCAATTCTGGACTTCGGCAATTCGGCACTTCAAGACTTCGGAACTTCGGCAACTTCGGAATTTCAGCACTTCGGAACTTCAGCACTTCGGAACTTCGGCACTTCGGAACTTCGGCACTTCGACACTTCGGAAATTCGGCAACTTCGGCACTTCAGCACTTCGGAACTTCGGCACTTCGACACTTCAGAAATTCGGCAACTTCGGAATTTTGGAACTTCGGCATTTCGGAATTTCGGGATTTCAGCACCTCGGGACTTCTCTTCCGGTATTAGGGAGTTATCTACCAAAAGGCTGAAAGACCTAAATTGGTCTTTCAGCCAAATTTACTAATACTAAGTTAAAATTACTTAGTATTAGTACATTTTGCCCCTACTCGCTATACCACAAGTAGGGACATGTCTAGTAAACAGTGAGCAGCCTGTGACTGCTCACTGTATAAAAAAAAATAGTGCCCCCCGGCCCCCAACCCTGAGCGGCGGGTGGGGCCCTAAAGTAAAATGATGGGGGGACCTATTGTCCTCCCCATTGCCCCCACCCCTGAGCGGTAGGCGGGGGCCCTAAATACTAATAAGGGGAAACCTAATGTCCTCCCCCTGGCCCCCACCCCTAGCTGCGGGTGGGGGCCCTAAATACTAATAAGGGGGGGGACCTAATGTCCTCCCCCTGGCCCCCACTCTTGAGCGGTGGGTGGGGGCCCTAAACAAGAATAAGAGGGGGGACCTAATGTCCTCCCCACTGGCCCCCACCCCTGAGCGGTGGGTGGGGGCCCTAAACTAGAATAAGGGGGGACCTTATGTCCTCCCCCTGGCCCCCACCCCTGAGCGGTGGGTGGGGGCCCTAAACAAGAATAAGGGGGGACCTCGTGTCCTCCCCTCTGGCTCCCATCCCTCAGCGGCAGGTGGGTGGCCCTAAATACTAATAAGGGGGGGCCTAATGTCCTCCCCCTGGCCCCCACCCCTGAGCGGCAGGTGGGGGCCCTAAATACTAATAAGGGGGGGACCTAATGTCCTTCCCCCTGGCCCCCACCCCTGAGCGGTGGGTGGGGGCCCTAAATTGGAATAAGAGGAGGGGGACCTAGTGTCCTCCCCCCTGGCCCCCACCCTTCAGCGGCGGGTGGGGGCCCTAAACAAAATGTCCCCACCAAGGTGACTAGGGGTCCCCAAACCCCCCCCCCCCAATAAAATTATCCCCCTACCTAACTCCCTCACCCTAAAAACTAATGAGGGGGGGGACCTTTAACAAAGTACCTGTAAAAAAAAAAAAAAAAACGTACCATTCGATGTTTCTTTCTTCTAAAATCTTCTTTTTTCAGCCCCAGAAAAGGACAAATAAAAAACCATAATAACTGACGCAATAATAAATAAAAAAAAAATAAAAAAAACGAGCGCAAAAAATAATAATCCATCTTCACCCATGGAGGGCTCCGCGCAGACTGAGCTCTGCTGAGCGGGGGAAGGCTTATAAAGCCTTGCCCCGCCCTGTAATTAGGCTCAGAGCACTCTGATTGGTGGGTTTAAGCCATCCAATCAGAGTGCTCTAACAGGTAAATGAAGAGACTGACAGGACATTTACCTGTCACAGCACTCTGATTGGTTGATTTGAACTGATTGGTTGGTTTGACTCATAACTCTCTGATTGGTTACTTAATCCACCAATCAGAGAGTTTTGAGTCAAATTACACAGCGTGGGAAAATTCCAAAGAACTTTCCCACGCTGTGTAAAATGACACAGAGCACTCTGATTCGTGGATTTCATTAGGTCCCCCCCTTATTATAATTTAGGGCCCCACCCACCACTCAGGGGTGGGGGCCAAGGGGAGGACATTAGGTCCCCCCTATTCTGATTTAGGGCCCCCACCCAATGCTCAGGGGTGGGGGCCCGGTGGGAGTACAATAGGTCCTCCCCATTATTTTACATTAGGGCCCCCACCCACCGCACAGGTGTGGGGGCAGGGGGGAGCACAATAGATCCCACCCCCCCCCCCCATTATTTTACATTAGGGTCCTCACCCGCCGCTCAGGGGTGGAGGCCAGGGGGGGCAAAAATAATAGGTTATTTTGTAATTTTTTTTTACAGT
Organism: Pelobates fuscus; assembly: GCF_036172605.1. Lineage (NCBI taxonomy): Eukaryota > Metazoa > Chordata > Amphibia > Anura > Pelobatidae > Pelobates > Pelobates fuscus. The sequence continues at coordinate 71,753,098 of NC_086325.1, read as the reverse complement.
GAGCAGCCACAGGCTGTTTAATAGACAGGCCCCTACTCGCGTATATAGCGAGTAGGGGCATAACTTACTAATACTAAGTAATCTTTACTTAGTATTAGTAAATTTCTCTGAAAGACCAATTTAGGTCTTTCAGCCTTTTAGTAGATAGCTCCTTAATACCGTGGGAATTAGGGAGTTATCTACTTATTCATTCCTTTCATTACATTGACTGGCCAAGTAACTTACATTTTATATGAATGTATGTAACTTGATTGTTGTAAGTGTTGCAAACGCTTACAGCTGAATCCTGGCTATGTTTGTATACTTTTTATTTAAAATTGTTTACAATGCAACATTCTTCTTCTTTCACTGGGTAAGTACCGTATATACTCGAGTATAAGCCGACCCAAATATAAGCCGAGGCCCCTAATTTTTCCCCAAAAAACTGGGAAAACTTATTGACTCGAGTATAAGACTAGGGTGGGAAATGCAGCAGCTACTGGTAAATTTCTAAATAAAATTAGATCCTAAAAAAAATATATTAATTGAATATTTATTTACAGTGTGTGTATAATGAATGCAGTGTGTGCGTATGAGTGCAGCGTGTGTGTGTATGAGTGCAGCGTGTGTGTATGAGTGCAGCGTGTGTGTATGAGTGCAGCGTGTGTGTATGAGTGCAGTGTGTGTATGAGTGCAGTGTGTGTGTGTATGAATGCAGTGTGTGTGAGTGCAGTGTGTGTGTATGAGTGCAGTGTGTGTATGAGTGCAGTGTGTGTATGAATGCAGTGTGTGTATGAATGCAGTGTGTGCAGGGCCGGTGCAAGGATATTTGCCCCCCCCATATGTCCTGACCTCCCCTCCTCCTCCCTCAGTGGTCCTTACCTCCCCACCCCCGTGTTCCTTCACCCCCCTCCCCCAGTGGTCCTGACTCACCCCTCCCCTAGTGGTCCTTACTTCCCCCTCCCCTCCCCTAGTGGTCCTTACTTCCCCCTCCCCTCCCATAGCGGTCCTTATCCCCCCCTCCCTCCCATAGCGGTCCTTATCCCCCCCCTCCCTCCCATAGCGGTCCTTATCCCCCCCCTCCCTCCCATAGTGGTCCTTATCCCCCCCCCCTCCCTCCCATAGCGGTCCTTATCCCCTCCCTCCCTCCCATAGCGGTCCTTATCCCCCCTCCCTCCCATAGTGGTCCTTATCCCCCCCCTCCCTCCCATAGCGGTCCTTATACCCCCCTCCCTCCCATAGTGGTCCTTATCCCACCCCCTCCCTCCCATAGTGGTCCTTATACCCCCCCCCCCCTCCCACAGTGGTCCTTATACCCCCTTTTTTTTTTAAATTTTTTTTTTTATTATTATTATTTTTTTTTAATTATTATTTCTTATTTTATTTATATTTATTTTTCGTCCCCCCTCCCTGCTTGATACATGGCAGGGAGGGGGGCTCTCCTTCCCTGGTGGTCCAGTGGCAGTTCAGTGGGGGGGAGAGGGGGGCTGGCAGAGCTGTAACTTACCTGTTCTGCAGCTCCTGTCAGCTCTCTCCTCCTCCGCGCGGTTTGTGCAGCTCCTTCTATCAGCTCACACTGTAAGTCTCGCGAGAGCCGCGGCTCTCGCGAGACTTACACTGGGAGCTGACCGAGGTGCTGAACGGACGGCGCGGAGGAGGAGAGAGCTGACAGGAGCTGCAGAACAGGTAAGTTACAGCTCTGCCAGCCCCCCTCTCCCCCGGTCTGTATTATGGCAATGCAAATTGCCATAATACAGACTATGACTCGAGTATAAGCCGAGTTGGGGTTTTTCAGCCCAAAAAATGGGCTGAAAAACTCGGCTTATACTCGAGTATATACGGTATATTAGTATTTAGGCAATACTGTGCTTCGGAACTTTGGCACTTCGGCACTTTGACACTTCGGAACTTCGGCAACTTCGGCACTTTGGCACTTTGACACTTCGGAAATTCGGTAATTTCGGAACTTCGGGACCTCTGCAATTCGGCACTTCGACAATTCGGACATTCGGAAGTACACGAATGTCCGAATTGCCCGAAATTCGTCCGAATTCAGATTCGGACCGAAACGAATTGCACATGTCTAGCAAGCATAATAAGAAGTATGCTACTTTTGAAAATAACCCATACCCTGTGATTAACTTGTTACATTGTTTAACTTGCAATGCTACATTTCTTTTAAAATTAATTGAAATTTTAGTAAATGACATCACAATACATTTTAGTTGTGCTCATCCAAGGCATACATTACTAATTAGTAAATAAATAGAAACATGTATTTATCTTCTCTGTATGTTTTCTTTATGCTGATTGTCATGTTATAACAATCATTGACAGAGAGCTAAGATGGAGGGGCCCAGTTGTAGGTTAAAGATGTGGATTTCTACATTTAATTTTATTTTAACACCTCATATATATTTGTTTTTTTTTTTTTAAATTGATATAAAAAATCCCGGGAAGTGACAATATCTCTTTATTGGTTATACTTCAATCTACAAAGTTGTGTTGCATGCAGCACAAACAGAGGGACATAGATATAATTGTTAGCATTACTTGCAACATCACCTCTGTCAGACCTATAAAAGCCTGTGTGTAGTCCAGCGCTCATTTGTGATTGCCCAATATTATCAACAGATCCCTGCAGCGTTTCTTTGACACATGTCCACTTTTTTTTCTTGCATCCCTCCTGGCCCATGTGCATGTTTGCCCATGTTTATACTCTTCCACTATTCTCCTACTAACCTGCTGTGAGGTATCTCTACAGTAAGTGACCACCATATGGATATGCAGTTCTATGCTCTTAGACTCCAGTCATCATACTATACTATCAACTTCCTACTATAAGATATACATTTGTTGGAGACGGCACTTGACCACCAAGCTGATTGGATGCTGATTTCTGGACCAAGCTTCAGAGACGTTTGCACCCTCCAGGGAACGACAAGCTGACCTCCACTCTGCCTGTCAATTGGACTCCGAAGTGCCATTTTGTGCTTCCAGAAAAGCCTTCTATATGGGGTCTACTTCTCCACAGTGGCCACTGTACTCCAATAACGGAGACCTTACTGGAACATGGTGTGCCCCTGCCTCCAAACGACGTGGACTGTCAGGAGTTCCTAAGGTCACGTTCCCACAGAAGGGGGTCTATTACAGGAATAGCGGATGGAGTTCCTGACGGCCCTATTGTCCTCAAGCATCTCCCTGTTTCAGCCGCTGGATCTTAGGTTCCTGAATCTGCCACAGGGCTATATCTTGCCTAGAGCTGGCAAGGGTTAAAAGAAACTTGGGCCTTAGGCCTTCCTATTGAGTGATTATTGACCAGTTCTCGGTTATTAAAACTTTTTACCAATTAGGCCACAGCACTGCAGCCACTATATTTTAGCAAGACTGCCCATATTGGTTAATGTTCTTTTTTCTGTTGCTTTTCTTTGGCACCTGTTTTTGACCTCTAGTCATTATCAGCCTATAACACTGTCCTAACTAGCATGTGTTAAATCCAAAATGTTGTTTTGTTCTACAACCACTATCAACCATGCTTTCATATATACTGTTATAATTTAAAAATGTGCAGTAATTCAGACATGTCCTATCTTGTTGACACTCTCTCATGATATCCCATGAAATGGCTTTGATATTCTGTGACTTAGTGGCGGAGATAGAGCTTTTGCCGCCCGGGACTGCCGCTGAGTTTGCCGCCCCTATCTCGACCCATGTCATGTCCAGTGCAGTCGCGAACGTCCGTGGCTGCACCAGACATACCTCTTTTAAGTACTCAACACCTCTAGCCCAACACAGTTTACAACCTTTTCAAGCTTTTTTTTAGATATACATCCAATGAATACATGCATGAAAAATTCATGCATGTAATTCATTGGGGGGCACATCTACTAAATAGTGATTTATTGGGGTGGGTTCCTTTAAATAATTATTGTTACTAAAGCGCTTCAAAGGGGTTCTGTGAGGGGGGAGAGGGGACCTGTGCAAACGGGGGAGGGAAGAGGGGTTGTGTGCAGGGGAGAGAGGAGATCTGTGCAGGGGAGGGAGGAGAAGAGAGGAGATCTGTGCAGGGAAGGGAGGGGGAGAGGGGATCTGTGCAGAGGAGGGAGGGGGAGAGGGGATCTGTGCAGAGGAGGGAGGGGGAGGTGGGAGCTGTGTAGAGGAAGAAGGGGATCTGTGCAGGGAGGGGGAAAGAGGGGATCTGTGCAGGGGAGGGTGGGGTACTGTCAGGGAGGCAGGGGGAGAGGGTATCTGTGCAGGGAGGGGTCTGTGCAGAGGAGGGTGGTGAGGTATGCATAGGAGCCAGGGGAGAAGGGATATGTGCAGGGAGGGGGGCTGTGCAGGGTGAGAGGGGATCTGTGAAAGTGGTGGGAAGGGAGGGCGAGAGGGAATGTGTGCAGGGAGGCAGGGGCAGAGGGGATCTGTGCTGGGAGGAAGCGGGTCAGGGAGGCAGGAAGATCTGTGAAGGTGCAGGGGAGGGAGTGGGGAGAGGGGATGTGAACAGGTGAGTTGGGCTCTCAGGGAGACAGGTGGATCTGTGAAGGTGCAGGGAAGGGAGGAGAGAGGGGATCTGTGCAGGGAGGGGGCTGTCAGTGAGGCAGTGGGATCTATGAAAGTGCAGGGGAGTGAGATTGTGTGCAGGGAGGGGTGTTGTCAGGGAGGCAGGGGGTCTGTGAAAGTGCAGGGGAGGGAGGAGGAGAGGGGATGTGTGCATGGAGGGGCGTTGTCAGGGAGGCAGGGGGGTCTGTGCAGGGGAGGAAGGGGGAGAGGGGATATGTGCAGGGAGGGGGCTGTCAGGTAGGCTGGGGGGTCTGTGAAAGTGCAGGGGAGGGAGGGGGAGAGGGGATAAGTGCAGGAAGGGGGCTGTCAGGTAGGCAGGGGGTTTGTGAAAGTGCAGGGGAGGGGGAGAGGGGATATGTGCAGGAAGGGGGCTGTAAGGGAGGCTGAGGATCTGTGAAGGTGCAGGGGAGGCGGGGGAGAAGGGATCTGTGCAGGAAGAGGGGCTGTTAGGGAGGCAGGGGCCAGGGGGGATCTGTGCAGGGAAGGGAGGGGGAAAGGGAACTGTCAGGAAGACGGGGGAGGAGGGGCTGTGCAGTTAGGAGAGGGCTGAGAAGAGCTTCACTCCGCAGGACAGGCGAATACAGGAAGTGACCCATCCTCCTGCCCGACCTCTTTCCCTCTCTCTCTGCATCGCACGGATACCTGGCAAGCAGAAGGTGGGAGCAGGGACCTTGCCACCACACACCGCCACCCCCCCCCCCTGCTGTCACTGCTGTGACCTCTGCAGTGCATTACAAAAGAATTGGAAAAAAGTTAAAAAGATGCACATTTGTTTACCTGCAATGTAAAAAAAATGAAGAGCACTTACTTTATACATTTGTTGTTTATTTGAAGTTTGTAAATTGGTACAATAGACTAACATTGTTAAAGTTTGTTGTTCCCATGCATGTAACATAGTATTCCCAAGCGTTCTCTATGAGACTCCAATTTAAATCCTCTAAGTATCCTGTATGTATGTAAATAAAATGTTTTACCATAAAAAAAAAACACTATTGGAATATGCATGTCTTTCCAAGTGTGTTCTGCTGCTGATGAGAGGAGTCACAGAGCCTCTGGGAAGCTAGGTAGGCCAAAGAAAATATATATTTTTTATGTAAATTGACTGTTTGAAGGTATTCAGTAAAATTTGTCTTTGTATATTTCTCTAGTAGTTTTTTATTACACTTCACAGTGCATTCCTGTGCACTCAGTGGCATCGAGGCCCCGAGAAATATGTCTCTGCTTATTCTGGGTCAGTTTGCACAGCATTTCTTTGAGTATGAGATATTTTTCATCTGGCATGCAGATATGGAATACGTTTTGGAAACTACTAAAAAAAAAAACAACTCTCTAAATATATGGGGGAAATCTTGCAAAATGCAGGGTTTTCATAACATGGGTATGTCTGGCTACTGGTGATGTGATGAACTTATATCCCAAGTCTGAGCAATGGTTAAAACACAAGCCATGAAGACAAATTTATTCATATAGACTATCTATCAAGTTATCTAATTGAGCATTCTTGCGGACAAAGTGTTTATTTATTTTTTTGTATTCTTTATTTTTGTGTGCATAAAGAATACAAACATGCTGGTAATGCCACGATAGCAGATACCGGCAGCTTATGGTTAACAGAAATATGGCATAGAATAAAACTGCACAATTTTTATAATAATCAGGCTTAACGTTGGGTAAAACATTACCGAAAAGAGAGTAGCAAATAAAGAATGTGATTAGTTGTCGTACACAATAGGGACTTATACTCTTTTAAGCTTGCAAGACTAATATGTGAAAGTAGGCATGTGCATGGGGAAAATTTTCGGTTCGGCATTCCGAAATTCGGGATTTTCGCAATTCGGGACTTCGGCAATTCGGCACTTCAACACTTCGGAACTTCGGCAACTTTGGAACTTCGGCATTTCAGCACTTCTGAACTTCGGCACTTCGCCAGTTCGACACTTCGGAAATTCAGCAACTTCGGAACTTCGGCATTTCAGCACTTCGGAACTTCGGCACTTCGGAACTTCGGCTACTTTGGCACTTCGGAATTTCGGGACTTCTTTTGCAGCCGCTTAGTAGATAACTCCCTAATTCCTACAGTATTAGGGAGTTATCTACCAAAAGGCTGAAAGACCTAAATTGGTCTTTCAGACAAATTTACTAATACTAAGTAAAAATTACTTAGTATTAGTACATTTTGCCCCTACTCACTATACCGCGTTTCAAAAAAAAAATAGGGTCCCCCCTCCCAAGCCCTATTGCCTCCCCCGGCCCCCACCCCTGAGCGGCGGGTGGGGGCCCTAAAGTAAACTGATGGGGGGACCTATTGTCCTCCCCCCTGGCCCCCACCCTTGAGCGGTGGGTGGGGGCCCTAAATACTAATAAGGGGGGACCTAATGTCCTCCCCCTTGCCCCCACCCCTGATCGGCGAGTGGGGGCCCTAAATTGGTATAAGGGGGGACCTAATGTCCTCCCCCTGGCCCCCACCCCTGAGCAGCGGGTGGGGGCCCTAAATACTAATAGGGGGGACCTAATGTCCTCCCCCTGGCCCCCACCCCTGAATGGCAGGTGGGGGCCCTAAATTGGAATAGGGGGGGGACCTAATGTCCTCCCCCCTGGCCCCCACCTTTCAGCGGTGGGTGGGGGCCCTAAATACTAATAAGGGGGGACCTAAGGTCCTCCCCCCTGGCCCCCACCCTTGAGCGGCGGGTGAGGGCCATAAATACCAATAGGGGGACCTATTGTCCTCCCCCTCCGGCCCCCACCCCTGAGCGGCGGGTGGGGCCCTAAACAAAATGTCGCCCCAGGTGACTAGGGGTCCCCAAACCCCTAGTTACCCCCTCAATCAGAACCCCTGAGCGGTGGGTGGGGACCCTACAGTAAAATAAAGGGGGGGACCTAATGTCCTCCCCCCTGAGTGGTGGGTGGGGGCCCTAAATACTAAAAAGGGGGGGACCTAATGTCCTCCCCCCTGGCCCCCACCCTTGAGCAGCGGGTGAGGGCCATAAATACCAATAGGGGGGACCTATTGTCCTCCCCCTCCGGCCCCCACCCCTGAGCGGCGGGTGGGGCCCTAAACAAAATGTTGCCCCAGGTGACTAGGGGTCCCCAAACCCCTAGTTACCCCCTCAATCAGAGAGTTATGAGTCAAATTACAGAGCGTGGGAAAATTCCAAAGAACTTTCCCACGCTGTGTAAAATGACACAGAGCACTCTGATTGGTGGATTTCAAACCAACCAATCAGAGTGCTGTGACAGGTAAATGTAGAGACTTACCTGTCAGTCTCTTCATTTACCTGTCAGAGCACTCTGATTGGATGACTTAAACCCACCAATTAGAGTGCTCTGAGCCTAATTGCAGGGCGGGACAAGGCTTTATAAGCCTTCCCCCGCCCTGCAGAGCTCAGTCTGTGCGGAGCCCTCCAAGCGTGAAGAAGGATTATTTTTTTTTTGCGCTCTTTTTTTTTTAAATTAATTGCGTCGGTTATTATGGTTTTTTATTTGGCCTTTTTTGGGGCTGAAAAAATAAGATTTTAGAAGAAAGAAAACATCGAATGGTAAGTTGTTTTTTTTTTACAGGTTCTTAGTTAAAGGTCCCCCCCTCATTATTTTTAGGGTGAGGGGGGTAGGTAGGGGGATAATTTTTTTTGGGGGGAGGGGGTGACTAGGGGTTTGGGGACCCCTAGTCACCTGGGGGGGACATTTCTTTAGAGCCCCCACCCACCGCTCAGGGGTGGGGGCCGGGGGGAGGACAATAGGTCCCCCCCTATTGGTATTTAGGGCCCCCACCCGCCGCTCAGGGGTAGGGGCCAGGGGGGAGGACATTAGGTCCCCCCCCCTTTTTAGTATTTAGGGCCCCCACCCACCGCTCAGGGGGGAGGACATTAGGTCCCCCCTTTATTTTACTGTAGGGCCCCCACCCACCGCTCAGGGGTGGGGGCCAGAGGGGAGGACATTAGGTCCCCCCCATTAGTAGTTAGGGCCCCCACCCACCGCTCAGGGATGGGAGCCAAGGGGGGAGGACATTAGGTCCCCCCCTTTATTTTACTGTAGGGCCCCCACCCACCGCTCAGGGGTGGGGGCCAGAGGGGAGGACATTAGGTCCCCCCTATTAGTATTTAGGGCCCCCACCCACCGCTCAGGGGTGGGGGCCAGGGGGGAGGACATTAGGTCCCCCCCTTATTTTACTGTAGGGCCCCCACCCACCGCTCAGGGGTGGGGGCCAGGGGAGAGGACATTAGGTCCCCCCTTATTAGTATTTAGGGCCCCACCCACCGCTCAGGGGTGGGGCCCAGGGGGGAGGACATTAGGCCCCCCCTTATTTTACTGTAGGGCCCCCACCCACCGCTCAGGGGTGGGGGCCAGGTGGGAGGACATTAGGTCCCCCACTATTAGTATTTAGGGCCCCCACCCACCGCTCAGGGGTGGGGGCCAAGGGGGAGGACATTATGTTTCCCCCTTATTTTACTGTAGGGCCCCCACCCACCGCTCAGGGGTGGGGGCCAGGTGGGAGGACATTAGGTCTCACCCCCTATTCTGATTTAGGGCCCCATCCGCTGCTCAGGGGTGGGGGCCCGGGGGGAGAACAATAGGTCCCCCCCATTATTTTACATTAGGGCCCCCACCCGCTGCTCGGGGTGGGGGGAATTTTTTTATTTTTTTATTTGACAGTGAGCAGCCACAGGCTGCTCACTGTTTGATAGACATGCCCCTACTCGCGGTATAGCGAGTAGGGGCAAAATTTACTAATACTAAGTAATCTTTACTTAGTATTAGTAAATTGGGCTAAAAGACCAAATTAGGTCTTTCAGCCTTTTAGTAGTTAACTCCCTAATACCGTGGGAATTAGGGAGTTATCTACTTATTCATTCCTGTCATTACACTGAATGGCCAAGTAACTTACATGTTATATGAATGTATGTTACTGGATTGTTGTAAGTGTTGCAAATGCTTACAGCTGAATCCTGGCTATGTTTGTATACTTTTTATTTAAAATTGTATACAATGTAACATTCTTCTTCTTTCACTGGGTAAGTATATTAGTACTTAGGCAATACTGTGCTTCGGAACTTTGGCACTTCGGCACTTTGACACTTCGGAACTTCGGAACTTCGGCACTTCGACACTTCGACACTTCGGAAATTCTGTAATTTCGGAACTTCGGGACCTCGGCAATTCGGCACTTTGGCACTTCGGCAATTCGGACATTCCGAAGTACCTGAATGTCCGAATTGCCCGAAATTCGTCCGAATTCATATTCGGACCGAATCGAATTGCACATGTCTATGTGAAAGCGTCCGGTGAAGCTAAATGAGAGAACATGCTGAGCATCTTGGACACATAGACATGTAATATAGCGTGTGATACATTGCGTGTGGGTCACAGTCTAGTTTTTAATGACTGCTTAGATTACAGTATGGTAACATGTTTGATTGACATGCAAGCTTAGGTGCCAGGGAAGACCACTAGGGCTACAGGGAGGCAACAGCCCGCGGGTGTATGTGCAATTGTGTAATTAGCGAGATAGGGTTTGGAAATGGTTTACAAAGTAAAGTGAAGGGTAGGTGGGGTGCAGTGGAAAGAACAAGTGCAGGCAAGCCTCTGTGAGGAGGTCACTCCAACCACAAATGTATACCAAAAAACAAAGAAGCACAGGGCGCCACAGTCACTATATGAAAAATATATATGGTGGTATATGGGTCTCCTTCTTTACCCCCATATATATTATTCATATAGTGACTGTGGCGCCCTGTGCTTCTTTGTTTTTTGGAAATGGTTTCACAGAGTGGTAGCATCAGGACAAACTGTTTCTTGCTTTCTAAAGATGAAGAAATTAATACTTGATATAAATCTGCATTAGATTTGCCTGTATCTTCACCTAGAAGCCCTGTCAATCAGATAGCCAGGAAATATACTTCCTAGCTCTCATTCTAACTCATACTGAGTTAGTACATCAGCACTGACGTGAGATAGATTCTGCTCCCTAAGAGAGTTAGCGAAGCAAGCCCAAAATGTAACCTATTATCATAGTAACAGGGAGGCTCCTTGGCCTTTCACTGCTCCCTCCTGGGGACCATTGCCTGCAAGTCCTACTCATCTTGACAAGAAAAAGTAATTCAGAGTTTCAAGACAGAGATAGAAGCTATAATTCAAACTTGTCAAAATGAAAAATATGTGAATCCTGAGGACCAGAATTTATTTTTATCCTAGCACCATAACCACTGCAATACGCAAAAGTGGCTATGGTACCCAGGAGTCCGTTTATTAAAAGTGGGAAAGGAATATCAAAGGGAAACAACGTTTGCAAGAAGCATGTTGTTGATATGAGTTTTTTATGGTCACTGGAGTGTCCCTTTACAAATCTTAAAACATTAGCAGAAATACGTGTATTTATTAATTTTAGAACACCATTGCATTCCACGGTGACATATATGGTGCTTGTGACAAAGACACAAAGAAAGAAACAGGGCATACACAGCTGTATGCAGAATGGTCTGAACAAATAAAATAGTATCATCAAACTTTCCAAATGAGACAGTTTAATTAGGCATATCTAATTGCAGGAGGATTACATCGAGGAGTTCATCTGTATTTCTTTTCTAATGTTGCAGTTATGGAAAATTAATGGAAAGACCTTCAAAACAAATAACTTTCCATTCTTTGCAGAAAACCAGCCTTTCTGTGAAATGTACAGGATCGTGACTTAAGCCTATTTTGTGGTGTGTTTTCATTCAATGATTTGATAGCATAGAAACTGATGTTTTGTTTTGTAAATTTCATTTTTTTTTTTCTTTCTGAATCAGTCCCATTTCATTCTCTACAATCCAACGCACTCACAACGTATATGGAAAAAAAAAACAGAAAAAAGATGCTTGATTGGGTATCTGGCATAGGGCCTATCATGTCTCACTATTGGCTGTATAAACAGCTAATCTTTGAAAGGCAGCATGTAAATATTTTGGAATAGTCATGTAAAAGACCTATACATTTAGCATAGCACCACTACAGTATCAGCGTCTGTGTTGCCAAAATATTCCGGTGAAAAGAATCTGGTCTGATAATAGGAAATTAATCAAAGTCCCTTTGCACCGTGATATACTTGCACTCCAGTTATGCTGGGTGTTAAAATATATCTTACAAAGATTTCTTTTAGTATTTAGATTCACCTACAATCAAGGTGTGCATATTTTAGCTTCATTGTATTATTTTGCTTTCCATTCAATTTAGTTTATTTCAGGTTTACGGGATACATATGCAAAAAATAAAAATAAAAAGCACAAAACACTTTGATATAGTTACATGAATATATGTAACTATAGTATGTACATATTTATCCACCACTATAGGCCATTGTTTTCTCCCCAGATATACCTTTGCTAAAATTATTGAAGATGGTGTTCGACTAATATTATAAAATGAAAGAGGTCCAGGCACTTTATTGGAACCACAACAGCAATAGTCACCAGAACAACAGCAATGTTTAGGTCTTTGTCAAGCATATTCTACTAATATTATGGCATATCACCTGTTTTCCTTAAGAACCGGTTGACTTTTCGGTCTGTGGACATTTATAGCCTGAAATCTAAAGAGTTTATTCATAAATCCTAGTAAAGAATGTATGGCTCCACTCTTGGATTGCTCGAGATATCTGAGACATTGCTCTACTATCTTGCTGCTGCTGGATGCTATCGGATGTTTGGAATGCTCGGGGTGTAGAATTTGGCCAAGATCATTAGCTTTCAGAAGAATAATTTATAAAGGTTCTCCTCCAAAAAAATTAAGTTATTGAACAAAGGCACCCTCTTTACAGGAGGAAACATTCATACTGGGTAATAAATAAAAAAATAAAAAAAAGAGAGAACCCTGACACCGCAATTGCTATGGTCTGCAAACCTATTGCTATGGTCTACTGAAGCCTGTTTTGTATTTATACTATTCCCCTGGGAATTTTGGGGAAAATTATTGTGTCTCGTTTTCCCAAGGTCCCACTTGAGATATACGGAGATGCAAAATAGTACTTGTTGAATTTGTATAAATACGGGGTGAGCTTTATCATGTTTGGTCTAACCAAAGTTATTTAATATATATATATATATTAGAATATAAACATAAATATATGTTATGGATAGTTCTGTAGTTTTGTATCTCAATTTTATGTAGATACTCAAGTGGACAACAGAATGTGTAAAAATTTTTGGTTTCCATTCATCTGTAACTATTCCTAACTATTTGAGTTCATAGAAAGGTTAGTATTTGATCTTGTGTCATCTCCTGAATAACCCGATACTTATACTACTAACATGGTTAAAATCTGTTATTCTGTTTCGTAAATTATTCTTGTATCCACCACTCTTTTTGGGATTATATACTTTTGTAAAATGTGTTAAAGGATCATGGCAGCCTCCATAACAACGTCATCTCATTAAAGTAATTTATGGAGTTGGAAGGTGGTGCACACCATCTTTCCTTAGGTAGGTTTTTGAAGTCGTCATGTGGTCCTGAGATCCTAGGCACAATCTTACTGTAAGTATGCTTCTAAAGCATTCCTCTCAATGGGTAGACAGTGATGGGCTGAGAGCATTAATTAACACTCTCAGCCTATCATTGGCGCCCAAAGAAATATCTTTCTGAAGAGGCAGAGGAGACCAAAGGGCATAGTAGATAGGTGCCAGGTGGACAATTTCCTGAGTTACACGATAAGGTAAAATGGTACCCAGGATCTCCAGGCCCCACAATGATTTCAATGAGATTAAATTATTTTGGAGCTGGAATCATACTTTTAGTGTACGGTTTAGCTAACTGTAACCAATTGTACGCAATTTAAAATGCACTTTAATATTTTATTGATATCCCATCCTTCTGGTCTTTGTACCAAGCATCATGCAATGTCTTTTTTCCCCCAGCAGTAGGGATAAAATTAAAATGTGATTTTAAAAAAGCAGGTCTTTCAGGTGTGAGCTCGACCTTCTAATGCAAGCCATATGTATAGCGCAGAAGAATGTTTAGGGTGCCCGGAGCTTTACGCTGCCAGAAGCAACCTATTTCATGGTTGTAATGGGTATTAAAATCTCTCTACAGCCATATGTTTCAGGAGTTACAGTCACAAGATACAGCTTTGCTCTTAGAATGCATACATCATGTACCCAGCAAGATTACACTAATGCCGTTATCGTTTGGAATCCAGGGTGCTTAAAATCTTTCAAGAGCTTGTCAAGCTTGATCCAATAAATAACCGCACGATCTAGAGGAGATAGTCAGAACAGCTATAGTAAGATCATTTCAGAATCACCTTAGAATCTTCATTAGAGTTAGAAACTTAGAATCTTCCTTAGAGTAAGGTAAACAGATCTTAACTTTTTTCACCTGCTTTGCTAATAATTGCTCTCCTAGTCACCCTAATTACAGAGATTCAAATCCTATATTATTAATATTATTATTCTTAAGCGCCAACAAATTCCGCAGCACTGTACAATGGGTGGACTACCAGATGTGTATTTGCAACCAGACGAGTTGGACGCACCGGAACAGAAAGGGTTCTGGGCCCTGCTCAGGTGAGCTTACATGCTACAGGGAGTGGGGCATAGGGACACAAAAGGTAGGGGTAAGGTAGAAATGTAGGTTGCTAGAATAGTATTCATTGAGGGCTTAGTGTTTTGTATTTATTATTATTATTATTATTTTAATGATTGTTGCAGGAGAGGAATACGGGTGCTAGGAGGGAATACTATTAACACTTTAATATGCTATCCTAAAGAAGTGGATTCTCAATGATTTTTTGAAGGGATAGAGATTTGGAACCTAAAGTGCAATATTTAATGCGAGCAGGGGGCTCATCACTAGTGTACCAGTATGTTGTGTGGTAGAAAACCAGAAGGAAATAGGTCTGTGGCACAGTTTATACTAAGGCACAATTTATTATTAATTATTATTATTATTATTATTATTATTATTATTATGATAATTTGATGATAATATATACTTGATAATATACTTCAATATAAACATGCGCTTTGAGCCGAGGATGGAGAAGGAGTGGACAAAAGATGGAATGCAAGTTACAGACTGTAGGGAGGGGACTTACAAACTTTCGCTTGCAGGTGCACTCTGAGCTCTGTCTGCAAGTTTAGAGGCTCATTAAGTTTTTCACCAGTGCACATGGATGAGAGATGCTATTTTGTTTTTGGCACAGAATTCACATTAGGCAACCTGAAACAGAGTTCCGGGCTTCCTAAGTCACTTGTGCCTGGGGCGCGACTAGCCCCTGGCACAAAAGTGCACAAATCTCCAGATATGCAGTGTTTCAAGCAGAAACGCTACACACAGATTCCTACCACCATGACAACTTCTAAAAGCAGAAGACATTGTCATCTACATCGGAGTGATCCTTTCTGTTATGTTGATGTACATCAATGTATTATTACTATTTTAATGGCTTTTCTTTGTTTTTCTTGCAGTATAGCTTACTTTGGTTATGGAACTTCCATTAAAGGTCAGTTTGTTGATGAAGAGTTTTTAAATGGTTTGAAGTTTTCTGTTTTGTACTGATCTCTGGATTATTTCCCCACTAATAAAGAGGATAGTGTTAAAGTGGTTCAACCTTTTCATCGATGTTACTTTTGTCTGGTTATTTCTTTTACTGTTTTGCTGGTGTGCCGTAAAGAAAGAATGCAATATATTTGCCATTTGTCATTAATAAAATTACGATTATCCCATTTTTTTTTTTTTTAATTCTTTATTTTTGGTGTGCAGGTGAGTACATACGATATTCATGCGCCACAACAGCGTGCATTTATACTTGAACATAGACAGGTAAAACAGTGGCATAAAGAGCTTGCACATATTTTGTTTTGAAGAGCATAATGATAGGTTGGGCATTTATGTCTGAACTATAATAAACAATTTGCTAAATAACTCGCTTGTTTCAGTGTACAAGAGAGGGTCCGACAGTCAATTCTATCACATGACTAAAAGGAAACTTCGCTGGTATGTCTAGACCACTAAATTTGGGTATCATAGAGTAATATTCAGGCTATGTCGCACATGTGTAGTCTAGCTTATTGTATACTAAACGGTTAATTTTCAGAATAGGCTTGAATAAAAATAGAATAAAGTTTAATAAAACGAAGATGCTAAACGTTGAACCTTGCTAGATCGCTTATTTTAGCGTTGATATAAAGTAAGTACGCTTTAGAGAAATGTCTCGATACTACATCATGCCTATAGACGTTATGTTGTAAGCGTTTAGGCTAGGAGTCCTTGCTTTAACGATAATAGCGTTAAACCTCGCTTACCCCAGAAAGTAGCATTGCTAGTATAACAGTAATATAATCAATATATCATCAGGCATTAAACCACTGGGGACGAGTCCAGTCTCCCATATCACCTCGAGCACCGGTAATCACTTGCCTGGAGGTGGATATTACACACCTTGTGCCTGAGGCTTCTGTGACTATTGGGGGGTGTGCGGGGTGCCCGCTTGTTGTCGGGTGGGGAAGTTCTCAGGGAGTCCCTCGTGGGCATGTACGTGGAGGGCGGTGGGGAGTGTTCACGCTGGGGGAGCTAGATGGGGGCTAGATGTCTGTTCCAGGTTGCTGGGCAGAAAGGCTAGCGTGGGGTGCCCGCGTAGCGGTGGAAGTATGAGGGGTTAATCCAGCACCTATAGAGGGGCCCCACGCTAGTGTGTGGTGTGTGGTTGTCGTCGGGTAAGGGAGTGCGGCCATCCGTAAAGTGGGGCTATAGCTCTCCGGTATGTTGTTGTCTAGATCGGGGTCAATTCGGGGGGGCAATGTCCCGGCAATATATTTTAGAGTCCCAGTCTTTTCAGGTGGTGGTTGTGACTTTAGGTACTCCGGCATGTCTTCTGGGGATGAATTCCGCCGCGCTGGCTGTGCTCCAATTCGGTGGATTCATGCGTCTGTCCGTTGGTGTCGGTAGTGCCAGGGAGTCCGCTGGGATATTCAGCTGTCGCAGTGTCGCCCGCGCCTCCTGCATGCCGCGTACCGTAAGCGTGGTGTCGCCCTTGGTGACCAGTAGGGTATGTGCTGGGCCCCAGCGGTACCTGATGTGGTGTGCTCGCAGGAGGGACGTCAATTTTTGCAGGGATCGCCTCCATGCCAATGTCGCTCCAGAGAGATCAGGATAAAAGGTGAGAGACATGTCCTCGAATAGGTAAGACGGTTGATCCCTGGTAGCTGCCAGTATTGCTGTTCTGTCCCTGTATGCCTGGAACTGTAGTATAACATCCCTTGTAGCCGTGGCTGGAGCCCTAGCGGGCTTTGGAATGCGGAATACTCCGTCTATTGTCACTGCTTTGGCTGCCCTTGGAGTCAGCAGGGCTGTAAGAAGTCGCCTAGTGACATGGGGAAGTTCGGCATCAGGTATGTCGTCGCAGATGCCCCTGATCTTAAGGTGCCTCATGCGGTGTTTATCCTCAAGCGCAGCGAACTTTAGATCAGTCTGCCCGGCTAGCGTTTTCAGCTCCTGAACCTCTTGCTGCAGCGTCTGGATTTGGGTGATTTGGGCGGTCATGGAGACTTCCACGGTCCCAATACGGCCTGTCAAGCCCTGCAATGCGTCCTTGATCGAGGCGACATCCGCCGAAATCTTTGTATGGTGTTCCGCCATTAGAGCTCTGATGGCCTCCATGCTCACCGGCGTGGGGGCCTTTGCTGGTGGTGGGGGCAGTGTTTGAGCCGGCGATGGCTGAGGGTGGCCCGAAGAGAGTTCCCCCTCACCTTCATCAGATGTCTCCTCATAAAAGTCGGAGCACCCGCCATGTAGAGACGCCATATTGGAGCCTGAGGCGCCGCGGGCCTGCCGCCAAAGCTCGCCGATATCCATGCCCTTCGTGGGCCTTTCAGGTTTAAGCTTTTTAGTTTTTCGCCCCATTAGGCTCTCTTATCTGTTGGGGTCCCCCTGGGACAGATTCGGCCCGTTTAAGGATGTGGATGGAGGGTTTTTCCCTTATCTCGGCCTGGAGCTCAGCGAGCATGCGACCGTTCTCTTCAGTCGTTAGCGATTATCCCATTTTTATTGCTCCAACTGTCTACCTGTTTATGTGGGGTCCAGGGGACTTTACTTAATGTGGCATGCTCCAAACAGTTTTATCTCTAAGCATTATATCTCCCATGCCATACTGTTTCACATGTTATGAATGCCTGATTTCTTTCTTTACCTATAAAAAGAACAGTGCAGTATTTATGACATATGCTACTGTTTTTTTACTGTCAATCGTGATTATCTTGATGTGTCTACTCCAGTTTGTGCCTTTTTATCTGCGCTGCAAAAATAAAGAATGTAAAAAACTAATTTAAAAAAATTAAGATTGTCAAATGGGCCAGGGCAAAGCAACTCTAGAGAAGATTCACCTCCCCTCCCCCACTTTTTCTATACTCCTTATGTCCCACCCCAGGATTTCCCTAATCCCTTTCTCATTCTCCCAACCGATTGAATATAAAAACTTGAAAGATTAAAACGAATCTGATCTGTTAAAAACATATTAAAAGTGTGTAAACATCTTAAACAACTGTCATTAAGGTATGCTGATATCATGTCACCTACCTTTTGTTTAAAAGTCACATATTCAAATATTACTGACTATACTTATGTCAATTTGCCTTATGATTATGATCGTTTTGGCACACACTTGTATGCAGCATAATAAACTATCATTGAAATAGGATATATTTATACAAGTACTCTTTGTTTAAACAAGGCATGTTAAAGGACCACTCTAGTGCCAGGAAAGCATACTCGTTTTCCTGGCACTAGAGTGCCCTGAGGGTGCCCCCACCCTCAGGGACCCCCTCCCGCCCGGCTCTGGAAAGGGGAAAGGGGTTAAATCTTACCTTTTTCCAGCGCTGGGCGGAGAGCTCTCCTCCTGCTCTCCTCCTCCGATCCGCCTCTTCTCCTCCCCGTTGGCTGAATGCGCACGCGCGGCAAGAGCTGCGCGCGCATTCAGCCGGTCACATAGGAAAGCATTCATAATGCTTTCCTATGGACGCTTGCGTGCTCTCACTGTGATTGTCACAGTGAGAATCACGCAAGCGCCTCTAGCGGCTGTCAGTGAGACAGCCACTAGAGGAAATAGGGGAAGGCTTAACTAATTGATAAACATAGCAGTTTCTCTGAAACTGCTATGTTTATAAAACAATTAGTTAACCCTAGCTGGACCTGGCACCCAGACCACTTCATTAAGCTGAAGTTGTCTGGGTGCCTAGAGTGGTCCTTTAAAGGAGCACTATACACAAACATGTATTCCTGACCCTATAGTGTTAACACCACCATCTAGCCCCGCTGGTCCCCTGATGCCTCCATAAATATAGTAAAATATTACTTGTATTCAAGTTTGCAGCTGCTGGCTTTGTCCCTGTTTCCTTTAGACCTGCCCACTGTCTGCTGAAATAAGTCAGCATAAGTTGTAGCCTGATCCAATCACAGTGCTTCCCAATAGGATTGGCTGAGACTGACAAAGAGGCAGATCAGGGCCAGAGACAGCACAATTCAAACACAGCTCTGGCCGATCAGCATCTCCTCATAGAGATGAATTGAATCAATGAATCTCCATGAGGAAAGTTCAGTGTCTGCATGCAGAGGGAGGAGATACTGAATGTGTGGATGCATTTTAGGCAACCATGACCCAGGAAGGATCTCTAACAGCCATCTGGGGAGTGGCCAGTGAAGTTATCACTAGGCTGTAATGTAAACACTGCATTTTCTCTGAAAAGACAGTGTTTACAGCAAAAAGCCTGAAGGTAATGATTCTACTCACCAGAACAAATTCAATAAGCTGTAGTTGTTCTGGTGACTATAGTGTCCCTTTAATATGTCAATGGCTAAAATTGTCACTTTGCATACTAAATGTATACACTTGCTTAATCATCCAATAAAAAAATTCAAATTGAAATAAAATAAATGTAAGATAATTTTTTCACAAAAGCTAGAATTACCTATAATTGTCTGGTAAATATGAGTGGTTATAATGCATACATCTATAGTTGTGTCTTTATGTTTATGCTTCATTGCTCCTGTAACATTTTTAGCATTCAGCAATAGAGTGTATTGAACTTTTGAATTACCATTACTCTCATGGTGCCTACTTCCGATTTCAAGAGCTAAAGCATCCTTTTTCATTTCCACTTGCAATGACATCCAGTAGTTCATGACTTGATCTTCCCATAGAATAAGATTCGTTGTCTCTCTTTGAATTCAGAAACCTAAAACAGATACAATAAGATGGGGGATTTTTGCAATGGTTGGTAATGTAACAATAAGTTACTATGAAATCCATAATGAGATGAACCTGGAGTTGTGTTATGATTGTTCTCTACTATGGAACCTATAGGAGAGACCAATGTTACGATTGTTGTGTTACGATTGGTCTCTCCTATGGAACCTGTGCTCACCACATCTTAAGAAAGGAACTGCCTATCCTGGTCCCTTTGATATTGTCCATCATTAAGACTGTTTCATTGGTGGTGTTGACTATTGTTACTGTTAGTTGCGAGCACCATTTTTCATCAACAAATTGTTAATTATGTTAGCAAGACATTTTTATTTTATGGTTAGGAATACAAAAACTGTATTCCTAATGCTATAGTGTTTTTCTGCCTCCGCACTCCCCCCTGTGATTAAAGTGTTAAAACCCTTTTATTAATTTACCTGTTTCAAGCACTGAGGTCCCTTAGCGCTGGATCGATATCCTCATCTAGCGATGTCACGCTGATGGGGGAACCTAATGTGCCATGCGAGGTGAACGCCAAGCGTGCATTGGACCTTTCCCATAGGAAAGCACTGAATCAATGCTCTCATTTGGGCATTTAGAAGATGGAGCCCTGGAACACATCCCAGTGATGGCAAACATGCCCCAGTCCAGTTGCATATGCCCCTAATGGCGTTGCACTACAATACTGGAACTCAGGAACCACTCAGACGACTATGGAGCCAAGGAGATTGAAGACTTTGATTGTTGACCAAATGCCAATCTTGTAGGGAGGAGGAGTGCATCTCAGTTTACAGAGTTAAATTATGTGAGAATGCAGGAAGCGCCACCATCAGCTGTCTTAACCCTGCAATGTAAATATTGATTTTTTTCTAAAGCTGCAATGTTTTACACTGCAGAGTTAAGGTGACAGGGACACGGCACCCAGACCACTTCAATGAGATGAAGTGTTGTAACATATTTTAATGAGAGATACTCTGTATAGTTTCTAGTACATGAATGAAGGACTTTTAGCTTTCTCAAACACTTGATAAAATCAGAATCACTTTGTCCTTCATTAAACTTCCCTCCAATGGAATCTTAAAGGGACACTATAGTCACCGAAACAACTTTAGCTTAATGAAGCGGTTTTGGTGTATAGATCATGCCCCTGCAGTATCATTGCTCAATTATCTGCCATTTAGGAGTTAAATAACTTTTTATTTATACAGCCCTAGTCACACCTTTCTGCATGTAACTTATACAGCCTTCCTAAACACTTCCTTTAACCCCTTAAGGACAGAGCTTCAGAAGCTTGTCTTTCACTTAATGACAACGGCATTTTTTGCATTTTTTGCTATTTGCGTTCAACTGCAATTTGCATTTTACTAATTTATTGCACCGACACATATTATATACCGTTTTTTAAAGGACAGAAAGGGCTTTAATTTGATGTAACACATATATATATATAAATGCTTATTTATTATAAAAAAAATACAGAAATATGCAAAAAAAATGAATTTTTGTGTTTTTTTTTTACAGTTTTTGCAATAATAATGTGTACATAATTAGTGCAGGTTAAGGAAAGTAATTAAAAATAAATTAATTTAGTTGTTCTGAATTACAGAATATATAATGTGTCTGGGATTTTAAGTTTTTTTTGGCAGTTACAGGTCACAAAGCACAAGGAGTAAAATAAACTTTTTATGTGGAGCGATTTTAGAATTTGGTATGTTTGTCTTGTAAGCCTAATAGCCATAAAAGAAAACAAAATTGCCACACAAAAGTATATATTTATATAAAGTAGACACCACAGGCTATTTAACTAAGGTTGTTTTGACACTTTCTACGTAGCCATTTTACCGCCAACCTCTGCTAAATATTGGAGTAAAATTGTGTTTTTTGGGGGTTTTCGCACACAAACTTATAACAAAGAACTTCTCATGTGTATTTTGTAAAGTTGGTGTGTGCTATTCCTGTACAAAGTTTTATTATGTGTTCAGTTACTTCTGCTGAGTACAACGGTACCCCCATTGTATGTCTTTGGCACTATTTCGTGAAGCTACAGTGCCATATAGGAGACCTGTCCTTTTCAGTATTCACAGTAGAATTTTGAGAGACGGATTTAATGAGCCTATGCTTCCATTTGGGGTATTATAACAGTTTGACTGTTCAAAAAAAAACACAAAGGCCTACCATTTGTAAAAGTAGACACTCCAGGGTATCTCATAAGGTGCATATTGTGCCTTAACATGCCCCCATTTTTTTACCATTACATGCCAAAGTATGTGGTAAAAAATAATGTTGTGCATTTTTTACATACGGATTGCATTTTTGGTGGGCATTTTGTATATTTCATATGTGCCACTAAGTTCAAACCCCCCAAATTATGCTCAGCTAAGTCTTCTGAGTAAAAGGACACCCCCATTGTATGTCTATGGCACTATTTTGTGAAGCTACAGTGCCATATCGGAGACCAAGCCATATCAGTTTTGACCGAACTTTGAATTTTGATGCCGGGCCTATGTGCAATTTCCAAGCATCTTTGCAGGTTTTAAATTCAAACTACCCCACAAAGGCCTACCATTTCTTAAAGTAGACACCCCAGGGTATTTCAAAAGGCATATTTTGAACCTTAGCGTGGGATCATTTTTCCGCTAGCGTGTACCAGGTGTAGTGGTTATAAGCGTTTTTTTCTGCCTTTTTGACACACAAAGTGAGTTTGCACAGTATATTTTGCAAACCATATGTGTACTACCACTGTATAATACTTCATATTTTGCTCAGCTATGTCTGCTGAGTACAAAAATACCCCCGTATGTACCTTTGCCAGGTATATGTGGACATCGGAGGGGCACATTTGGGACACAGCCATTCCATTTTTTTTCTAACTTTAAATTTTTACGCTGTGCCCATGTCCCATTTTAGAGTATTTTACCAGGCTATATAAACCAAATACCCCATAAAGCCATACCATTTCTTAAAGAAGACATCCCAGGGTATTTCAAAAGGCATATTTTGAACCTTAGCGTGGGATCATTTTTCCGCTAGCTTGTACCAGGTGTAGTGGTAATGAGCGTTATTAAATGTATTTTTTTACTTTTTAAAACTTTTTTTACTTTTTAAAACTATTTTTTAATCTTTTGTTTTGCTTATTAATTTTTTTAAAGTTTCCTAAACTTTCGTAAAACTTTTTTTACAGATTTAACATTTTTCTAAGCTTTTTTTTTACGTTAACCCCTAACTAGCAGTAAGCAGCACTAACAGTAAATTCCCCATTTTCCCATAACTCCCACCCACCCCAGCTAGCAAAATATTTAATTATACAATATTTAAAATAGTTAATTAAATAAATTTAACCCCTGAGGGTTAAAAATAAATAAAAGTTAATCGTCAGGGGTTAAAAAAAAAATTGTATGCAGCATAAATCTGTATTTTGATCACTGTAGGCAGTGATCGACTGGCAGGGAAGGGGTTAATTTTTATTTGGACTGGGTAAAGGGTTTATTTTTTTAATTTTTTACTTAAACGTTATTAAAACTTTTTTTGAACTTAATTTTTTAACTTTTTAAAGCTTATTTTTAAACTTTTTTTAACGTTAACCCCTAGTTAGCCTAATACTAAATCCCCCAATTCCCCACTAACTTCCACCCTCCCCAGCTAGCTAAATTTATAATTTTAAAATATATAAATTAATTAATAAAATAAATTGAACCCCTGAGGGTTAAAAAAAAAAAAGAATAAAAAAAATCAGATCATTGTAAAATGTAATCCCTGCCAATTGATCACTGTAGTCAGTGATCAATTGGCAGGGAAGGGGTTGATTTTTTATTAAAATGGGTAAAGGGGGGGTAAAGGGGGGTGGGATTTTAAATAAACTTTATTTTTTTTTCCAGCAGGGGGCAGGATCAACACTGATCCGTCTCCCTGCACTTCACACTGAAGTGCAGGGAGGCGGAGGTGAGTATACAGAGCACATGTGCCCGCTCAGACATGCTGTCAGAGCGGGCACATGTACTGGGGCAGCCGGATCCGGTGCTCCCGGTCTGCCTCTAATGCAGAGGCAGACCGGAGCACCATTAACCCCACGATCGCCGCAATTGCGGCGATCTGGGGTTAATTTTAACGGGTGACGGACGAGGTCCGTCACTCGTCATTAACGCATTCCCCTGAGTGACGGACCTCGTCCGTCACTCGTCGTTAAGGGGTTAAAGAGTCATCTAATGTTTACACTTCCTTTATTGCAGTCTGTTCGATTTAAAATTTCCTATCACTTTCTCTCTTAATGGTTTTCTAGATCCATCAGGAGCCTCCTGTATGTAATTAAAGTAAAATTTACAGATCAGGAGATAAAAGCTTTTAAAGTAAGTTACATCTAATTGAAAAGGAAACCATTTTTTTCTTGCAGGCTGTGTCAGTCACAGCCAGGGGAGGTGTGACTAGGGCTGCATAAACAGAAACAAAAGTATTCTAACTCCTAAATGGCAGAGAATTGAGCAGTGAAACGTCAGAGACATGATCTACACACAGAAACTGCTTCATTAAGATGAAGTTGTTTTGGTGACTATAGTGTTCCTTTAATGATCAACCCTGCAACCAAGCCCTGCAGAATCTTCTAAGCAGAGGTATCATCTCTGGAATGTATGTGCATGTAACGTGAATGTATGCTTCTGTGTGTATATGCACTGTGAACCCTGGTGTAATTATATATGTATGTCTTTGTGTGTTGTGTCAGGATATGTGGAATTAGAGTTTAGCTAAAGGGATACTATAGTGCTAGGAAAACAAAGTTGTTTTCCTGGCACTATAGTTACCCACAGATAAAAAAAACTTATGTCACTTACATAGGTATGTGAGTGCCTCACAGTAGTTCTCTCTAGCACCTTAGAGACTATAAAGAACAGACAAATGTTACCAGCAGTAACATTTGTCCTCCAACACATTCAGATTAGAAGCTAGTGATTATTATTAAAGAAACAGGAGATTTTTTTTTTTTTTGTTTTAATCACTCAGGATTACAAGGCCAATTGCTACAACAAATAAAGGAAAAGATCTAGATATCATAGTGGCAAGAACCGAGCCAAAATATCACTAAAAAAGTCAATGTACCCCAAACTGTGCTACTGGTACCCCAGCACTGACACCTACAAATCAATGAATTTAATATGAAGGGCTTCAATAAGCAGTTTGGTGAATTGAATGTGTATCTGTCCTTTGGAAACTGGAAACCTGGGCAATGATGGACAAGGGTTGCTCAGTTCAAATGTATTTAGCAATTATAGAAACTACAATGAGTGTAGGTGTTTATATGTATATCACTTTTAAGTATGGTAGAGCCTTCTATATGTTACATATATGTTTTACCCTGTTTGTTAGAAAAAATGTGTGTCAGTTTCAGAAACTAAAGTCTCCAAAAAAAGTCATTTAGAGTGGAAAGAGTCTCTCTGTTCACATATCGGTCAGTAAGCACAAACATCATTACTGCATTTAAAGGTTATCGAAATACATTGCAGGTGGCCCTCTCTCTGGAAGCTAAAATGTTAAGGTTAAGGCATTTTCTGGCTGACTTTCTGAATGATGTCATTTAGGGGAATGTGCTAGAATCTGTTATTTTACCATGGATCTCCATCTTTGAAGAGGATGAGAGCTCTTAGCTTCTCTCTAAAGTGCAGCCAACCAACAACTGTGCTTTTTTACACCTCATTTGCTGAAAATAAACCATTACTGTGGCATCCTGGGATTCAAGAGGAATGCATGAACTTTTTTTTCCCATTAATTATAACTTAAAAAAGTATAATCACCTGCTGATCTGTGGAAGATGCGGGCTATAGGAATTTTCTTGGTATCTTGATTGCTTTTCAACTCGTAATAAAAAAAACCTGTTCTAAATAATAGCACTGTTTGAACTAATAGCCCTGACAAGCAAAGAAAAATTACAGTGTATCACATAGTTAGCTCAGCTGTCAAGCTTAGTATTTTACACGGATACCTTTCATCTTCCTTCCCTGAGTGCCAATGCATGCTTTATGACACACGCATATGTACCGTATATTTCTCGATAAAAAACAAGAAAAATCCTGGAATGTTTATTAAAATCTATTTCCTAATTGTGATACCCTTTTCCGTTGTTTCGCAAGTGATGACACAGACAAATCATCTTATGAATATATTTCATACATCAATATTCATTGATGTCTTGCAAAAGCCTTCTTTCAAAGTTACTCCTTAATTAGAATATGGACATTTCTGATAGAACTCGCAAAACACATACATGCCGAACCTGAAGGTAATGCACCCTACTGCAGATAAGACTTTTTTAAAGAACATGTGAAAATGGCTGATAGGTGCCATTGCTTTCTTCGATTTTCCAATAAAACTATGAGCACTTCTGAAGAATCAATACCCTTATCTGTCAGTAGAGGGTGCTCATGAAACATTTTAACCCTTTTGCATCTAATTGTAGTCCACATACTGAAAAAGAGTGAGCATTTCTTTTAAAATTCATACAGACTTTATGTACGGTAACTAGAGTAGGACCTCACTCATGAAAGTCAGTACTTGCTATGATTATTTAATTGTTGTGCAAAATATACAGTTTTAACAGATGCTGTAATACCGTTGAAAAGCACATTGTATATCATCAAAAAAATCGCACATCATTTATTGATTACAAAATTAACCATTTGCAACATCCTATAGGTATGCATACAGTAGCAAAAAAAAGTAAATGTGACAAGTGCATAAATTCCAACAGTCCTGATTTTGCCAGGACTGTCCATCATTCAAGGTTACTGTCATAGAAAATATAGGTCCTGCGGACTTGTCCTGCATTTTAAAATATGCTAGCAGATTTTAAAATGCTGAAAGTGAATGGGCTCTAGGACCATACAAAGAGCTCTTTAATAGGGCTTCGTGCATGGTCGACTGAAGGGCGTAGGATGTCAGTCAGTCTGGCCACTGTTTGTAGGGGTGAGCCTGCCCGTGATGGGTGGACCCAACACCCATGATAGGTTGATCCACCCCCTTTGACAGACAGACTCACCCCCTACTCACCTGATCTCTTCCAACCACTGTAAGGTGGACAGGGAATGGTGGAAGGCATGCTATTGTCTATGGACAATTTGTGTAGTAATGTTATTTGTTTTATGTTTTGATTTGCTTTCATGTTAAAGAGAGTGTCTCTGCAGTCTCAGAAGTGTAAATACTGCATTTACTTTTCCTCCTAAGACCACCTCTAGTAGTTGGCACTCAGACAGCCACTAGAAGGACTTCCTGGTTATGGTCCTGCAAAAATTGTCTTTGCATGGAGATGCTAAACACACTCCATAGGGATGCATTGAGCCACTGCTTCTCTATAAGTAAATTTCTGATTTGCCGTGTATGCGTGCTAGCCCCTAGTACTGATAATCTCTGCCAGAGGAGGAATGGTGCGAAAATTGCTTTATTTTTTCACTTCTTGGTGGCCCAATAAACCACCGGGCAGGTACAACACTTTAACATCAGGAATATATGCTTAAGACTCGCTTTTATCAATTTAGCAGTTTGTTCATTTTGTTTTACCTTACACCTAAGGTGTAATGATTCTCTAAAACTAGTTACTATGCTCTAAACAGTCAAATTCCAGATGAATAAGACTGAATTCATTAGAAGAGACAAAAGGATAATATCAGGATAATAAGGGGGTCCGATCATTTTAGCTTGTTTATACTAATTAACTTGCAAAGATAGGTCAAAATAGCTGAAATAAACAGGTTATTCGTGAAAGTGAGAATTTGTAAGGAATTCGAAATGAATGAAATGGGAATTTCGAACTTAAAACCAGAATAGCTGAATTGTACTAAATATACAAGTCAGCCATGCTTCCAGTTTGGCTGTTTTGGTCTAAAATGTAAAACTCATGTATTCACTATGAATTCAAGGATTTTACTATTACCATGACGTAAAGTCATGATTTTATTAATGACACGGAGGCGAGTATTATGCTGCACTCTTTCTTTATTTCCCTCAGCAGCAAAGAAAAAACTTTATAAATATAACAGTAGTAACATTAACAGTCTTAGGTGTATTCTTCCTAGTAACAGGAACAGCCAATCAGGAACAGCCAATCAGGTTCCACTTCTCCAGCATAATAGGCTCTGTCAGCCAATCCTGTTCCTCTTTATTTGCAGTCCCGAAGTAGTAAAGTGTCCAACCGAACATGAAACTGTACAGGAAGGAGTTTTCCCTTTCGATGTAGGGTAGATTAGGCTGTAAAAGAGGAGAAATATGGTAATACGTTAGCATCAAACTGGGTGTATGCATAATCATAGGTATTTGAGCTAGTGTTTGGTCAAAGTTGTCCAAGGGGATATTATTTAATCTGTACCTGCTTGTGAACGTATAGACAAAGACTATCATAGTGAAGACTCACCTGGTTGCAAGTATAACTGTAATTTAATAGTCTGTTAAAATGACTTACCGTAGGTCAACTTACCCAACTCCCGTCTACCTTTCCACCGTCGCCGGGTGGGAGGGAGGGATAATACTCGCCTCCGTGTCATTAATAAAATCATGACTTTACGTCATGGTAATAGTAAAATCCTTGAATTTTATTAAGACACGGAGGCTCCTATTATGCTGGTTTAAAGCTGAGAAACTACCGTTCCTGCGAAGTGTTGTATTGGTTTGAAGTAGAAATCACGGAAGGTGGTTTCTGAGGACCAGTCGGCCGCTTTCAAAATGTCTTCCAGGCGACAACCCATGGAAGAGGCCTTGGAAGCCATTGCTCCTCTTATGGAGTGAGGAGAAAATATGGAGGTGTCAATTCCTGCCGTAGTCATGATCCATTTGACCCAGCGGGCCAGGGTTGTGGTAGACACCGGTAGGTGTGGTCTTTGGAAAGAGATGAAGAGTTCATGTTTATTTGGGTCCCGCAACGTCATGGTGCGCATTTCGTAGAGTTGTAGGCATTTAACCGGGCATAAGAGAGGCTTGTCAGGAAAGGCTGGGTATGTCACTCTCTTTGTCGAGCTTTTTGTTCTCCGTGATATATCAAAAGTGACCCCTTCTGGCGTGTAGGACCGTGCGGTGATGTCTAACGCTCTAACATCTGAGACCCTTTTGCAGGATATGAGGCATAGGAGCATGACCAGTTTTGCCGACAGTTGTTTCAACGATAGTGATGCATTATCCGGCCAAGATTCGAGGAAAAGGAGGATAGTGGAGACGTCCCATAGCACTGAATAGCGTGGTAGCGGGGGTCGTGCAAATCTGATGCCGCGTATGAGACGGCATACCAATGGGTGGCGTCCTATCGGTGCGCCATTGATGCCTTGGTGTGCGGCCGAAATGGCCGATCTGTAGAGGTTCACTGTACGGTATGCTTTGCCGTTTTCAAATAATGAAGTTAAGAACTGCAGGATCGAATTCAGAGGAGCCGATATGGGATCCAGGTTCCGTTCCATGCTCCAATTGTGCCATTTGCTCCAAGCAGATTTGTAAGCTTGTCTCGTGCCGGGTGCCCATGCGCTCTCGAGAAGTTGGAGAGTTGATTCCGAAACCCCTTCGATTGAGTAGGGTTCCCGGAAACCAGCCATGCCGTGAGATGCAGTAATTCCTGTTGAATCAGGGGGTGAGGGGACCCGTCCGGGTCTTGGAGAAGATAGTTGAAGTGTGGGAGCGTGCGGGGTATGTCTACCGCCATTTCCAACAGAGAAGGAAACCATGGTTGAGACGGCCATAATGGTGCCACGAGCACTGTCGTTCCCATCTGTTGCCGTAGGTGTATTAGGCATCGGGGGATCAACGCAAAGGGAGGAAACGCGTAGTTCCTTGTGTAGGACCAGTCTTGGGTAAATGCATCTGTTGCCAGTGCTTCTGGGTCTGGTTTCCAGCTGAAAAATCTGGGGAGTTGTTTGTTCAAACGGGAGGCGAACAAGTCCTTGTCCAGAGGGCCCCATAGGGATTGGATGTCTTGAAAGACCCTGGGATCCAATTGCCAGTCGCTGGAATCCCTGAGGTGTCTTGAGTACCAATCCGCCGTTGTATTGCAGAGGCCCGGGATGTACTCCGCCGTGACCGAGATGCCCTGTGCCAGGCAGAACTGCCAAAAGTCTCGTGCCAGATTCGCCAGGACCTTGGATTTCGTCCCGCCCAAGTGATTTATATAGCGAACTGCCGATATGTTGTCCATTTTCAATAAGATGGCACATCGGGCTTGAGTCGTTGAGAAACTGCGGATTGCAAAAGAACCGGCCAGGAGTTCTAGGCAATTGATGTGAAGCGTAGATTCCATTTCGGACCATCTGCCACCTGTAGAGATATTGCCACAGCGCGCACCCCAACCGTGCAAGCTCGCATCGGATTCTATTACTATGTCTGGTGTGGTGCCGAAAATGGCCCGGCCATTCCATGCTTCCATATGGGAGAGCCACCATCTGAGTTCTGTTTTTGCCTCTGTGTCCAGAGAGATCATGTCCGCGTATGAGGACCCGTCTCTCAGATGAGAGGCTTGTAGGCGCTGTAGCGCTCGATAGTGTAGAGGGCCCGGGAAGATGGCCTAGATGGAGGCCGCCAAGAGGCCAATCACTCTCGCCAATTGTTTTAGGGAGATCAGGGGAATCTTCAGAGTGCGTCTGATTTCCTTCTTTATGGTGGCCAATTTCGCAGTCGGCAAGTGTAGTGTCTGTAGAGTAGAGTCCACTACGAGGCCCAAGAACTCTATGCGTTGTGTAGGGGTCAGGATGGACTTTTTCCCATTGATAAGGAAGCCCAGGTTCTGCAAGAGATTCTGAGTCCACGTCAGATGGGTCTTGATAATGTGTTTGGATTGACCCATGATGAGGATGTCGTCTAAGTAGATTATTAGACGAACCCCTCGACTTCGAAGTAGAGCCACCACGGGTTTCAGGAGCTTTGTGAAACACCATGGGGCTGAGGATAGTCCGAATGGGAGGCAGGCGAATCTCCATTTTCTTCCTTGCCATATGAATTGGAGGAAGTTTTGGTGTTGACGTGCGATTGGTATAGTGAGGTAGGCGTCCTGTAGGTCTAACTTGACCATCCAGTCTGACGGTTGGAGGAGATCTCGGAGGCAGTGTATGCCTTCCATTTTGAAATGGTTGTAGGCAATAAAAGTGTTGAGCTGTTTCAAGTTTATCACTGGGCGGACGCCGCCGCCTTTCTTGGCAACTAAGAATAGGTTGCTCACATAGCCTGGGGTAGTCATAGGGATCTCTAAGATGGCTTGTTTGTGTGCCAATTCTGAGACCTCCTTGGAAACAAGGGAGGCGTCTTGTTGGGAGAATAACATTCCCCGTGGCGGGGAGATTTGTACTGGGAGTGACAGGAACTCTAAGGAATACCCTCGTACCGTGTTCAATACCCAGGCATCTGATGAAATGTGTGACCATACATGGAAAAAATGTCGGAGTCTGCCCCCCACTGCCCCTAGGGAAGAAGGAAGTAGGAGATGACTTACCATAAGGTCGTCTGCTTGGTCTGGTGCCACGTGATCCACGAGCAACCCATGGCCGCCCACGTTGTGGGAAGAAGGCCGGGGTGTTGCGGTGCTCCGTGAAGGAGGTTTGTCCAGTGTAGGAGCCTCGGTTCTGTCGGAATGAACCCCTGTTAACACGGCCGGACAGACGGCTCCTGGCTCTTCCGGCCCCACCAAAAACCTTAGGGTGGAAAACTCTGCGCATGTTTGATTGCGCCTTGTCTAGGGCAGTAAAAGTATGTACAAAGGAGCCAAGCTCCTTGACAAAATTGTCTCCGAACAGGAGACCACGGGCCTGGGTGCCCGGCTCGGTAATAGCCATATTTACCAATTTTGGCTCTATCTTTAATAAGATCGCCTTGCGACGCTCTGTGGCTATCGCACAGTTGGCATTGCCGATCAGGCAAATTACTCTTTGAATCCAACCACTTATGGCGGTACGATCTAAGTCTTGGTCGTTTTCGACCATATCAAAAATTTTGGTTGCTGGGCCCAATATATCCAGTAATTTATCCTGGCAATTGCGCAGGGAGAAATCAAGGCCCTTATTAGGCTTCCAGCCGGTCTTGCCCAGGAATTGGACGATTTTTGGGTCTACTGCAGGTGTTCTGCAGGCCTCGTCCGGGACGGTAGGGCGTGGGCATTCTGCCCGTAGCTTATTGCGTGTTGCCTTATTTAAAGGCTTGCGAGTCCTTGATGCAACGTATTTGGCCACATGGGCCGAAGGGGACCAGTCTGCTGACCTTGGATGACGTAGGTCATCGGGGTCGAACAGGGGTTCCCCATAGGGGTCAACTAATTTGTTTGCATCGTCTGGGACCTTAAGCTCCATGTCAAACGATTCAGATGGAGGTGTATTATGCTCTCTGAGGCCATGGTCCTCGACCATATCATCGGATTCGGGATCTGATGGATCCTCAGTATCCAAGCAGTTTTCCTCTTCAATCTCGCTGAGATCTGACTCAGAATCTAGTTGGGCTTTTGCCCGTTTCCATAACCTAGCCGATTTTGCCCGGCTAGTGGCTCTTTTGCGCGGTGGTATATTAGGCGCGCCATCTGTGACAGGTTTGTAGCTGTCCATCTGTGAGATTGAAGAGTGTTTGGTTTTTGCAGTGGCCTTACGGCCAGTGTGAGGTTGTGAAGGGACCACTACTGGCAAGGCCTGGGTAACGGTCGGCTGAGCCGATTTCTGTGCCTCAAGCAGAGCCTGTGTAAGAGTCTGCGAGAAAGATTCAGACATCAATCCCATGGCCGATGTGAGGGCCTTAGTCATAACATGAGACATAGTGTCGTCAATCAGAGACTGCATATCAGCAGTGGGAGCAAAATCAGCGGGGTTAGCCGCTCCAATCTCAGATACCCCTGTGGGTGTTGTAACACTCCCTGGTTTGGTGACAAGGGACCCAGAAGGGGTGGGTAAATCTTTCTCACCAGGCATGCTTAGTATGACACTGGTAGTACTAATAATATCTGAGCTTGAAACTAAAATGGGTTGATTAACCCAAAGGAAACAATATACCTTTAACAAAAAATGAATTACTCACATAAACTTTAAGTAATTGTCTGACCAAATTGAAGATTCACAGGTAATAAGTAGGAATAGCAAGGAGGGAGCAAAGAGCCGTCCGACCGCCACTACAGCTTTAACCCAACTCCGAGGTCCGGATGTTGGGGGTGGAGCTGTGTGTGAGCGCGGGAAGGCAAAGAAAATGGCCGCCGCAGGCGGCAGAAATGGAAAGAATAGGGAGATTTAGCCGGTAAGTTGTGCTCGCGGCGAATGTGTTTTAAGTGTACACATTCCAGCGCCACGAGCAGGAAACCGGCATATGAGCTCTGTGAGCTCCACGGATGGCGGCCGCTCACGGCGCCAGTAATGAAAGGGGGGCGCGAAGCGCCGAATGCGGTTCCAGCCGGCGTCCCTGAGCCGCTCGTTAAATTAGGCTCTGGGGACAGGCTGGACCGCGGAAAGGATTAGAGGCAAGAAAATATAGCAAAATTAGAATGAATCAATAAATGAATTCAAATAACAGTAAAATACAATAACGGTATAATACTAATAGTAGTAATAATAATGAATAGTAATAATTAATAATAATTAATAATAGTAAAATGATAATAATAATGATATAACAATCCCACAGTTAAGGAGCTGAGGGATCAGGTATACTTAACTGAGGGAGCAGCAAAGAAAGAGGAACAGGATTGGCTGACAGAGCCTATTATGCTGGAGAAGTGGAACCTGATTGGCTGTTCCTGATTGGCTGTTCCTGTTACTAGGAAGAATACACCTAAGACTGTTAATGTTACTACTGTTATATTTATAAAGTTTTTTCTTTGCTGCTGAGGGAAATAAAGAAAGAGTGCAGCATAATAGGAGCCTCCGTGTCTTAATAAAATCCCAGGCAATTCTCACTTTATTGAATAACCTCCAAGTATTTCTTCAGCTCTTCTATCGTTAAACTAAATTTAGCATTCAGTTGCAACTTACACTGGTTAGTGAATTACCCACCCAAATAAAAAACATTCCCATGCTTACTGTTTTTGCAACGTTAGTTCTGAAGAAGACAGAAATTATGTTTTAGAAGTGAATAATGTTTCAACAGGGTGAATAATTATTTCGGCTCAACCTGGGGATATATTAACATTCATTTTATCACTATTGTATTGCAATTTTGTTTTAAAAGAATGCGTAAACATTTATCCACATTCCCAAGGGCAGACCATTTCATCAATCGGGTCTCATGGTTGTATAAAATACCAACGGATGAAAAATAGCATTTTTTAAGTGCTTTTAACATCCTTTCAAAATTCCAGGTGTCAAAAGGGATCTGATGCATTTGGGATGAGGAGAACTTTGGCAAGTTATCTTATAAACAGCAGATAAGGAACACAATGAAATTGTTCGCTAGTAGCGTAAATGTGAAACAAAATACCACATCGATGTATGGTCTCTGCAAATCGGATTGTTATTTGTGTAAATGAGATGTCATTTCTGAGAAGTAACACTAACTCGGGTAAAAGTGTTTCCATGGGGTTGATACAAACGAATTTAGTCAGATCTGATCAGCTTAGATAGTCTACATTTTTATGTGATATTGCATAACCAACTGCTAAACAGGTATGGAACTCTCTATTAATCAGAGAATGAATTTTAATCTACATCGAAAGGAAACTATTTGACTTATTGATTTATGTCGCAGTGTGAGCATTGGTGTATCTGGATGTGGGTTTTAATGAACTATTGTTGATATTATTTTATTTATAAACCACAAGCAAATTCCAAGACTATTAGTTAACTGGAGTTAAAGTTATGTAGGAAGGACATCCCCATCATTCTTGTTGGCATAATATTGTTAAACACAGGCGCTCAGAGATTTAGACATGATAGATGAATAACTAAACACTATAATCTAATTTAAATAAATAGGGGTTGTCATATAATCTGGAATTCTGGAAAAACTGACAAGGGAATTGAAAATTTTAGGCAACAAATAGAAAAATTACAATCTTATACCTGATATTTATCAACATGTGCGGCTGCTTGTGAGTGGTTAATGATACTCAAGTGGTTCCGATTCCACCCTTTCTTAATACTTTTACGAATACTGGACTGGCGAAAAAGGACTCGCTAATCGCTTATGCCACATTGGCAAGTTTCAGTGATCAGAGAGGAAAAGAGTTAGTGACTCTTCTAACAGGACCATCGAAACTGAGAGAGGTCAGCTCAAAGGACTACTTAAAGTGATTTTATAACAAATAAGCACTTGAGCAGAATAAACACCAACACTCCACTCAAGACTTTATGACATATACTACAGCAGTACCTGAAATGGTACACTTGTTATGGAGCTTATATATTTTATTCCAAACTTGCTTTTGAACATATGTATGTTTTCCTGCTGTTTGTGCCTTTTTTATAAATGTACAGATGCAGTTACAGCAGCCCATTGATAGCTAAACTCTTTTAACTTAAGGTGACGTAGGATATGGGTACATTGCCAGGTAGCACACACTTGCCACCAAGTATCCAGGTTCAGAAGAGAGGGAATAAATAAAACACCACTACGTGAGTTTAAAGGGACATTAAAGTGGCGTGGATTTAATGTCCTCTTAACCCTGCAATGAAGACATTGACGTTTATTAGACATTTACAATGGTTACATTGCAGGGTTAAGTCCACCTCTAGTGGCTGTCAGTATAACAGCCACTAGATAAGTTTCTGCTACACTAACCAGGTAAAAAGCAGACACGTGACAGGGAAGCCCAATAGGAAAGCATTGATTCAATGATTTCCTATGAGGAATTTTGAATGCTCGCACTGCATTTGCCACGCATGCACATTAGGTCCCAAATGCTTCTCTTGTGAGGAGGCCATACATTCACTTTGATGTTGATGGAGGTGGAGAGGTGAGCAGCGCTTGGTGCTGGAAAAAGGTTAGTAAAATCTCTTATTTATTATTTATAAAGTAAACTCCACGTGGATTGTGCTACAGATGAAATGCAGTATTTCTTAACAGAACCAGACTGGGGCAATAATTTGCCCCTGCATTGAAAGCCAGAGCATCCCAACAATAATAATAATGGGTCAAGGACAGTGAGGTATCATGTTGTGCCATCTTACACACACTTCCCAAAGTGAACATGTCAGTTTGAGTACTTCCATGGCAGCCTATGCGCAAAACCTTGGTGAAAATCTCTAGAACAGGAAAAATGTCCTATGTTTGTTTAGCGCAGTGCAAGTAAATTTAATAACACACTTGTTCTGTTTGCTGGAAACTTGCCTCTGGTGCCCCCACAAATGGAATACCGTAGAATAAAAACCAGAGTTCTTGATGTTGCATGTGCTGTAGAGTACCTATGGTGCTTTGTGTGTGTGAAGGAGGCTTCATATGGGGTTTCATGTGCAGGTATTTATGTGCGAGGGGGAGTAGGAAAAAAAAATGTTTAATTAAAAAAAAAAATACATTCCTACCTCCCTATGGGCTTTCCTTGGGCCAAGGATGATGGGAATTCCTGGTAATCCAGTGGGAAATGCTCCTTGACTACACCCCCTCTGTCAGGTGCAGACTTCTCCATCCAGCCAGTGCCAGGGAAAGCATCAGAACTTTGCCATGGTAATCCATGGCAATGCTCATACACACTATCTGAAACAGTGAACTTGGCCTGGCCAGTGACCATTAATGGAGAGGGTTTCTTCTTCTCTCTTCTTCTTCTGACTTCTCTCAAAGCACTACAAGATGCATATCTGGGATGCAATAGAGCTGCTGAATGAGTGACTATTTTGTAGCTGAGGTCGTCCAACAAACTCCATATATTTCTTAGATTTTACAGGTACAATAGGTCTCGGTTATCTCATTTACAAAGGGAAATTAGGTTGTTGTTGAATGTCATCATGTTCTCGAAATGGGAAGATGAGGGGATTGGATAGATTGGGTTGTGATGAGCAGGACTTTAAGACTAATCTCTGGGTGTGAGACTTTGAGTAGGTAAATGACCAAAGTATTTTGTAGATATGTAGAATAAATATTCGTCAAGGCACTCAGGGTAGTCACAAAAATAGCTGCTTTATTGGGGCAAAAGCAGCAACCCAACTGAGTCTTTATCAACATTGCAAAATACTTAGTTGGGACTAAATGTTGCTGCATTTGCCCCAATAGAGCTGCTATTTTTGCTACTACCCTTAGTGCTTGGACCATTACTTGTTCCACATATCTGGATGTAGGGCCTGGCCAGCCCTGGACCCGGAGCACCTTGGTTGTTAGGTGAGTGCGTCATCCAGTATTTCTCCAAAGTATTTTGCAGACATTTCTTTGACAAGTTCAAACAGAGACAAATATAGCACTTTCACAATTGCAGATGGTTAGTCTTGTTTAGAGATGTCCCAAACGGTTCGCTGGCGAATAGTTCCTGGCGAACATAGCTTGTTCGCGTTCGCCACGGACGGCGAACATATGCGATGTTCGGTCCGCCCCCTATTTGTCATCATTGAGTAAACTTTGACCCTGTACCTCACAGTCAGCAGACACATTCCAGCCAATCAGCAGCAGACCCTCCCTCCCAGATCCTCCCACCTCCTGGACAGCATCCATTTTAGATTAATTCGGAAGCTGCATTCTTTTTTTTATTTATTTTTTTTTTTTTTTCTAGACAGAAGTGTGTTATATTTGAGCATGCTAGGCTGAACGTGCGTATATCATGGCTAGTTGCACTGAGGGTATGAGTATATAGCAGTACATTGTTGTGAAAGATGGCTGTCATGTTTAGGGTGTAGCTTGCACGTTATCAACTGTGTATTTATATCAGCAGCTCCACCACTAGTTATAAATCAAGTGTGAGTCGCCCCATGAGATAAGACTAGTGAATAACATAATACATGAACTGTTAAGGTAAAGGCATGTAAGGAACTACGACAATAAACTACTTTACGATTAGTTAATGTGCAGAGAGCAGTTCATGTGATCAAAGGCATGGTGTGGAGGATTGGCTATAGTGGGACATGCTTGGCAGGCTGCTGTTTACTGCTTGTGCTCATCCGATCCCTTCTGGGCGCCAGGTGCAGACCCTGGGAGTCCCTGATACCTGGAACAACAAAGGCAAGTCTCTGGCTGAGTGCCGGGTTCGCGGCTTGAGGTGGTGGAAGCTTGTTTTGTCAGGTGGTCGGATCTGTCCCAGTGGTGCTTCACGTCCGGTGCGGGATTGTGGTGGCTTGAGGTGGAAGCGAGTGCTTGACGTGTGGCAGGCTCTGCATTTCTGTTTGTGCCTCCGGTCCCGTCTTCGACGCCATTTGCATTGGTGGATTTTAAAGGGGACTGTTTCGCTTAGCTGTGGTGGAGCTTGTTGGGGCTGTGGTGGAGCTTGTTGGGGCTTCCTGCTTGTTATTTGCTTCCAAAATTGATTAAAGAGTCTGTCCAGCTTAGACTCAATAGCCTGCCATGCTTTGCTGGTACCAGGATGACACACGGCTGCCGCCATATTGGGAGAGTCGCAGATGAGTATGTCAGCCTGGACGGCTGTGCTCTGTGCGTCCGAGGGGGGGTAACGGAGTTCCTGCCGGGAAGTAGCTGCTCCTGGGCATCCCAGGATCAGGAGATCGGCCGCCACTCCCGCCCGGTGAGCACCAGGCCACACTTGCCACACGGAGGTAAGTAAGACTCTGTCGAGTTGCTGACCGCTATTAAGCATGTCGGGTCTGTCAGGTAGGAGCAACATTGCTGGGTCATCCCCTTCTGGGGTCAAATTCGCTTGTTGATAGCTGCTTAAAGTGAGATATTGAGGGAGCTCACATGAAGTGCGTCTTTCCACCATGACAGCTAGGCCCCGCCCCCCCCGGAAGCTGCATTCTTAGTGAGAGGAGGGACAGTGTAGCTGCTGCTGATTTAATAGGGAAATCGATAGCTAGGCTAGTGTATTCAGTGTCCACTACAGTCCTGAAGGACTCATCTGATCTCTGCTGTAAGGACAGCACCCCAAAAAGCCCTTTTTAGGGCTAGAACATCAGTCTGCTTTTATTTTTTTTGTGTAATCTAATTGCAGTTGCCTGCCTGCCAGCGTGTGCGTCAGGCTCACAGTGTATACTGTGCCCACTTGCCCAGTGCCACCACTCATATCTGGTGTCACAATAGCTTGCATTTAAAAAAAACCAAAAAACTTTGACTGTAATATAATAGCAGTCAGTTTCCTTCACACGTGTGCGTTTCAGGGCCTGCCAGGGCAACTCATATCTGGTCTAACAGTAGTGTACATTTTAAAAAAAATACAGGGGGCTTGTTGTCACCTTTCAGGGACCCTTGATGTTGTACGTGGCTGGGTGGAGGAAGAGACCTTCAATGACATCAGTGGGGACAAGGAACGGGACATGGCTAGCTTGGTATCCAACCTTGTGCAAATGGGGAGTTTGTGGTTGTGCAAATGGACTGTTTGCGGTTGTTTGCGGTGCGTTAAACGGGGAGTTTGGTCTGTCACTGTGAAGCGGGCGTAACCCTTACACTACCTGATCGATACAACATCATACCTGATGTTTTAAAGCACGTTATTCCAAACAATTTAGGAATGTTAGGTGATTTATGCCCTTTATGGATTAAAACCAGACTCTGCATCAACTGTGTAATTTTCCATGGAAGTTTTGCCATGGATCCCCCTCCGGCATGCCACAGTCCAGGTGTTAGTCCCCTTGAAACAACTTTTCCATCACTATTGTGGCCAGAAAGAGTCCCTGTGGGTTTTAAAATTCGCCTGTGCTCAAAAAAATGCTGACGGCCATACAAACCGCCAGCCAAGCTAAGCCCATCACTTCCATGGATTTTTTTCAGGGTCCCCAAACCTCCCGGGGCTCTGGCCACAGCCACCAAAGATACCATACTCACCTTTAGAAATGGGAAGGACAAATCGGCGATCCTCGCTACTCTCCGAGGCAAGACCCCACTACAGTATGAAGGCATGAGCCTGACATTCTACGCCGACCTGTCCGGGGCGACACTGGCATGGCGCAGGTCACTCCGTCCTCTCACAACCTTGCTCCAGCGCAACAACATAAGGTACCGCTGGCGACCCTTCCAAACACTCCTCGTTCAACAAGGAGACAATAAACACCAAATCCACAACGTTCGGGACACAGCCAACCTCCTACAAACCTTGGGCCTACCACAGGTCCCACACACCCAAGAGAGAACCCAAGAGCATACCTCCCCAAACCGCAACTGGGACCCAGCACGAATCCCCGCATTTGTACCGAGAAACAATACACCGGACGCCTACGCCTCGATCACCACTTAAATGGAGAGGCACAGGCACTCCCACTCACCTGCACGGCGCAGTGAACCACCCTTCAGGGCTCAACACTCTCAGACACACCGCTTGACCATTATCCAACTGCAGAACCCTGGTTCTCTATCCACCGGACCACGCACAACACCCCTTACTGTGTGCCTCAACCTCCACGGCGCAATGCGGCATACCCGAAAACCAGTGGGCTCCAACTCCACGGACATTTCTCATTTGTTCCCTGACAGCAACAACTCTGAAGCGCACTATAGACACAGATCGACTGCTCCAGTACCCGATAGCAACCAACTGCAACAGCATCTCGATATCAGGTTGGCATACTAGACCTCCGAGGTAGGCACAGGTTGACGGCGAAGAAAAATCACAGGGACTTACGCTACCCCCCGTTGTTCTTGCCGCACTGCCCAAACCCGCAACCTTGGGACACTACCTCTGAGTTGAACTTTTATTAGGACTTCTAATGTTAGGGTCATGTTTTCTGGTACCCTCAGTTGTTATTTTTCATGCAATAGCCAGGCTGATACCCCAAACCGCTAACATGCTTGAGCGTTGTTCAGCTGCAAATGTTTTGTTTTTTTACCTCAAGACTGACATAATGGGTCACTCAAGGTCCTACAACCTGTTCTTAATTCTTTCCGGTCTACTGTCTCTGACCCACCCTCTTATCTTGTTGCCAGTATTGTATTAAACACCTAATTAACCGGTAAACACCCACAAAAATGGTTGAGCACCTACATACCCAAAAAAAATTAAAAAAAATTTGCCTGCCTTTTGAAGTCTATGCCGGTTCGCCCGGTTCGCCCGTTCGCGAACATTTGAGGAAATTCGCGTTCGCCATTCGCGAACGGAAAATGTTATGTTCGCGACATCTCTAGTCTTGTTTGTTACACCCAGAGGTGTCTGAGATCAGCCTTAGTGACCTTAGTGGTGTAGACCCCATATAGACCATTGCCGCTTATACAAAGGAGAAAGTAATTTAAAAGGTAATGTTAATGACATGTTTTATATGCATTTCACGTTAAACATTAAAGGGACACTCTGGGCACCAAAACAACCTCAATGTATTTGCTAGATGTTGGTCTCATTAATATACTGTATTTTTTGCATGCTAATATCTTCAGTTTTTGCACAAAATAAATAAATGATTTTCGGAATGCTGTACCATACACCTGCCTCTATAGCCACACCTTCTTAATCCAGAAAGACATTTGATCCTTATCAAAGATATGCATACAGTCTCAGCCCCAGCATCATTGAGTGAGCCACAGACAGTCAGAGATACTGCACACAGGTAGTGCTATCCTTACTATATGCCTCCCTGGGTGTTCTCTCCTTCTAATGCAGGTAATTGAAGATTATGCTAGCGCAGTGTACTAATAATCTTAATTTTAATAATGACAGGAGGCGAGTATTTGCATTAACTTTCTTTACTCACTCCATAGCAGCAAAGAAAAAAAAACAGTAAAACAAAGAACCAATCACAGTGAGTCAGAGTGTATATCAGTTCAGGCATAGCCCATCATTTCCTCTTGAATAATGCGACATCACAAGTTCCAATGTAACAGGTAACGTGTCTGATCCAATTAGAAAACGATAATGGAGTTAGATCTTCCTGGTAATCCATACTTGTTAAACTGAAAGGAAAGAGAAAGTAGTATCAGTGATACGGAATGGACCGTTTGAAACATATGTTCTATGAGTGTTATATAAAACTCTATGCTGATTTAGATTATTTATCGGTTGTCATTTTAATGTCCATCTATCGTATTATTTACCCCTACCTAGGGTGTAATTCAGTAGTCATCCCACATTCCTTAATTCAACTTACCTGAGACGAGGGTGGGAACATCAAGAATGATAAGGGGGGGAAATACTCACCTCCTGTCATTATTAAAATTAAGATTATTAGTACACTGCGCTAGCATAATCTTCAATTTTATAACATGACAGGAGGCTTCGTATTTGCAATTTTAACGCTTCGGCAAAAGAGAAAAAGCGGCGTTGGAAGACTGGCGGAAGTAGAACGTCCGGAAGGTCGATTCTCGGGACCAGTCTGCCGCATGTAAGATATCCGATAACGACGCGCCTGCTAAAAAGGCTGAAGATGCTGCAGCTCCTCTCACGGAATGAGCTCCGAAGGACGGGTCCACTCCTGCTAGGGTGAGGAGCCATCTAATCCATCTGGATAGTGTAGTGGTCGAGACTGGACCGTGAGGGTTAACGTATGAAATCAATAATTGTCGAGAGGTTGGCTGGCGTAGTGTCTCCGTTGCCGCCATGTATGCTCTCAAAGCCCTAACTACACATAGTTGGGGCTCTGCCGTGAAGAACGGATAGAAAATTGATGTTGAGTCGGTTTTGGTTCGTCTTGAGATCTGGAATGTGACCCCTTCCGGGTTGATAGAAAATGCGTCTGATTCGAAAGTTCGTATGTCTGAGACTCGACGAAATGAGACTAGGCACAGCAAGAAGGTGAATTTTGCTGACATTTGTCTCAAAGATAGTAGT
The DNA here is from genome assembly GCF_036172605.1 of Pelobates fuscus. Taxonomy (NCBI): domain Eukaryota; kingdom Metazoa; phylum Chordata; class Amphibia; order Anura; family Pelobatidae; genus Pelobates; species Pelobates fuscus. The sequence continues at coordinate 71,710,616 of NC_086325.1, read as the reverse complement.
TCATTCCGTGGCCATTCCTTCAGGAATGTAAGTACCTTCTCCACATCCCAGAGGTGTTGGTATTTTGGTGCTGGGGGGCGTCTCAACCTGATGCCCCTTAGTAACCGGCAGATCAAAGGGTTTTGACCGTCTGCTCTCCCTTGGGAGATGGAAGACAGAAAATTCATTATCTCGGGAACAGGAGCTGTAAAGGGATCCAAGTCCCGTCCCATGCACCAACTGTGCCAAGTTCTCCATGCAGATAGGTAACTTTTTCTAGTTCCTGGGGCCCATGAGTCCCACAGCAGGTCCTTAGTTGTAGCCGATAGTTCGTGGGTGTCCCAGGCATCCTTGAAAGAGTCCAGGCCACCAGGGTTAGTCTGTCGTCCTGAAGCATGGGATGCGGGTTCCCTGTTGGGTCCCTGAGTAGATATGGGTCGGTCAGTAGGAGGAGTGGATCCTCGCACGTTAGTTCGAGAAGGTCCGGGAACCAGGGTTGGCTCTGCCATAGTGGTGTCAGTAGTGTTAGCGTCACCTCTCGTCGTCGAATGTGGTGAAGTACTCTCGCAATCATTGCAAATGGGGGGAAAGCATACGCCACTTGTTTGGGCCAGTGTTGAGTGAAGGCATCCACTGCTGTGCATTCCGGGTCCGGGAGCCAGCTGTAAAATCTTGGGAGTTGATGGTTGTTGCGTGATGCGAAGAGGTCGAGGGTGAATGGGCCTCTCTGTTCGTTCAGGTGGGCGAATATTTGTCTGTTTATTTGCCAGTCGCTGGTATCCCTCCAATGTCATGAGTACCAGTCTGCGGTGAGGTTCTATTCTCCTGGGAGATGTTCTGCCCGAATCGAGATGTTGCGTGGAAGGCAATAATCGAAGATCTTCTTCGTCAATTCGACCAGTGGTTGGGAGCGAGTCCCTCCCAGGTGGTTGATGTATCGTACTGCGGAGATGCTGTCCATCCGCAGTAGGATGCAGCAATTGGATTGTCCCTTCGTCAGGCTTTGGATGGCGAAGGATCCGGCTAATAATTCCAGGCACTTGATGTGCATGGTGAGTTCCTGATTCGTCCAGGTCCCACCTGTGGCTGCGTTCCCATCTGTTGCGCCCCATCCCCACCAGCTCGCATCCGATTCCAGAATGAAGTCCGGGTGGTTGCCGAAGATGGCTCGTTCATTCCACGCTTGCATCCAGTTGAGCCACCATTCGAGTTCCCGTCATACCTCGTCCGTCAGTGGTACCGGTTGGTTGTATGTGGGGTCTTGTCTGAGGAAGCGGGCTTTTAGCCGTTGCATGGCTCGGTAATGTAAGGGGCCAGGAAAGATGGCCTGGATGGAGGAGGATAGCAGACCTATTATCCGTGCCAATTGTTGGAGGGGAATGTTCTTGAGTTTGAGGACTTTGCGTATCTCTTTCCTGATGGCCGATACCTTGGTATTTGGAAGATGAAGAGTGCAAGACCTGGAGTCTATTTCGAAGCCCAGGAATTGGATAGTGCGCGTGGGGGTCAGTGACGATTTGTCCCTGTTGACAATAAATCCCAGTGATTCTAACAGTTGAATCGTGTATTCGGTGTGGTGTGAAACCCCTTCGCTTGTTCTGCAAAAAATGAGTAGATCGTCTAAGTAGATGATACATCTGATACCTCGAGTCCTGAGATGGGCCACTACTGGTTTCAGCATTTTTGTAAAGCACCAAGGTGCTGAGCTGAGGCCGAATGGGAGGCAAGTGAATTGCCATGGGGACCCCTGCCATAGGAACCGAAGGAGCGGTCGGCTGTCTTTGTGAATAGGGACCGACAGGTATGCGTCTTTGAGGTCCAGACGCGTGAACAAGTCCCTTTCTTGTAGTAAGTCCCTTAAGAGGTGTATGCCCTCCATCTTGAAATGGCGGTATACAACGTGGGCGTTCAGTGCCCTCAGGTTGATCACCGGCCTGAAGTCTCCGTTTTTTTTTGCGAACCAGAAACATGTTGCTGAAGTAGCCCCCTTGCGTGTGTGCGGGTTGTATTGCGCCTTTGTTGTGGAGCTCGTATAGTTCCTGTTCTATAAGCTGGGCGTCCGTGTCTGCCAAGTATAGAGGGGGGCGATGTTGGTTGGGATATGACTGTAGTTCGATGTGGTAACCTCTGACCGTCTGTAGCACCCACGCGTCTGTGGTTAGACCTGGGAAATCTTGCACGGGCATGTCCGCGTCCTCCCCGGCCTCTATCTGTTCCTCTTTGGAAATAGGAGTAGGATTGTCTTGCACCCGAGTCCGGATAGGACTGTTGCGGGTAGAAAGGTTGTGGAGCTCCAATGCGGGGGCCTGATGGCCAGAAGCAGCTGGTGGCACGGCCCCGCTGCCAACCAGCCCTGCCAAAAACACCCCGGGAGGGGTTACCTCTGAAGACTTTCCGCATAGAGGTACGAGCTCTGTTCAGGGAAGTGAATACATTCACATGTTTGTTGAGCTCCTTCATGAATGCCTCTCCAAAAAGCTTGCCCTGTGCCTGCGGGTCTAGTTCTTTCACCCCGAGGTCAGCCAACTTTGGGTCAATGCGGAATAGTGCTGCGCGGCGCCGTTCTGTTGATAGGGCCACATTGGTATTGCCCAGGAAACAGAAACCCAGCTGGGTCCATTCCCTGATATCGTGAACCCACTCACGTACCGCAGTAAAGGAGTCTGCTCTGGCGTAGGCGTCATCCGCCAGGTACATCACTCGGGCCAATGGCCTCATTGTATCTAGGAGCTTATCTTGCGCCCCTTTAAAGCTCCTTTCGATCCCCCTGCGTGGATCACGACCACCTCTCTCCATAAATGCCAGCATGAGCTGGTCAAACTCTGGCGTAAACGCCACCTTGTCGAGGGCATTCCGCCCGCATCCGCTTGCGCACGTGTTTCTCCAGCGGCTTGCGAATCCAATAGTGCATACATTTCAAGAGGTGGTCGGGTGGAGCCCATTCCCCTGAGCGGGGGTGACGTATATTTCTGGGATCAAACATGCATTGTCCCGTGGTATCCATGAAGCTCCCCTGTTCATGCGTAGCGGTCGACGTGCCAGACTCTGCATCCCCTTTCGTCTGGGGCTCACCCAGAAAGGTCTCTGAGATGTAGACATTGGATCCCCAATCGCCTTCGTCTGAATCCGAGACCTCTGCCTGCCACTCATCCAGGATGGAGAGGGAGTGGGGCATCTCTTCTTCCTCATCCGAGGAGATTTCTTTGGGAATTCTCAGGGGTGCGGGTGTGGGTATGCGTTTGTTACGCTTAATGGGCGCCTTGCCTTTGTTAGAGGCCCTCCGGGACGCTTCACCTTTCCAGTGGCGTTTTGCCGTACATTGTTGTTCCTGGGAGGACGCGTCTGAATCTTCCGAATCCTCCCTGGTGCGCCTAGATTTACCAGTCGGCTTGATTGTATCAGTGGCCGCTGGAAGCACCTTTAATCATGGCCTGCATTTGTTCAGTTGACATCTGTGGCTCTTTTTCCATTGTAGGATGGCTGACAGGCACAGGTATGAGAGGTGTAGGGACCTTGAGGGAGGGTTTGGTAAAGGCCAGTGGCCGTGTAATATATAACGCTGTTTTGCGTTTAAAAGCAGACTCTTATAGACACTGGGGCTCACCCAGGAGGGACGGAATTGCTATAGCAGATTCCGGTAAGCAGCACTTATACGGGGGCTCACCCAGAATACTCGTTAAAAACTGACTGGCAGATCCACTCCCTAAGGGTATTATACCCAGTTGCACAGGTCCCTGTGAGAAAAAATTGTAAATAACACTCACTTTTGCGATGAGAAACAGGAGCTTCCACTTGCAGCAGTACTAATCGCCTCATCCAACACCACACAAGATGGCCACCGTAACTGTAACTTTAAAAGCCCGGGAAAGGCAAGGAGGCTTTCGGGAGTTAGTGTGATCAGATTGCGTTCGGCAGATTTGCTGTTCGCACAAAACCGCCGAACTCAATCTGGTGAAATAGTGGCTTAGCGTTCGGCAGTTTGAAACAGCCGAACGCTTCAGACAGACTCCGGCTCCGTTCAAGCGGAGAAGGGCTGCCCCGTCCGTGCGTCTCCGTGGACGGACCGGGGAGAGGAAACTGGGGAGGGGACGCGATTCGCCCAGCCCTGCAGCCAGCGGGTAGCTAACTGGAGCTTATCCCGGTCGGGTAATGTAGAAGAGAGAACGAGGTGGCGAACGTAGCCACCATGGAAAGGAGAGGGAGGGGGGAAAAGGGGGGGAAAAATCCTGACAGGCTGCCTCCGATTATGTGAGGAGCCTGAAGGGTAAAAATGAGCTAACAAACATGTTGGCAAACTTAAAATCACCCATAAAGGTTTCCCCACCACCCTTAGTAAGAAAACACAATACAGAATATAGTAGAATATGTGTATATAGTAAAACAGAAGTAGTACTCTGACCTGTTACTTGTGATGGAGCAGCAAAGAAAGAGGAAATGATGGGCTATGCCTGAACTGATATACACTCTGACTCACTGTGATTGGTTCTTTGTTTTACTGTTTTTTTTTCTTTGCTGCTATGGAGTGAGTAAAGAAAGTTAATGCAAATACAAAGCCTCCCGTCATGTTATAAAATTCATATCATTCAGTTCTGTCAGTGGCGACCTGTGCCCATACCTTTGTTAAGGAAGTTTTTTTTCTGGAGTGAGGGGGAGTGTAACTAAGGAAGCAGGTGCATTCTGCAAAACATTTATGTTTTATGCAAAAAACATAAAGATTTGAGTGTTCAAAACAATACAGCACAATAATAACCCCCAAAACTATGAAGTGCATTAAAGAGTTACTCCAATTACCATGACCACTTCAGTCATCTGAAATGGTCAAAGTGGTAGGAATATATATGTGCCGTGTTTCTGCTTGAAACACTGCACATACAAAGATATTTGTAATTGTGTGCTGGGGATAGTTACACTCCTAGCACATGGGACTTAGGCAGTCTGGAACTCTGTGCATAAATTAATTTTGTTATCTCCCATAAATGACGTCTGTTGCTGACATGCACTGAATGCTGACAACACATGGTAAAATCTTCTCTTTGCTAGCTCTCTCCTCCCACTCAACCACCATCACTGCCGTCTCCTTCTATGTGCATTGATGTTTTTTTTAGTTTTGTTTTTTAAATATTTAATCTTTATTGATTTTTTTTTAAAGTATTTACATACAATGTTTCAAGAAAAAAAAGACATGAGGTAAATATAAAAACATTACAATTCATTATATTTCAAGTTATTTTGACAAAAGAGAGAGAGAAATTTTAAGTGCGTATAATCAATCTTGAGAACCCTCTTTACTTTATCCTATCCCTTTCTTTGTGTAATTATGCTCTTTAATACGTTTTCCTGCCTTCCCTTTGTTTTCCTTTTCCCCCTACTTTTCTCTCCCCTTTCTTTTTCCCTTCCTCTTTCTCCTTTTTTTCCTTGACACATAAAACTAAATCATATATACATTTACACAAGACGAAAAAAAAAAACACAATACATTTTGCTGAGAGTTTATCGTGTACTGCTAATGGGAACCTGAAAGGAAGGATTAACATTAATCTTCTTCCTTTTCTCTCTATTTCCTTTTTCCATTTTACTTCTTCTCTTTTTTTTCCTTTCTTTCTTTCCTACACTCTCTCTTCCAATCATGTTCCCTTTATCTATAACCTACTTGAAAGTTTGCACACAGGTACCACTGCCCCAACTATATTTCCCAGACATATAGGCCCTGATGTATGCTAAGTCTCATTACTTCTTCCTAACTTTGTAATCCATTTCTGCCATGGTTCGATTCCTGGATTAAAATAATTATCTTAGTGGCCATACTATTCTCAGCAGACACCCAGTTCCACCTGGAAGCAGAAGAAAGAGACACGGAAGGCAGATACCTCTTCCTCAAAGGAAAGATAGGCAACTCCACACTCACAATTGCAAACCTGTACCTCCCGAATAAGGGCCAGAGAAGGTTCGTGGCCTCTGCCCTCAGAAACCTGGAAACATTCGGAGAAGGCACAATCATAATGGGAGGAGACTTCAATGCCCCCCTAAACCCCACAATAGACACATCCAAAGGCATGTCCACAATACCAGATCACATCCTCAGAGGAATGAGGACCCTCCTCTCACAACAGCAATTTGCAGACACCTGGCGCGTCCTCCACCATGCAGATAGGGACTTCACCTACTATTCGACTCCACATAGATCCTACTCGAGGATAGACTACTTTTTCACCCAACATAGAGACCTGGACACGCTGATCACCGCCCAGATAGCGCCTATGACCTGGACAGACCACGCACCAGTGATCATCACTATCGAACACCCCAGGCCCTTAAAGCCGCAATGGACGTGGAAACTAAACGAATCCCTCCTGGAGGACCCACTAATTCAAACTGACATGAGCACTACTTCCTCACCAACAAGACACCTGACTCCATGCAACCCACAATCTGGGAGGCACATAAATGCGTCGTCAGAGGTATCCTTATTAAACATGGCACTCGATTGAAAAAACAACGTACACGAGAAACTGCACACCTTGTCACCCAGGTTGCCCAACTGGAAGCAAAACACAAACACACCCTTCAAGACGCCACCCACAAACAATTACTAGAAGCCAGAGCGCAACTCAATTCTCGTTTACAATCAAAGATCCAATTCCAGTTTCAACTCGCTAAAAAAACATTCTACGAATTCGGAAACAAAAGTGGCAAATTATTAGCCAGAGCACTGAGAGCGCGCAGGCAAAAATGCCACGTCCAAAAGATCACCGCGGCAGGAAAACCCTTGCTCACACCCAAAGCCATAGCAGAAGGCTTCCGACAATACTACTCCTCTCTGTATTGCTTACCCCCAAACGCCTCACGAGCGAACGCCACAGGAGCAACCTTTCTAGCTTGACAGAAGGAATACATAGCACAGAACCTGACTTCCAAGCTCTCGCCCCAAACCGTAACCACACTGGAGGAAGACATCACCACCGAAGAAGTACGCCTAGCAATTAAACTGGCCAAACAGGGGAAGAGCCCAGGACCAGACGGGTATACGGCAAAATATTATAAGACATTTGCAGACGCTCTCACCCCGCACCTACTAACACTGTTTAACTCCCTCCACACCGGAAGCCAACTGGACCCCAACACGCTCCTGGCCCATGTCGTGGTGATACCTAAGGCAGGCAAAGATCCGTCCCTATGCACCAGCTACAGACCGATATCTCTGTTAAACAAGTTGCTCGCCAAGATCCTGGCACTACGCCTCCAACCCCTACTGCCGGGCCTCATCCACCCTGACCAGGTGGGATTCGTGGAGGGAAGAGAGGCTAGGGAAAACACCATTAAGGCACTCAATCTAATATACGCGGCAAGACAAGGATCCATGCCCACCATGTTGGTTTCGACAGACGCGGAAAAGGCATTTGACAGGGTGGACTAGTCCTTCCTATTCTCCACCCTGGAGCACCTTGGGATAGGACCACACATGTTGGCTCGGATACACCAACCCAGCAGCCCGAGTGCAGGTAAACAGCATTCTATCGGACCCATTCGATATTAGAAATGGCACAAGACAGGGCTGCCCACTTTCGCCCCTGCTCTTTGTCCTCAGCCTGGAACCGTTCCTCAACGCCATCAGAAATCAACCCAATATCACAGGGGTCGGAGGCAAATGGGGAGTCAGCAAAGTCGCAGCATATGCAGACGACCTCCTGTTTACCATCACTAACCCAACACCCTCCCTCAGAGAACTAATGCATCAATTCGACACTTATGGCACACTGTCATACCTAAAAATAAATTTCACCAAATCAGAAATTCTCAACCAAACGCTGGTGACCACCCTACAAAAAGACTTCCCCTTCCACTGGTGTACAGAGGCGATCAGATACCTGGGGACCTGGCTATCGGCAGACCTCACGACCATTTTCCGAATCAACTTCCCACCCCTCCTCGACCAGATTAAAGGAGACCTAAACACATGGCAACTTCCACACATCACATGGTTGGGAAGGATCAGCGTACTCAAAATGAACATTCTCCCACGAATCCTTTACCTCCTGCAAACCCTACCCATACACATTCCCAACACCTTCTTCACACAAGCCCGAAAGATATTGACAGAATACGTGTGGTACCGCAAGAGGGCGAGACTGAATTTTGCCACTCTCACGAAACCCAAACAACACCCCTATCTCTCCTCCCATGGCTACCAAAAGCTACGATCGGCGAACTGCCACAACAACACCCAACCCTTAACGCCAAACTGACAGTCTGGAGAAGCCTAGCACCACACAGGGATATGGCCCCGGAGCTATTGCCCCTCTGCCCACAACCCGAGAATTCCCCCCCGGCGACGGACCCTCGCTAGGGCTACCATACCCAGGATGTCTACAAAGAAGGCATGATCACGCCCCTGAGAGACCTGATCCCGGATACCCCACACAGCTGGCCACTCCGCTTCAGATACCACCAACTAAAGAGATTCCTGATGCACATGCCCGGACTGAACTCAGCAACACGAGCACTCTCTACCTTTGAAACCATATGCTCGGACCCCCCGACCCCACCACACGCAATCTCACTCCTCTACAAACTACAAATCACACCACCCACCGACGCACCCCTCCCCTACTTCACCAGATACTGGGAAAAAGACCTAGGACACGCACTCACAGGGGAGCAATGGACCATGGTGTTCACACTTGTACACAATGCTTCTATTGCCACCAAATTCCAAGAAGCAGGATATAAAATTATCTTGCATTGGTACAAAACGCCGGAGAAACTATCGGCAATGATGACCACCTGCGACCCAGAATGTTGGAGATGCAGGAAAGACCTGGGAACCCTCTTCCATATTTGGTGGACCTGCCCACTAATCAAACCCTACTGGGAGGAAATCCACAAAGCCCTAGAGACCGCAACGGACGCGAACCTACCACTCACGCCTGAAACTTACCTGCTCCAGCTGACCACGCTCCCCATAAACAAATACAAAAAGTCAGTGATCCCGCACCTCCTGAACGCGGCCCGCAGCCTCATCCCGGGACACTGGAAAAAACCCACGGCCCCGACGCTAAGTGAGTGGATGACCAGAGTGGAAGACATCAGAAGAATAGAGGAGCTCATCCTCTCGGCGGCGGGATACATACAACGCTACCACGACACCTGGTAACACTGGCTACGATGGCTCACCTCTACCACAGCGCCGGGAGGAGACCAACAACCCTCAGGAGCAGAGGGGGGGCTCTCCGCCCGGGTCAGAGCCGGGGGAGCTGGACCGGGACCTGAGCTGAACCCTACCTAACCCACCTCTACACCACCCCGTTTACCCTGGAACCATCAACATCTTCTGGCCCCTATTCTTCATTCCTCCCCCCTCCCACCCTGCCCGCTCACAACCCAGCAGAAACGTACAAACCACACACACCCCCAGACACAGAACGAACGACGCGCACTACAACCCCAGGCATCCGAATGGGACGTGGCCACGACACACGACAAAGACACACACGAGACAGCCCACCAGGGGCATCCCCCCCACTACTCACAACACAATGACCAATAAGCCAGCAACCCCAGCTCCCCTCCCCACTTACCAGACAGCTCCGAACGCAGATACACCCCAACACACGACCTTCTGCTGCCCACTAATCTCACTCTCCCCTGTTAGCATCATTAACAGCTAGGCTTCAAACCTCATACCCGAAGCCCCAGCGACAGACCCTCCCTACTAGACCTACACGCCGCGATTTAATGCGGGTCACTACCAAGTAAGATAGACAACTGAACACCCGTTCAACTGAGGAAACCCCATACGACAAGTAATGTGACACGAGAAACCTACCAGGTATACTTAACCCACCCCCAAAATAACACCCAAATCATACACCCCAATGGAACGCCAAAACTATCCACCACCGTGAAAATGCCCACACCCTACTACAAAAATAGACGGATCTGAATCACGCAACTATTATTGCAACACTGTTCATGGTATAAATATGGTGCAACCATCACATGCCGTAACGCGGTGATCAACTCGTTGAGTAGCCAAACTCCATAACAATGGCAAACCTATACACATGCTCCTTCAGCCCAAACCATCACATGCTCTGTAAACTAACTGATACCATGTTATAATATGTTACTCATGCACTCTGTATTTCCTGTAACCCATCTCAAACTGCTTTGTAATACGAATTTATAACAAAATAAAAAACATTTGGAATAAAAATAAATAAATAATAATTATCTTGTCTCAATATCCCTATCTCCATTTTACAATTATTCAACACCTGATGTTTTATCATCTCCCAAGACCAGTATCTTGCAAGAGTAGCTTTAGTTTCTATAAGGATATGAGTAATTATTTCTTTTTTATCCTTTGGAATTATGGGCCATCCAAGATGTAGTATCACAGAACTACAAGTACAATCTAGATCCACCTCTATTTCTTCCTTACATAATTTCGCTACCTTTTGCCATAGTTGGAATATATTCAGACATGACCACAATATATGAACATAATCTGCTCTAGGGGAGGCACAACGCCTGGTGTTTTTTGTTTTTTTAAATGAAACCCCTACCTCCCTTATCTCCACTCACCAGCCCGGAGCGTGCACATGTGCTCTGAGCCAGCAAAATGGTCCAATCGCAGGACAATCCTCTATGAAAATGTACTGAATAACCTCACAAAATGAACGTACCAGGCAAGATATGACTTTATTTATAAAACAGTGTTCATTTTGTCAACTATCAATTTTCGTCAGATTTTAGTCGACTAAAAGTTTTTGAGATTTTGTCGACTAAAAAACGACTAAAACTTAAACAATTCAGATGACTAAAATACAACTAAAACTAAAAGTACTTTTTAGTCAAAAGACTACAACTAAAACTAAACTGACATTTTCAGCCAAAATTAACACTGATATAAAGGTAATATTTTTTATTAATGCAGAAATTTACTATTAAGGCCTAAAGGTGAACACATGTGGTAACTGGAAAAGTTGTTTTTTGTTTTTTTTTTAATCTTCTCAAATATGCTTCCATACAGAATCTATATATCATAAGCAACTCCCAGAATAAGCACAGACTAATTTACTTAGTTTAAGATTTATGTCGTACCGCAGTTCTCCTGGTTTTCTCTTCCTGACCTGCTGTCTTAAAAAACAATGTGCCAATGTGAATGAACCAACAGCCAGGTGTGGACAGCTGTTTTGCTCTTTTGGAAATCTCTCTGACAGCATAATGTTAAGTGATATTAAAGTTGTGGTGAGACTAAAAAGGGGCAAAACCTATTAACGACTTTTTGTTGTGAATCACAAGACATGTTTATTGAAACATGTGGGTTTTTAGCAGGTATAATGGTGCAGTTTGTATTGACGAGAACTTAAATAGGTCCTGCATCATAGATAAAGATTCCTAGAACTGAAAGTGACTCCTAATCCCATAAACTGTTCCTCAATATTTTCTACTTTCCTTTTTCTTCTGGAACTGTCATGGGTGTCACTCTGATTAAAACAAAAGGTTGTGAAGGCCTGCATATCCTACAAAGTCTTCTCTAATGTTGTGAAAAAAAGACCAACATAGACTAAGGAACATTAACACTAGAAAAGAAAGACAAACAGGTATAATGATAATTTCACAACTTTAAGGGGATATCAGATAGAAGGAAATTAAACACTAATGTATATTTATTAAGTGGCAATTTCTACTGAAATTGTGGACAAAGATTTAAGATGTCCCCCCTGGGGGGGCGGGGCCGGTCCGCCATGCTGGTCGGTCGCAAGTTGGATGAGCTCCTGCCTGTTCTCACCTAACGAGCAAAAAACAAGCTAAAAACCTGCCTAAATCCATTGTAATATCTGCCAGCTGACTTGCGACGACCCACTGCCTACTCTGAAGACCTCAGTTCCGACAGATGTGCACCCCAGCGGGGGGATCGTGTGCCCGGGGCCTGCGGCCTACTGAAGCGGGGAGCGGGGCGGGCGGCCGCCGTCCCGCTCGGCCGCTGAGTGTCTGGTGCGGATCCCGGACCGATGGTCTCACTGGCCTTGTCACCCCCCCTATGGACCGGAGGGGGTTATCCCGGTCCCCGATGGCCTTGCACGACCACCCTCATGGTCTCCGGCAGCACAACAAGGCTCCTCCACTTCAAGCGAAGTCCCTAACAAGATGGCGGAGGGGCCTACGTCGCCCCCGCCATCCGCAACACACGGTGGAGACAGTAACACTCTGGTAGAGTGTATACTCACCCGAATAGAGAACAGCTTCCAACGCTTCTGGGCATCACTGGAACAGCGCATGACCTCGAAACCGGTCCAAGCAGAGAAGGAGAGGACAGGAGATGGGCTGGGGACGGAGCGACTGCCCCCGGGTGCTCCTACTTACCTACCCAGGCTGAGGGCCCAAAGGAGAAAGCCCTTAAAGCATCGCCCACCTCGCAGGAAGACCGCCCGCCGCTGGCGGCGGATGACCAACCGGGTCTCCCACTGCACCCGATACGGGAAAGCCTCGGACTCTCGTAGCCACCGAGCCTGTGGTTTAATGATGCAGCCCTCTCTAAAGGCCTGGGGCCGGAGGAAGACTCTGATCCGCATGCAGCGTTCTGCCACCTCCCGTGACCTGGAGGATCCTGCATCCACTCTGCCGAGAATAGGCATTGGATGACATGGACTGGTCTCCCAGCCGTGGGATTACACAGAGCTGGCATCACTGTCATGTACATCCTACCTGCGGCAGCTTACAGCTTACCTTTGACTTTCACGATTCTGTTCTGTGTCATGCTTAATTTTGGTGCAGGAGTTTGCTTGAATTCCTTAAGGTTACACACTACTTTTTTTTACAAGTTATGTAAAACTAAAGGCTAGTGAATACACTGATTTCAACCCATTACACTATACTACTGATAAATATGCAGGTCTATAATGATCACAAATAATTTTAAAGCACTCAGTTTTTTCAATCTTATAGAGTTTCATTGTTTAATTATTCAGTGAAAGTCTTGAATTACAGTCAGACCCGACCAGATGGCAACCACCTCTCCTAGTAATGTGACCTTGGTCACTCAGAAGCGTTGTCTAATCTGCTGTGACATTGTGCAGCCTTGTATGTAATGGGGTGTCTAGTCTACAGCTGTTGGCCATTGGGTGCTCTCACCTGTTTTGTTTGCTCTTACTCTAACAATACAGTTTGCTAAGCGAGTTAAAATGATCAGAAATGTACGAACTCTCAGTCTCTCACTGCATAAGCAAAAGGCGAGCTTTCTCACTAATAACTCAATTGTTAGAATGCTCTTGTATGCACGTTCTCTGCACGAGCCAAGTTTTTCCTCTTTGTCCCTCCTCTACTTATTTCTGCATGGCACGTGCATTATGCCAACATCTTGAAACTAAGCGTTACCATAATAACTATAAAATGTGCCTGTATAACGTATGCCATGACTTGTACTACTTATGTTTGCCTGTTTCACTGGATGTCGCTGTTGTGGCGCATACCGGCTGTCTGTTCACTCTGTGCACACCCAAAATAAAGAATTTTAAAAAAAGATGTCCCCCCTGGAATCTGCTGAAGTCACTCTCCCAACTTAGGGGTTACAACCCCAAGTTCTCCCTTCACCAATGGGACTACTACTGCCCAGTGCCTACACATTTCATATCCTTTCAATGATCTCTTTCAGTCCTTGGTATTTGTCCACCTGCTCATGTTCCTTCTTCTTGATGTGATGGTCAGTGTGTATTGCCATCCACCACTGCAGTCTTCCGTTCCTTGTCGACAACCAAAATGTTGATTGGTTGGTTAGCCAGCACTTGCTTTCCTGTGTCAGGTTGGTTGGCCATACTTGTTTGTTTGTGTTGGGTTGGTTGGCAAGAACTTGCTCATCTATATACACTGCCTGGCCAAAAATAAAGTCACCACTTGGATTTAACGTTTGGTGAAATCACATCTTACTTTGTTTAATAGTGAAAGTAAGAGCATTTCCACACGCACAAAGCAAAGGGAACTCAAGGAATTGGGACTGAACAGCTGTGAAGCCTTAATAAAACCACTAAACAATGAGGCTAATTGGATAAAAAGGCTTCAATTTGCTAGGGAGCATAAAGATTGGTCTCTGGAGCAATGGAAGAAGGTCATGTGGTCTGATGAGTCCAGATTTACTCTGTTCAAGAGTGATGGGCTACCTGAATATACTAAATGACCAGGTTATTCCATCAATGGGGTTTTTCTTCCCTGATGGCACGGGCATATTCCAAGATGACAAACTACAAATAATATTTCCTACGAAAATATATATGGGTGGATTGGCGCTATTAATACTAATATAAAAGTAGTGAACAGCAACTACCCCCAAGTGCCCAGTAAATCACCAAAAGGCACAATACAAATAGGCTAAAAAAAGAAATATAGAAGGGGGTGCTATACAAACATAATATACTTATATCTGTACATCAATAGATTCCTCAGCAGTCTACTGAATCAGTCTAGAAAAAACATAAACAAAATGCACATAGCATAATACTGTATGATGAAATTAATATGAGCAATTTTGGTATTGGGTCACTCACGGTATGCAGAGCCTATTATAGCAGGCTCTGACTGTATAGGCTCCTCAAGTCTCCTGTATACTGTATAATTCAGCGAGATCAGCTCCAGCCGCATCCAAGTATTCCCCCGGTCACACCACACCACAGCTCAAATAACCAAGTGGGTAAGTATAAAGGGATTTATTGGAGATACTATTTAAAACAAATGGTATATAAAAAATATACAAAGCACAAAGCACAACGCGTTTCGACTTTCGTCTTCTTCCAAGGTGCATAACATACAAGCAGATTCAGTCTCTTTAAATACATCCAGTTCTTTCAGTTTTCGCGGGTAAAAGTCCAAATCACTTCCGTGTTGTGATGTCACTTCCGGGTCCGTCGACGTGACTTGCGTCAATGACGTCATCACGGTTTAGTTCGTATTGTGTCCTTCAACACGGATGTTGTTGTGTTCAGACGCCATCTTTGTGACTGGCATCTTCCTTATAGAACACACTTGCAAATAAGGGAATGAATCAATTAAAAATAATCAGTTCGCTTTTGTTAAAATAAAATCTAATTAGTAGAACTTTCCAATGAATGATACATTCTACAATATTAGGAGAAAGATACTTATTCAATAAATCTAAATTAATTTAAAATTACTAATAAAAAACGAAAATTCGTTTTCCATGAGAAAAGTTTTTTGGGGGTGTGGAACAACACCTCTTTTCCCCATAAGGGAATATATATAATGTATGGAGGAGAAAAATGCGGTTCTTAAAGGAGAAGCATATCAATAAATTTTTTTTTTTATAAAATTTAAGAATGGCAGAAAAGGCACGGAAAAGGCAGATCTACTAAATAAGGGCTGCCATCTCGAAGTCCACATTGAGTCCATCCGGGGTCAGTGTCTCCAAATCGAAGATCCACCTCATCTCACAGCGGCTTAATGTGGACTCGAAATGGCCTCCTCTCCAGTGGGGTTTAGTTGCCTGTATCCCCCAAAAATTAAGCCCTGCAGGATTCCCGCCATGGGCGTTTAAAAAACGTGAAGAAACACTATGTTTTAAAAAACCTCTCCTTATATTGTAGATATGCTCACATATCCTTGTTTTTAGGTTCCTTGATGTTTTCCCCACATATTGAAGTCCACAAGGACACGTGAGCAGATACACCACATTCTTTGTGTGACAAGTAATAAATTAATTGATCTTAAAATTAACAGAGCCAATCTTAGAATGAAAAACTTCTATTTTCTTAGGTTTCTTTTTGTAGTTCATACAGCCCATACACTCCCCACAATAGTGGAAACCTTTCTGCAGAGATTTATTAATGGTTAAGAAGTTTTCTTTCGGTTTGGGTAGTTCTAAGTAACTAGAGGTTAGTTTCTGTTTTAGATCATGGGCCCCTCTAAAGATTAACCTAGGTCTATCATTAAGATATGGTAAGATTTCTTCATCCTGTTGTAGGATGTACCAATATTTGTTAAAAATTATTTTAAGTTTTCCATGGTCTTGGTTATAATTACAAATAATGGGTATTTTATCCTGTTTCTCCTCTAATACAGTTTTTGGTTTATATTCTAATAGGGTATTTCTTTCCACATCTCTAACTTGTTTTATCTCCTGATCCAACAATTCACTACAGTATCCTCTATTTACAAATTGTTCTTTTAAAAATTGAGTTTGGGAATCAAAAGTTTCTATTCTTGTGCAGTTTTGTCTCATATGTAGAAATTGGCCTTTCGGTATATTATCTAGCCATGGATGAAAATGGCAACTTTCTTTATGGATGTATCCATTAACATCCACTGGCTTAAAGAAAGTGCACATATCGATGGTACTCCCTGTAGTAGAAATTTCTAGATCCAAAAAATGGATTTTATGCTGGCTGTATTCCTGAGTCAGCCTAACATTCCACTCATTAGAATTTAAGAAATAAAAAAATTCCAAAAAGGTGGAATGATCTCCCCTCCAAATGATAAAGATGTCGTCTATGTACCTTCTATAGAGGACCAGATTCGCACTCCAGTCATGCTGGGAATAAACAAAAGAATTTTCCCAATAGGCCATAAACAAATTTGCATAACTGGGTGCGAATCTGGTCCCCATAGCGGTCCCCCGATGTTGCAGATAATACTCCCCCTCGAACCAAAAGAAATTGTTTCGAAGGATTAAAGAAATTCCCTCCATAACAAAATCTATTTGTTCCTTAGGGTACAGACCAGATGTTTCAAAAAAGGAGTAATTGGCTCGGCATCCAATATCATGCTCTATACAGGTTTATAGGCTGGTGACGTCACACGTGATAAATGCGAAGTCACTTTGCCATCTAAAATTCTTCAATATTTGTAACAAACTCATAGAATCATTAACCATTCGGGTATTGGATCTTTGGGGGTCGCCATAGTGGTTGGTTCCTTCCCTTCGCTTCGCTCTTTTTACTTCCATCCATTCTGACCTAGAGTTATGTCTCTTTGGTGATCTATTTCTTGTCTGATTAGGGACATAATTATTGGTAAAGTGTTCCCTCTCCTTTTGTTTGTTTCTTTCTCCTGATCTAGAATCCCTTTGACTAAGATAGTCTTTTGGTTTTTTCCTAACATTGTTTTTTTCCTAACTAAACTAAAATGGACATCTTTGAAAAAAGAACTAAGATGCAAAGATGGACAGAGGAAATCTTTCAAGAAATAGAGGTTGAGACCCCAGAAAAATATAAAATTACTGATAATCTGAAAGATATGAGTATATTGTTGGAAAAATTGTTAACCAAAGAACAAAAAATTAAGTGGGAGGTTTTCACGATGGAAAAATATCTAAGTGACCAAATAACCCCTAGGGGACTCCGCTTTACCAAATACCCCACATTTGGTCGGGATGACAAAAGGTTCATGGATATATGGGAAAAGGCCTTGGAGTCATTCTCAATAACCATGATGCAGATCATAGTGGAACAAAGAAAAAGGAACTTAGAGGTTCTTGACAAAATTATTAAAGAAATTCATGTTAAATTGGAACCCTATATTGGAACTAGGGACTTTGAACTAATCTCTGATCCAATCATTGGGAAATTGGATAAATTAGAATCCATTATCATTACTAATAAAAAGAAAAAATATCAACGAGAAATTAATGATTATGCTACCAATAATGTTAGGAAAAAAACAAAAGACTATCTTAGTCAAAGGGATTCTAGATCAGGAGAAAGAACAAACAAAAAGAGAGGGAACACTTTACCAATAATTACGTCCCTAATCAGACAAGAAATAAACGAAAAAAGACTAAAGTGAAATTGGGTGTTCCATTATAGTTGGAAAAAATTGGACCCCTGTTTCACTAAAAGATATCTCTATAAAAATTGAATAAATGTACGGTATAACCTTTATTTGGCCGCTTACGGACAACACAGAAAAACACAGTGAAGTGATAGTGACACACTCGTGAAAATACAAGTGAATTAAAAGCTGAGTAAATGCAATATGGATATTGTCCACAGGTGCTGGGAATGGCAGTGATATCTGAATTGTAATTAGAGTATAGAGTACAATATATAGTACGGTATAAATTTAAGTCAGATGTCACATACACCAAATTCCTCTAGAACTAAATATCCACAGTCTGTAAGACTTAATAGGTATTTCGGCTAAAAGAGGTGGGATTGCACTGTCAGGCTGAGGTGAATTGTGTATCAATACTATTGTTTGTTACAATCAATAGTAGTACATAGGAAACTGTTTGGTCAATGAAGACCGTGATAGCAGCACCTATGTATATATACATATACACAACCACACAGACTAGGTCAGTGAATACCATCTAATATCCAAAGTTCTCCTTGTAATAGTATACAATAGACGGGAGGTACATTTGATAGTGGATAGATGGTATTACACTGGGTCAACACAGTAGTGAGGGGGAGTATCTCAGAACAGACGATAGGGGTATATAATGCATAGGTATAGGTTAAGGGTGGAGGGATGGTATAGCGAAGCGTATCTAAGAATAAGTTATAGTAACTGGTTAGGCAAACAGATCCCATACACAGACTGATACTTGCCAACCACCCCACTATTCCCCAGATATAAAGGCCATTTAGTCATATAAACCACCTAGATAAGTTGTAGTTAACTCAAAAGTAGATTCCTCACACACTGCTGCTTCGAGGCAGCCTAACGCTTATAGAGATAGCTATCTAGCTAACTAGGGAGAGTAGCTGTTTCAAAAGCATCCAGTATCAAAATGATTGCACTAATACTGCTGTTAAAAGGAGTATCTCGTTCTGTCTCCTGTCAGTTTCAGTACTGCTGCTACATCCAGCACTGAAAGGGTATAGACCTGGTGCTGAGCTGGCTCCAAGGCACAACTCAATCTGTCTCCCCTATTCCCTTAGTGCTGCTGCATGCCCTAACGTGCAGGCAGTCTAATACTGCATATATCTGAATGTCCAATTGAAAAAAAGATTGCTATATATAGTGTCAAATCCCCCAAATCCCCCAAAAAATAGCCGTTTGCATTTCTCAGTATTAAAATAACCGGCAAACGCTCGACGCGCGTTTCGGCGTGGTCACACGCCTTTATCAAGAGCTCCTGGTACAGCTGTAGGGAGGTGAGTATATACCGGGTAAAGATCCCCCAGCATTAGTGTACTCCAATCAGCGTTAGCTGGGGAGTGGCTAGGGGCGGGATTACGGCCCGATCAGATCTGTTCAGAAAAAGTTTATCCGGATGTCGGGTAAATCATTATTGTTTGGCCATCACCATGGTGATGTAGCCGGTCGTACACTGTGCGCGCGCAGAATAGATCGTGCGCCTGCGCAGAGACTTGGGTTCAGCAACCCGTTCATTGTACTAGCTACATATGGAACAACATATATATTAACATACTGTGCATATGCCATAGATAAGTACTGTTGGTTTTTAAATTTTTATATATATATTTTCTTCCTAAATGTAGGGGGTCCGTCTATTTAAAGGGACAGGTAAGTATGTGGGAAAAGCATATAGTTTCATACACAGCCTGGCCATTCTACTAGACCCTCCCAAGTTGTTGTCAAATCGTCCATATTTGGACCGATGTTCTAACGTTGAATTGCTTTATGTTATGGTGTGGCCCCCAGTTTTTTTATGTTCCATGGGATTAGTTGGGTTAAAGGAGACCCAGTAGATCACGGATCCATCATGTGTAATCTTTAGATAAACCATCCAGACAGGCGAATTTCAGTAATAAACAGAAAAGTGTACACCTCAATTCTATGGTCATAATCCCCATTGGATTAGACCAGTACCAGGTTAAGGTATAAATACCATAAAGTTATTACAAAAAAGGATCAAGATATAATCATAAATAGATCATGTATGCAGGTCGAAACAGGGAGGGGGTGTATTTATGGAGAGTTATATTCATATATACATATTTACATATTTACATCATTGTTTCTGTATACGTTCATATACACGGTTGGAGTCATTGATGTGCCATAGATAGCACGTCGATGACTCGATACAGTTGTATATTCGTTTATATTGATTTACTCAGTCAAAAAGACGTTACTATGTCTAAGTTATTTGATGAGATCACCCACTATAGATTTTTCCACCTAGTGGTAGTTAAATGTATGGGGAGAAGGAAAAGCCCTCATTCAGGCCTTTAGGGCTCAGGGATTTTAGTTTGTATATCCACCTACACTCCATTTGACGTAGGAGTTTATCGAAATCCCCTCGTCTCTGGTCCCTCTTAACCCATTCTAGGCCGCAGAACCTAATATCATGAGATATACCATCATGGACGTTTTTTAGGTGTCTGGAGATTGGTGTTTCCATACGGTTTTTTGGGGACCTTACGTGTTCCTTTATACGTTCCTTTATACGTTATACTACAACTACTAGGCTACATTTTGTCTCACAATTATTTCCTATTTCATGACAAATTCTTTCACCAAATAAGGGGGACGGCAATGGGCACTGCGTGTGCGCCCTCCTATGCCAATCTCCATTTAGGCTGGTGGGAGCTACAAGTCATGAAATCCAATACCCTGTCTATCTATATACCGAAAATACATACATGGCTCAGGTATATAGATGACATTTTCATTGTCTGGCTGGGAGTGGAAGAAGAATTCAACGAATTTGTCTCCTTACTGAACGTTAACGAGGAGAACCTCAGATTTACGACAGAATTTGGGGGACAAACGTTGAATTTTCTGGATATAACCATATCTATTAATACGAACGGCTCTCTGAAAACAACTTTGTTTAAGAAGCCAACAGCATCTAATGCATTACTGAGATGGGATAGTTTTCATCCCAGACCATTGAAACAGGGTATACCGGTAGGACAATACTTGAGGGTGCGTAGGAATTGCACAGATCTATCGGACTTTAAGATCAAAGCAGCCTTACTGAGACAACAGTTTCGGGAAAAAGGTTACCCGAATAAATGCCTCAAAAGGGCATATCAAAGAGCCCTTGAAATGGACAGAGACGACCTTATCTCAGATCAACCCAAACTAACGCTGCCAAATAAATCCATCCGCATGATCGGAACCTTCGATACAGGATGGGACACAGTGAAAAAGTCAATTGAGAAATTTTGGCCTATACTCCTGAAGGACGCTCATTTGAAAGACGTCCTCAGCCCTAGAGCAACCATCACAGCACGTAGAGGTAAAAACCTCCGTGATGTGTTGGTACCGAGCCATTTCTCAATAAAACAAAACAAAACGACCTGGCTGGGCCGAAATCCCCCCTGTGGCTCCTTTAAGTGCGGAAGATGTGTTGCATGCAAATACATCCTAAGAGACTCGAAAAAAGTCCAAGATAGTGATGGACAACAGACCTTTGAAATTACCCACTTTTTCAACTGCAATACAGCTGGCTTGGTATACCTTCTTACCTGCAGCTGCAAAATGCTATACGTGGGTAAAACCTTCAGACCGTTCAAGGAACGTATAAAGGAACACGTAAGGTCCCCAAAAAAACGTATGGAAACACCAATCTCCAGACACCTAAAAAACGTCCATGATGGTATATCTCATGATATTAGGTTCTGCGGCCTAGAATGGGTTAAGAGGGACCAGAGACGAGGGGATTTCGATAAACTCCTACGTCAAAAGGAGTGTAGGTGGATATACAAACTAAAATCCCTGAGCCCTAAAGGCCTGAATGAGGGCTTTTCCTTCTCCCCATACATTTAACTACCACTAGGTGGAAAAATCTATAGTGGGTGATCTCATCAAATAACTTAGACATAGTAACGTCTTTTTGACTGAGTAAATCAATATAAACGAATATACAACTGTATCGAGTCATCGACGTGCTATCTATGGCACATCAATGACTCCAACCGTGTATATGAACGTATACAGAAACAATGATGTAAATATGTAAATATGTATATATGAATATAACTCTCCATAAATACACCCCCTCCCTGTTTCGACCTGCATACATGATCTATTTATGATTATATCTTGATCCTTTTTTGTAATAACTTTATGGTATTTATACCTTAACCTGGTACTGGTCTAATCCAATGGGGATTATGACCATAGAATTGAGGTGTACACTTTTCTGTTTATTACTGAAATTCGCCTGTCTGGATGGTTTATCTAAAGATTACACATGATGGATCCGTGATCTACTGGGTCTCCTTTAACCCAACTAATCCCATGGAACATAAAAAAACTGGGGGCCACACCATAACATAAAGCAATTCAACGTTAGAACATCGGTCCAAATATGGATGATTTGACAACAACTAGGGAGGGTCTAGTAGAATGGCCAGGCTGTGTATGAAACTATATGATTTTCCCACATACTTACCTGTCCCTTTAAATAGACGGACCCCCTACATTTAGGAAGAAAATATATATATAAAAATTTAAAAACCAACAGTACTTATCTATGGCATATGCACAGTATGTTAATATATATGTTGTTCCATATGTAGCTAGTACAATGAACGGGTTGCTGAACCCAAGTCTCTGCGCAGGCGCACGATCTATTCTGCGCGCGCACAGTGTACGACCGGCTACATCACCATGGTGATGGCCAAACAATAATGATTTACCCGACATCCGGATAAACTTTTTCTGAACAGATCTGATCGGGCCGTAATCCCGCCCCTAGCCACTCCCCAGCTAACGCTGATTGGAGTACACTAATGCTGGGCGGATCTTTACCCGGTATATACTCACCTCCCTACAGCTGTACCAGGAGCTCTTGATAAAGGCGTGTGACCACGCCGAAACGCGCGTCGAGCGTTTGCCGGTTATTTTAATACTGAGAAATGCAAACGGCTATTTTTTGGGGGATTTGGGGGATTTGACACTATATATAGCAATCTTTTTTTCAATTGGACATTCAGATATATGCAGTATTAGACTGCCTGCACGTTAGGGCATGCAGCAGCAGCACTAAGGGAATAGGGGAGACAGATTGAGTTGTGCCTTGGAGCCAGCTCAGCACCAGGTCTATACCCTTTCAGTGCTGGATGTAGCAGCAGTACTGAAACTGACAGGAGACAGAACGAGATACTCCTTTTAACAGCAGTATTAGTGCAATCATTTTGATACTGGATGCTTTTGAAACAGCTACTCTCCCTAGTTAGCTAGATAGCTATCTCTATAAGCGTTAGGCTGCCTCGAAGCAGCAGTGTGTGAGGAATCTACTTTTGAGTTAACTACAACTTATCTAGGTGGTTTATATGACTAAATGGCCTTTATATCTGGGGAATAGTGGGGTGGTTGGCAAGTATCAGTCTGTGTATGGGATCTGTTTGCCTAACCAGTTACTATAACTTATTCTTAGATACGCTTCGCTATACCATCCCTCCACCCTTAACCTATACCTATGCATTATATACCCCTATCGTCTGTTCTGAGATACTCCCCCTCACTACTGTGTTGACCCAGTGTAATACCATCTATCCACTATCAAATGTACCTCCCGTCTATTGTATACTATTACAAGGAGAACTTTGGATATTAGATGGTATTCACTGACCTAGTCTGTGTGGTTGTGTATATGTATATATACATAGGTGCTGCTATCACGGTCTTCATTGACCAAACAGTTTCCTATGTACTACTATTGATTGTAACAAACAATAGTATTGATACACAATTCACCTCAGCCTGACAGTGCAATCCCACCTCTTTTAGCCGAAATACCTATTAAGTCTTACAGACTGTGGATATTTAGTTCTAGAGGAATTTGGTGTATGTGACATCTGACTTAAATTTATACCGTACTATATATTGTACTCTATACTCTAATTACAATTCAGATATCACTGCCATTCCCAGCACCTGTGGACAATATCCATATTGCATTTACTCAGCTTTTAATTCACTTGTATTTTCACGAGTGTGTCACTATCACTTCACTGTGTTTTTCTGTGTTGTCCGTAAGCGGCCAAATAAAGGTTATACCGTACATTTATTCAATTTTTATAGAGATATCTTTTAGTGAAACAGGGGTCCAATTTTTTCCAACTATAATGGAACACCCAATTTCACTTTAGTCTTTTTTCGTTTAACACATATGGGGTTCATGCCCTTCTGATATCTCTGTAACCCATTGGGAATTTTTTCGAGATAGACTTGCTCCATCTTGAATTTTTCCTTTCTTGTTTCTATATTTAATTTTTAGGTTTCAATACCTGGGTTACTGATCAAAAATCAAAAAATCAACCAAAAGAATGGCAGGCTTCCTGTCAAATAAACAGGACTTTAATACCTGGTGTAGGGACGCAGAGAGTGTGTTCTCTAATGAGAATCTGGAAAGGAACCAGACTCTAACCGATATCTACTATTCATTTAACTCAGTCACTAAGCTTTATAAGCAACAAATTAAAACATGCTGGGAGATCTCATCACTTGATAATTATATCAAAAAAGAAATGATCCCTAGGGGCCTAAGGGTCCGTAATATCCCAACAACTTACAATGAGAACCCTGATTTTACTAAACAGTGGGAGTTAGCAGCTGGAACATGCTCAATGAAATTTATGGAGATAATCTGTACCTTTGAAAAAGAGAAATTAGGTAATGTCAACCAAAAGCTAGATGAAGAAATTGATAAACTTAACGTATTCAAAAGCGAACCAAACTTTCTAACTTTAGAGAACAAACTTAAAAACAACCTGGATAGGTACCAAGACTCTATAAAACTTAGAAAACACCAGAAATACATGAGAGACCTCAAAGATTACCAACTGGGGAATGTATATAAGTTTCCAAACCGGCGCATGAGAACCAATTCTGAAAACAATCTGACCTCAGAGTACGACTCATCAGATACTGACTCCACCACGCAGAATACACCCTCTGACCAAACACAAACTCCCATAACCCCCAATACTAGCAACCCCCGCAGCATTCTTAAAAAAGGCGTTAATTTTTTAGCCATGGGCCAACAAGACGACATTCCCAACTATCAGATACGCTATCAATCCAGGAATCAGGGAAGGGGGGGAGGGAGAGGGAGAGCACGAAGGAGACGATACTAAACTTGAACCCAATGGCAGTGCCTTCCCCTGTACAAAAACCACATGTGGTCAATCTATCTACATTTACCCTAAATGAACACCATATTAAGGTATTGGAAAGGGGACTCTCCTTCGTACCAACACCTGTCTTTGACAAATTTACGTGGATCAAAGACTTACATTTATTTGTACGTAAACTGGCCTTGCACAAGTATCATACTATCAATGAGGAGAAAAAATCTAGAGCTCTCGGCTTGTCGTGTAAAGATTTAGAACTAGTGAATACACTAGTATCACTCTTGGATGAGAGTGACATTCAAATGCCTATGGAATACACCAAGTTAAAACCCAAAAGCCGGTTTACCCCTAACTTCTCGAGCTTTAGGAATCTGGATTTGTTTCTAGAAGCAGTAAAAAGTGAGATCGAAGGCATAGAGTGTAATTGTTTCAATTCCTTCCCCAATGATAACCTCTCCAGAGCAGAGCAAACAGCTCTGAAGTCACTCAAAGAGAATGAACAGCTGGTTATTAAACCAGCGGACAAGGGGGGCAATGTGGTAGTTATGAACACATCTGACTACGAACATATGGTACAGAGGGTTTTAGGGAATAATGAAACTTACATGCTGTTAAAGACCGACCCTACAAACTTATTTTTAATCAAGTAGAAGGAGATACTGGATGAAGGCCGCAGTGGGGGGGTTGCTATCCAGGGACGAATACGAATTCATTTTGAACCGGAGTCCCAGGATAGCAACCTTCTACTGCCTGCCGAAAATCCACAAGAACACACAGTATCCTCCTGGGCAGCCTATCGTTTCAGGTGTTGATAACCTAACACAGAATGGCAGTCTGTATATTGAGAAAATACTACGACCTTTTGTTGAACAACTCCCCTCATATATCAGGGATACGAAACAGGCACTGTCACTCTTGTCAAGTTTACAGTTACCAACGTCAGCGAAGCTATGTAGTTTGGATGTCGAGGCCCTATATTCCTCAATTCCCCACGAAAGAGGTGTCGAACATACAAAATACTTCCTGGACCAGAGAGGTCCAAAACATACTGCCCACACCAAGTTTATACTACAACTACTAGGCTACATTTTGTCTCACAATTATTTCCTATTTCATGACAAATTCTTTCACCAAATAAGGGGGACGGCAATGGGCACTGCGTGTGCGCCCTCCTATGCCAATCTCCATTTAGGCTGGTGGGAGCTACAAGTCATGAAATCCAATACCCTGTCTATCTATATACCGAAAATACATACATGGCTCAGGTATATAGATGACATTTTCATTGTCTGGCTGGGAGTGGAAGAAGAATTCAACGAATTTGTCTCCTTACTGAACGTTAACGAGGAGAACCTCAGATTTACGACAGAATTTGGGGGACAAACGTTGAATTTTCTGGATATAACCATATCTATTAATACGAACGGCTCTCTGAAAACAACTTTGTTTAAGAAGCCAACAGCATCTAATGCATTACTGAGATGGGATAGTTTTCATCCCAGACCATTGAAACAGGGTATACCGGTAGGACAATACTTGAGGGTGCGTAGGAATTGCACAGATCTATCGGACTTTAAGATCAAAGCAGCCTTACTGAGACAACAGTTTCGGGAAAAAGGTTACCCGAATAAATGCCTCAAAAGGGCATATCAAAGAGCCCTTGAAATGGACAGAGACGACCTTATCTCAGATCAACCCAAACTAACGCTGCCAAATAAATCCATCCGCATGATCGGAACCTTCGATACAGGATGGGACACAGTGAAAAAGTCAATTGAGAAATTTTGGCCTATACTCCTGAAGGACGCTCATTTGAAAGACGTCCTCAGCCCTAGAGCAACCATCACAGCACGTAGAGGTAAAAACCTCCGTGATGTGTTGGTACCGAGCCATTTCTCAATAAAACAAAACAAAACGACCTGGCTGGGCCGAAATCCCCCCTGTGGCTCCTTTAAGTGCGGAAGATGTGTTGCATGCAAATACATCCTAAGAGACTCGAAAAAAGTCCAAGATAGTGATGGACAACAGACCTTTGAAATTACCCACTTTTTCAACTGCAATACAGCTGGCTTGGTATACCTTCTTACCTGCAGCTGCAAAATGCTATACGTGGGTAAAACCTTCAGACCGTTCAAGGAACGTATAAAGGAACACGTAAGGTCCCCAAAAAAACGTATGGAAACACCAATCTCCAGACACCTAAAAAACGTCCATGATGGTATATCTCATGATATTAGGTTCTGCGGCCTAGAATGGGTTAAGAGGGACCAGAGACGAGGGGATTTCGATAAACTCCTACGTCAAAAGGAGTGTAGGTGGATATACAAACTAAAATCCCTGAGCCCTAAAGGCCTGAATGAGGGCTTTTCCTTCTCCCCATACATTTAACTACCACTAGGTGGAAAAATCTATAGTGGGTGATCTCATCAAATAACTTAGACATAGTAACGTCTTTTTGACTGAGTAAATCAATATAAACGAATATACAACTGTATCGAGTCATCGACGTGCTATCTATGGCACATCAATGACTCCAACCGTGTATATGAACGTATACAGAAACAATGATGTAAATATGTAAATATGTATATATGAATATGACTCTCCATAAATACACCCCCTCCCTGTTTCGACCTGCATACATGATCTATTTATGATTATATCTTGATCCTTTTTTGTAATAACTTTATGGTATTTATACCTTAACCTGGTACTGGTCTAATCCAATGGAGATTATGACCATAGAATTGAGGTGTACACTTTTCTGTTTATTACTGAAATTCGCCTGTTTGGATGGTTTATCTAAAGATTACACATGATGGATCCGTGATCTACTGGGTCTCCTTTAACCCAACTAATCCCATGGAACATAAAAAAACTGGGGGCCACACCATAACATAAAGCAATTCAACGTTAGAACATCGGTCCAAATATGGACGATTTGACAACAACTAGGGAGGGTCTAGTAGAATGGCCAGGCTGTGTATGAAACTATATGCTTTTCCCACATACTTACCTGTCCCTTTAAATAGACGGATCCCCTACATTTAGGAAGAAAATATATATATAAAAATTTAAAAACCAACAGTACTTATCTATGGCATATGCACAGTATGTTAATATATATGTTGTTCCATATGTAGCTAGTACAATGAACGGGTTGCTGAACCCAAGTCTCTGCGCAGGCGCACGATCTATTCTGCGCGCGCACAGTGTACGACCGGCTACATCACCATGGTGATGGCCAAACAATAATGATTTACCCGACATCCGGATAAACTTTTTCTGAACAGATCTGATCGGGCCGTAATCCCGCCCCTAGCCACTCCCCAGCTAACGCTGATTGGAGTACACTAATGCTGGGCGGATCTTTACCCGGTATATACTCACCTCCCTACAGCTGTACCAGGAGCTCTTGATAAAGGCGTGTGACCACGCCGAAACGCACGTCGAGCGTTTGCCGGTTATTTTAATACTGAGAAATACAAACGGCTATTTTTTGGGGGATTTGGGGGATTTTACACTATATATAGCAATCTTTTTTTCAATTGGACATTCAGATATATGCAGTATTAGACTGCCTGCACGTTAGGGCATGCAGCAGCAGCACTAAGGGAATAGGGGAGACAGATTGAGTTGTGCCTTGGAGCCAGCTCAGCACCAGGTCTATACCCTTTCAGTGCTGGATGTAGCAGCAGTACTGAAACTGACAGGAGACAGAACGAGATACTCCTTTTAACAGCAGTATTAGTGCAATCATTTTGATACTGGATGCTTTTGAAACAGCTACTCTCCCTAGTTAGCTAGATAGCTATCTCTATAAGCGTTAGGCTGCCTCGAAGCAGCAGTGTGTGAGGAATCTACTTTTGAGTTAACTACAACTTATCTAGGTGGTTTATATGACTAAATGGCCTTTATATCTGGGGAATAGTGGGGTGGTTGGCAAGTATCAGTCTGTGTATGGGATCTGTTTGCCTAACCAGTTACTATAACTTATTCTTAGATACGCTTCGCTATACCATCCCTCCACCCTTAACCTATACCTATGCATTATATACCCCTATCGTCTGTTCTGAGATACTCCCCCTCATTACTGTGTTGACCCAGTGTAATACCATCTATCCACTATCAAATGTACCTCCCGTCTATTGTATACTATTACAAGGAGAACTTTGGATATTAGATGGTATTCACTGACCTAGTCTGTGTGGTTGTGTATATGTATATATACATAGGTGCTGCTATCACGGTCTTCATTGACCAAACAGTTTCCTATGTACTACTATTGATTGTAACAAACAATAGTATTGATACACAATTCACCTCAGCCTGACGGTGCAATCCCACCTCTTTTAGCCGAAATACCTATTAAGTCTTACAGACTGTGGATATTTAGTTCTAGAGGAATTTGGTGTATGTGACATCTGACTTAAATTTATACCGTACTATATATTGTACTCTATACTCTAATTACAATTCAGATATCACTGCCATTCCCAGCACCTGTGGACAATATCCATATTGCATTTACTCAGCTTTTAATTCACTTGTATTTTCACGAGTGTGTCACTATCACTTCACTGTGTTTTTCTGTGTTGTCCGTAAGCGACCAAATAAAGGTTATACCGTACATTTATTCAATTTTTATAGAGATATCTTTTAGTGAAACAGGGGTCCAATTTTTTCCAACTATAATGGAACACCCAATTTCACTTTAGTCTTTTTTCGTTTATTTCTTGTCTGATTAGGGACGTAATTATTGGTAAAGTGTTCCCTCTCTTTTTGTTTGTTCTTTCTCCTGATCTAGAATCCCTTTGACTAAGATAGTCTTTTGTTTTTTTCCTAACATTATTGGTAGCATAATCATTAATATCTCGTTGATATTTTTTCTTTTTATTAGTAATGATAATGGATTCTAATTTATCCAATTTCCCAATGATTGGATCAGAGATTAGTTCAAAGTCCCTAGTTCCAATATAGGGTTCCAATTTAACATGAATTTCTTTAATAATTTTGTCAAGAACCTCTAAGTTCCTTTTTCTTTGTTCCACTATGATCTGCATCATGGTTATTGAGAATGACTCCAAGGCCTTTTCCCATATATCCATGAACCTTTTGTCATCCCGACCAAAAGTGGGGTATTTGGTAAAGCGGAGTCCCCTAGGGGTTATTTGGTCACTTAGATATTTTTCCATCGTGAAAACCTCCCACTTAATTTTTTGTTCTTTGGTTAACAATTTTTCCAACAATATACTCATATCTTTCAGATTATCAGTAATTTTATATTTTTCTGGGGTCTCAACCTCTATTTCTTGAAAGATTTCCTCTGTCCATCTTTGCATCTTAGTTCTTTTTTCAAAG
Source organism: Pelobates fuscus (assembly GCF_036172605.1). NCBI lineage: Eukaryota > Metazoa > Chordata > Amphibia > Anura > Pelobatidae > Pelobates > Pelobates fuscus. The sequence goes on along the minus strand of NC_086325.1, from coordinate 71,680,266 downwards.
ATGTCCATTTTAGTTTAGTTAGGAAAAAAACAATGTTAGGAAAAAACCAAAAGACTATCTTAGTCAAAGGGATTCTAGATCAGGAGAAAGAAACAAACAAAAGGAGAGGGAACACTTTACCAATAATTATGTCCCTAATCAGACAAGAAATAGATCACCAAAGAGACATAACTCTAGGTCAGAATGGATGGAAGTAAAAAGAGCGAAGCGAAGGGAAGGAACCAACCACTATGGCGACCCCCAAAGATCCAATACCCGAATGGTTAATGATTCTATGAGTTTGTTACAAATATTGAAGAATTTTAGATGGCAAAGTGACTTCGCATTTATCACGTGTGACGTCACCAGCCTATAAACCTGTATAGAGCATGATATTGGATGCCGAGCCAATTACTCCTTTTTTGAAACATCTGGTCTGTACCCTAAGGAACAAATAGATTTTGTTATGGAGGGAATTTCTTTAATCCTTCGAAACAATTTCTTTTGGTTCGAGGGGGAGTATTATCTGCAACATCGGGGGACCGCTATGGGGACCAGATTCGCACCCAGTTATGCAAATTTGTTTATGGCCTATTGGGAAAATTCTTTTGTTTATTCCCAGCATGACTGGAGTGCGAATCTGGTCCTCTATAGAAGGTACATAGACGACATCTTTATCATTTGGAGGGGAGATCATTCCACCTTTTTGGAATTTTTTTATTTCTTAAATTCTAATGAGTGGAATGTTAGGCTGACTCAGGAATACAGCCAGCATAAAATCCATTTTTTGGATCTAGAAATTTCTACTACAGGGAGTACCATCGATATGTGCACTTTCTTTAAGCCAGTGGATGTTAATGGATACATCCATAAAGAAAGTTGCCATTTTCATCCATGGCTAGATAATATACCGAAAGGCCAATTTCTACATATGAGACAAAACTGCACAAGAATAGAAACTTTTGATTCCCAAACTCAATTTTTAAAAGAACAATTTGTAAATAGAGGATACTGTAGTGAATTGTTGGATCAGGAGATAAAACAAGTTAGAGATGTGGAAAGAAATACCCTATTAGAATATAAACCAAAAACTGTATTAGAGGAGAAACAGGATAAAATACCCATTATTTGTAATTATAACCAAGACCATGGAAAACTTAAAATAATTTTTAACAAATATTGGTACATCCTACAACAGGATGAAGAAATCTTACCATATCTTAATGATAGACCTAGGTTAATCTTTAGAGGGGCCCATGATCTAAAACAGAAACTAACCTCTAGTTACTTAGAACTACCCAAACCGAAAGAAAACTTCTTAACCATTAATAAATCTCTGCAGAAAGGTTTCCACTATTGTGGGGAGTGTATGGGCTGTATGAACTACAAAAAGAAACCTAAGAAAATAGAAGTTTTTCATTCTAAGATTGGCTCTGTTAATTTTAAGATCAATTAATTTATTACTTGTCACACAAAGAATGTGGTGTATCTGCTCACGTGTCCTTGTGGACTTCAATATGTGGGGAAAACATCAAGGAACCTAAAAACAAGGATATGTGAGCATATCTACAATATAAGGAGAGGTTTTTTAAAACATAGTGTTTCTTCACGTTTTTTAAACGCCCATGGCGGGAATCCTGCAGGGCTTAATTTTTGGGGGATACAGGCAACTAAACCCCACTGGAGAGGAGGCCATTTCGAGTCCACATTAAGCCGCTGTGAGATGAGGTGGATCTTCGATTTGGAGACACTGACCCCGGATGGACTCAATGTGGACTTCGAGATGGCAGCCCTTATTTAGTAGATCTGCCTTTTCCGTGCCTTTTCTGCCATTCTTAAATTTTATAAAAAAAAAAATTTATTGATATGCTTCTCCTTTAAGAACCGCATTTTTCTCCTCCATACATTATATATATTCCCTTATGGGGAAAAGAGGTGTTGTTCCACACCCCCAAAAAACTTTTCTCATGGAAAACGAATTTTCGTTTTTTATTAGTAATTTTAAATTAATTTAGATTTATTGAATAAGTATCTTTCTCCTAATATTGTAGAATGTATCATTCATTGGAAAGTTCTACTAATTAGATTTTATTTTAACAAAAGCGAACTGATTATTTTTAATTGATTCATTCCCTTATTTGCAAGTGTGTTCTATAAGGAAGATGCCAGTCACAAAGATGGCGTCTGAACACAACAACATCCGTGTTGAAGGACACAATACGAACTAAACCGTGATGACGTCATTGACGCAAGTCACGTCGACGGACCCGGAAGTGACATCACAACACGGAAGTGATTTGGACTTTTACCCGCGAAAACTGAAAGAACTGGATGTATTTAAAGAGACTGAATCTGCTTGTATGTTATGCACCTTGGAAGAAGACGAAAGTCGAAACGCGTTGTGCTTTGTGCTTTGTATATTTTTTATATACCATTTGTTTTAAATAGTATCTCCAATAAATCCCTTTATACTTACCCACTTGGTTATTTGAGCTGTGGTGTGGTGTGACCGGGGGAATACTTGGATGCGGCTGGAGCTGATCTCGCTGAATTATACAGTATACAGGAGACTTGAGGAGCCTATACAGTCAGAGCCTGCTATAATAGGCTCTGCATACCGTGAGTGACCCAATACCAAAATTGCTCATATTAATTTCATCATACAGTATTATGCTATGTGCATTTTGTTTATGTTTTTTCTAGACTGATTCAGTAGACTGCTGAGGAATCTATTGATGTACAGATATAAGTATATTATGTTTGTATAGCACCCCCCTTCTATATTTCTTTTTTTAGCATATTCCAAGATGACAATGCCAGGATTTAACAGGTTTAAATTGTAAAAGAGGGGTTCAGGGAGCTTGGGACATCGTTTTCACACATGGATTGGCCACCACAGAGTCCAGACCTTGACCCCATTGAGAATCTTTGGGATTTGCTGGAGGAGGCTTTGCACAGTGGTCCGACTCTCCTATCATAAATACAACATTTTGGTGAAAAATGAATGCAACACTGGACGGAAATAAATCTATTAAATATAAAGACAAAGTGTCATAGCTCATCTGATGTCCCCAATAACATTATTGACTGGTGATTTACCAGTGCTGTATCTTTCCCAAGGCAAACTAGACATTTGCCTTGGGCGGCACTCTCTAGGGGGCAGCGAAAAATGCCGCCTCAAATGTCATGTTATGGGGGACTGAGAGCTGGCCAGATGGGCACCTTATTAACCTCCAAGGCTGTGTGTGCATCAGAGGCAGCAAGGAAGCTGTGGTCTTTCTGCTCGGCTACCTCGCGCCTCGTCGGCCGTCTACTTAGCTGGAGTGACTCCATATTCTGGCACCTAGCATCAGTAAATGTCGGGCGAGGGAGCAGAGCAGGAAGACCACCCTCGCCAACTCTGATGCACACACAGCCGCCACCTCACAGCAGCCCCACTGGACCCTAGGGACAGATCCAGCTCTCTCAAAGGTAGGGGGGCTGAGTGGACAAATTAAAATAATAATGAGTCTGTGTGAGAATGTGTATGTGCCTGCCAGTGTGTGTGAGTGTGTGTGTGTGTGTGTGTGTCTGAGTTTGTGTGTATGTGAGTGTGCATATGTCTGTGAGTGTGTATGTCCTGTAAGTGTGTGTTTGTGTCTGTCAGTGAATGTGTGTTAGTGAGTGTGTGTCTGTCAGTGAATGTGTATGTGTCTGTCAGTGAGTGTGTATGTCTGTCAGTGAGTGTGTATCTGTCTGTGAGTGTCTGTCAATGAAAGTGCGTGTGTCTGTCAGTAAATGTGCGTCTGTCAGTGAATGTGTATGTGTTTGTTAGCTAATGTGTCTGTCAGTGCATGTAAATATGTGTCTGTCTGTGAGTATGTGTCTGTCTGTGATTGTTGTATTCTGAATGTGCCTTTCCTGGTTAAATACTTTGTTATTATAATGTGTGTCTGTCAGTGAATTTGTCTGTCAGTGAGTCTGTGTGTTTGTCATTGAGTATGTGTGTGTGTGTGACTGTCAGTGTGTCAAATCAGTAAGGGTGTGTGTCTGTCAGTGAGTGTGTGTATGTTAGTGAGTGTATCTGTATCTGAGAGTGTGTTCATGTCCGTGTGTGTTTGTCAGTGAATGTGTATGTTGGTTAAACAGTGTGTGAGACAATGACTGTGTGTCAGTGAGTGAATGTCATTGTATGTGTATCAGTGAGGGCATGTTGTCTGTCAGTGTAATTGTGTATTGGTAAATAGTGTGTGCCAATAAGTAAGTGTATGGGTCAGTGAAAGTGTGTGCCTAAAAGGATGGGGTACAAAGAGGTAGAGTTTTAAGAGGAAAAGGTGGAACCTAAAGAGGAAGGGGTGGTTCTTAATCAGGAAGAGCTGAGAATAATCAGCTGGCACTTTCAGTAAATGGGTTAGGCCTTCATTGCAGAGCTTAGCTAAGGATAGCTAACAGAAGCTCCTAAGCAGAAGTTTCAAGCTCTCCTGTAGCTGTTGAGAAAGTGGAGAGTGGTGGAGCCCAGGTATGTATTTCTAAAATGGTTGTCTACTTGCAATGGGTGATGCCACAGCTTATTGTAGTGGTTATGGTGCCTGGAGAGTTCCTTCATTCTTTTTGATCTAAAGTCACATTTGTATCCTGCAAAAGATTTACTAAAAAAACTAACTGTATGAAAATATGTCTAGAATATATAAGAGGTATAAAGGATGCTACTTGTTTTAAAATTGTGCATACTTAACCCACTCGGTAACTGACGAGAAATGTAAAAAAAAAAAAAAAAGACAAAAAAACAAGCAAACACATTATTACACAATATTGATCATTCTGGTCTGATTTGACCACAAGCCAGTATAGAAATGTAGTTATTAAATCGGTCAGTTTCCACTAGATGTGACGTCTTTCATTTCTCTGCGCATTTAAGATTGGATATTAGACGCGTTATATAAATACACCCAGGCTGCTCTGTTCTGGGAAAACAAGGGGGAACGCCTGTCTGAGACAGGCCTAGTCACGTTAACCTTGCCCAGCTAATTCTTAACGTATGCACCGGGGGCCTGCTAGCAAATTGCAAGCAATTGGTCACCTGAGACATCTTCAATAGCAACTGTGGTATGTTTTGTGGCTTGGATGTTAAAACAGTCATTCTCCTCTTTGCAGATGAACATGGTACATTGTATAGTTTCAATAAATACAGCCATGTGTTTACAACCTACACTACTTTAAGGTCTGTTAAATCCACTGCTATTTGCAACGCAGAATTGGGTTTTCTGAGGATGCAAGCACATTCTATTATTTAAAGTGATCGGATCAAGTAAAGCAATAAAATAAAAAAAAATCATTGCATACAGCATGGCTGTGTGAGAATTCAGGTCTGAAGAATGATTTTTTAAAGACGCAGTAACCGCTTTTTTGAGAAATCCAAGTGATTTCCAAGTGAATTGCAGATTTAAAGTCAAAAGAGTTGAACATTGGGGAATGTTTCAAATGTGTCTATATTGGCCTTATATTTGAAATTCTCTTTGAATTCTTACTTTAGTGTCCAACACTAACAGTGTTGCTAATACAAAGGCTTTGTGGATTCTTGTTTTCTGGAACTTCATTTACAGAACATTTATTTTCTGATGGTGCAAAACTATGTTGCTCTTTTTCAGCCATATGTCACAAATTATGAAATGAGTTTAAAGGATGAAAATGGCCAATCAGGATATATGGACTGGTATGTATGACCATATCTGAAATGTTGCAAATTCCCAGGTAGATTCCTTCAATATTACACCTTGCAGCATCCTAACAAGTGCAAGAATATACAGTAATTGTTAAATTGGGTAAAGTAAAAGGGATGCAGGAATGGATGGAACCAGTAGCATTTCTGGAAAATTAATCTAAATTTAACTGTATTCATTTGAGGAAAAGGTTTATTCTCTAAAAAGGCAGTGTTTTTAGTTATGTCCCTAAGAGCACCTTTAGTGTCCTGTAATTGCCACATCCACCAACACTGCAAAATTTCTTTGCAGTTCTGACTGTGAGCATCCTAATAGTGATGTTGCGAACATAAAATTTTCCGTTCGCGAACAGCGAACGTGAATTTACGCAAATGTTCGCGAACGGGCGAACCGGGGAACCGCCATAGACTTCAATAGGCAGGCGAATTTTAAAACCCACAGGGACTCTTTCTGGCCACAATAGTGATGGAAAAGTTGTTTCAAGGGGACTAACACCTGGACTGTGGCATGCCGGAGGGGGATCCATGGCAAAACTCCCATGGAAAATTACATAGTTGATGCAGAGTCTGGTTTTAATCCATAAAGGGCATAAATCACCTAACATTCCTAAATTGTTTGGAATAACGTGCTTTAAAACATCAGGTATGATGTTGTATCGATCAGGTAGTGTAAGGGTTATGCCCGCTTCACAGTGACAGACCAAACTCCCCGTTTAACGCACCGCAAACAACCGCAAACAGTCCATTTGCACAACCGCAAACTCCACATTTGCACAAGGTTGGATACCAAGCTAGCCATGTCCCGTTCCTTGTCCTCACTGATGTCATTGAAGGTCTCTTCCTCCACCCAGCCACGTACAACACCAAGGGTCTCCGAAAGGTGACAAAAAGCCCCTTGGGACGCCTGCTGTGTTTGGTCTTCCACCTCTTCAAAGCCACCTTCCTCCTCTGACTCCACTTCTTCAGAGTCCTCTCTCTGCGTTGCCTCTCTCTGCGTTATTATAAGGTGTGTTCAGTAGTACTATTCCTATCAGTTTAATCCCTGTTACGTCCCCTATCAGGGGACGTGTATATGGCATCGATTTAAGGAACCGGGAGATGGAAAAAGATGCTTGGTTGGTCCTCCTATTTCAAATTTGGGGCACTGCGCGTGTAATCTAATGTGCCACCAGATAGGAGTGGTGTGTTAAGTAGTCCCCCTCATCAGGCCTTTTTTAGTCGAATGTATCGCCCACTGTCAGTCCCTTTGGGATCCATCCCTCATTCATCTTAATAAAGGTGAGGTAATCTAGACTTTTTTGACCTAGGCGACTTCTCTTCTCAGTGACAATACCTCCTGCTGCACTGAAGATCCTTTCTGACAGGACACTTGAAGCGGGGCAGGCCAGAAGTTCTATTGCAAATTGGGATAGCTCAGGCCACAGGTCAAGCCTGCACAACCAGTAGTCAAGGGGTTCCCTCAGAGAACGACTTCCCCCCAGCCACGTACAACACCACGGGTACCAGATAGGTGACAACGAGCACCCTGGGATGCCTGTTGTGGTTGGTCTTCCTCCTCCTCCTCAAAGCCACATTCCTCCTCTGACTCCTCTTCCTCACAATCCTCTTCCAGCGTTGCCGCAGGTCCAGCAAGCGATGCTGATAAGGCTGTTTCTGGTGGTGATGGTGACCACAACTCTTCCTCTTCACGCTCATCTACGGCCTGATCCAGCACTCTTCGCAGGGCATGCTCCAGGAAGAAAACAAATGGTATGATGTCGCTGATGGTGCCTTCGGTGCGACTGACTAGGTTTGTCACCTCCTCAAAAGGACGCATGAGCCTACAGGCATTGCGCATGAGCGTCCAGTAACGTGGCAAAAAAATTCCCAGCTCCGCAGAGGCTGTCCTAGCACCCCGGTCATACAAATACTCGTTAACGGCTTTTTCTTGTTGGAGCAGGCGGTCGAACATTAGGAGTGTTGAATTCCAACGTGTCGGGCTGTCGCAAATCAAGCGCCTCACTGGCATGTTGTTTCGCCACTGGATATCTGAAAAGTGCGCCATGGCCGTGTAGGAACGCCTGAAATGGCCACACACCTTCCTGGCCTGCTTCAGGATGTCCTGTAAGCCTGGGTACTTATGCACAAAGCGTTGTAGGATCAGATTACACACATGTGCCATGCACGGCACATGTGTCAACTTGCCCAAATTCAATGCCGCCAACAAATTTCTTCTGTTGTCACAAACCACTTTGCCGATCTCCAGTTGGTGCGGAGTCAGCCACTGATCCACCTGTGCGTTCAGGGCGGACAGGAGTGCGGGTCCAGTGTGACTCTCTGCTTTCAGGCAAGTCAACCCCAAGACGGCGTGACACTGCCGTATCCGGGATGTGGAATAGTACCTTGGGAGTTGGGGGGGTACCGTTGATGTGGAGCAAGACGCAGCAGCAGAAGAGGACTCAGCCGAGGAGGTTATGGAAGAGGATGGAGTAGGAGGAGTAAAGGAGGTGGCAGCAGGCCTGCCTGCAAGTCGTGGCGGTGTCACCAACTCCTCTGCAGAGCCACGCATTCCATGCTTGGCAGCCGTCAGCAGGTTTATGAGTTGCACTGGTGTGACACTGTGCCCTGACAGGCCCTGAAATGCACACGCGTGAAGGAAACTGACTGCTATTATTTCACAGTCAAAAAGTGTTGTTTTTTTTTTTTAAATGTACACTACTGTTACACCAGATATGAGTTGCACTGGTGTGACACTGTGCCCTGGCAGGCCCTGAAACGCACACGCGTGAAGGAAACTGACTGCTATTATTTCACAGTCAAAAAAGTTTTTTTTTTTTTTAAATGTACACTACTGTTACACCAGAAATGAGTTGCACTGGTGTGACACTGTGCCCTGGCAGGCCCTGAAATGCACACGTGTGAAGGAAACTGACTGCTATTATTTCACAGTCAAATTTCTAGTTTTTTTTTAAATGTACACTACTGTTACAGAAGATATGAGTTGCACTGGTGTGACACTGTGCCCTGGCAGGCCCTGAAACGCACATGTGTGAAGGAAACTGACTGCTATTATTTCACAGTCAAATTTCTAGTTTTTTTTTTTTTTATGTACACTACTGTTACTCCAGATATGAGTGTCACTGGTGTGACACTGTGCCCTGGCAGGCCCTGAAATGCACACGTGTGAAGGAAACTGACTGCTATTATTTCACAGTCAAATTTCTAGGTTTTTTTCTAAATGTACACTACTGTTACAGCAGATATGAGTTGCACTGGTGTGACACTGTGCCCTGGCAGGCCCTGAAACGCACACGTGTGAAGGAAACTGACTGCTATTATTTCACAGTCAAATTTCTAGTTTTCTTTTTTATGTACACTACTGTTACACCAGATATGAGTTGCAATGGTGTGACACTGTGCCATGGCAGGCCCTGAAACGCACACGTGTGAAGGAAACTGACTGCTATTATTTCACAGTCAAATTTCTATTTTTTTTTAAATGTACACTACTGTTACACCAGATATGAGTTGCACTGGTGTGACACTGTGCCCTGGCAGGCCCTGAAATGCACACGTGTGAAGGAAACTGACTGCTATTATTTCACAGTCAAATTTCTAGTTTTTTTTTAAATGTACACTACTGTTACAGCAGATATGAGTTGCACTGGTGTGACACTGTGCCCTGGCAGGCCCTGAAACGCACACGTGTGAAGGAAACTGACTGCTATTATTTCACAGTCAAATTTCTAGTTTTCTTTTTTATGTACACTACTGTTACACCAGATATGAGTTGCACTGGTGTGACACTGTGCCCTGGCAGGCCCTGAAACGCACACGTGTGAAGGAAACTGACTGCTATTATTTCACAGTCAAATTTCTATTTTTTTTTTTAAATGTACACTACTGTTACACCAGATATGAGTTGCACTGGTGTGACACTGTGCCCTGGCAGGCCCTGAAACGCACACGCGTGAAAAAAACTGACTGCTATTATTTCACAGTCAAAAAAGGTTTTTTTTTTTTTTAAATTTACACTACTGTTACACCAGAAATGAGTGGCACTGGTGTGACACTGTGCCCTGGCAGACCCTGAAACGCACACGTGTGAAGGAAATTGACTGCTATTATATTACAGTCAAAAAAGGTTTTTTTTAATGCAAGCTATTGTGACACCAGATATGAGTGGTGGCACTGGGCAAGTGGGCACAGTATACGCTGTGAGCCTGACACACACGCTGGCAGGCAGGCAACTGCAATTAGATTACACAGAAAAAAAAAGCAGACTGATGTTCTAGCCCTAAAAATGGCTTTTTGGGGTGCTGTCCTTACAGCAGAGATCAGATGAGTCCTTCAGCACTGTAGTGGACACTGAATACACTAGCCTAGCTATCAATTTCCCTATTAAATCAGCAGCAGCACACTGTCCCTCCTCTCACTAAGAATGCAGCTTCAGAATGAATCTAAAATGGATGCTGTCCAGGAGGTGGGAGGGTCTGGGAGGGAGGGTCTGCTGCTGATTGGCTGGAATGTGTCTGCTGACTGTGAGGTTCAGGGTCAAAGTTTACTCAATGATGATGAATAGGGGGCGGACCGAACATCGCATATGTTCGCCGTCCGTGGCGAACGCGAACAAGCTATGTTCGCCAGGAACTATTCGCCAGCGAACCGTTCGGGACATCACTACGTCCTAACACTTAGCACAGTCCCTATGAAGATGCATTGGTGTCATGCATCTATTTGAGGAGATGCTGATATAAGCATTGTGGTATGAGCAATGTGGCAGTTGCTGAGGAAGCACAGTAGCCACCCCCATGCTTCTCCATACAGTGGATATTTCACATTTTCATAAAGATATAATCTGATTGAGACTGTGTTGCAATCCAAAGATATCATAAAACAAAGCCATACCTTCTAACATTTAAACAGACAATGAGGGCAACCTTAATTTTAGGGGTGTGAGTGGCGGTATGGCCAGAGGCAGGACTGATCTGGGGAATTTTAGGTCACTTACTATAAATATTTTATGTAACTATAAATGGAATTTAGAACAAGAACAATATATATTATTTACACAGACTGATTTATAAACACATTAATTGTAGTATGAAGACACATGATTTTCAGTATTATTGCTGTGGAGCTCTGTTATACACTCAGACACACAAACAATATGGAGCTCCTACAAAAGAGAGACATTAGTAGAGAAAAGAAGGACAGAGGGAATTGGACCCAAAACAGGCAATGCCCCTCTTAAATAGGGACACTTGTGAGGTATGCAAAGTCGGGACTACTATGTCTTATGGCAAAACTAGAGGTTGACAAAAGTTGACACAATTCGGAGCTCTGGAGTCTAAGGGTTATGCACAGTATCTTAGCTGTTCCTAGAACTACACTCTTCTGGACAGCAATCTCAGATGTAACACATGGAATCTGTTAAAGCCACTCCCCCAACTTTGGGGTAATAGACCTGAGTGCTCCAATCACAACTAGGATGACTACTGCCTTTACGTTCCACATCTTTTCTTTCAGTCCTTGGTATTTGTCCAACTTCTCATATTCCTTCTTCCTCATGTCATATTCACTAATAATTGTAAATGTCCTACTTGTACTTATAGCCCTAGAACTTGCAAAAAAAGGGTAAGAACGTGTTGGGTGTTTCTAAACTCAGGACAAAATTTAGAAACTATTTAGCATGGGTGTTTTTTGGCGGTTGTAGATTTGGGGGGTCAAAGTTAGAAAATGTGTTTTTAAAATTTTTTCATTATATTTTTTTTTTTTTTATAGTAAATTATGTGATATGATGAAAATAATGGTGTCTTTAGAAATACCATTTAATGGCGAGAAAAACTGTATATAATATGTGTGGGTACAGTAAATGAGTAAGAGGAAAATTACAGCTAAAGACAAACTCCGCAGAAATGTAAAAACAGCCCTTGTCCTTAACAGTATGAAAACTGAAAAACGTCTGGTCACTAAGAGGTTAAAGAGACACTATAGTCACCAAAACAACTTTAGCTTAATGAAGCAGTTTTTGTGTATAGACCATGCCCCTGCAGTCTCACTGCTCTATTCTCTTCCCTTTAGAAGTTAAATCACTTAGTTTACGCAGCACTAGTCACACCTCCCTTCATGTGACTTACACAGCCTTCCTAAACACTTCCTGTAAAGAGTCATCTAATGTTTAAACCTTTTTTATTGCAAACTCTGTTTAATTTAGAATTTCGTATCTCCTACTGTGTTAATAGCTTGCTGGACCCTGCAGAAGCCTCCTTTATATATTTAAAGTTGATTCTGCAGAGCAGAAGATAAACATTTTTTAAGTAAGTTACATTTGATTGAAAATGAAATCATTTTATTTAAATGCAGGCTGTGTCAGTCATAGCTAAGGGGTGTGTGGCTTCAAATTGGTTGTTAATTTTATCACACTCAGTAAAAAAGCAGGTTTAATCTAGCCACAGACCTCAATAGAGACTTCCATAGTTAAAATAAAATATAAACAAACAAGCAAACAAAAAAAAAAGGAAAAAGTTAGAGACTTGTGATGCTTACTGCCGTGAAATTTTAAACTGGGGTAAAGTTAACAAAATTATTAAAAACTTTCAAACAATACAGATGTTTTAAAGGGTTAAAATGGTAATGGTAAAAGGACTATGTATGTGTAACAATTTAGTTAGATGTTTTACATAGCATCATTAGCCAAACCGGAATGAGAGTACCGGACTGCCTAGTTTGCAAATATTCTTTGCTCACAAATTATTTTTCGTCAGCCAATAAATGAACTGCAGGTTCAGAATCCAGTTTCTGTAGTTCTGCAAAATTGCAAATCGATGTTCCCCTTAACCAGAGAATGCTGCCAGAGTACTACTGGTGAGTTGTAGTAGTTACGATACTCATGTTTATATATAATTATTTAAGAGTAATATAATACTAGAATATAAGAGTAATATAATATAAACATTTCTGAAGCAATTGACACATTTCCAAACAGCTTTTTATCACACCACTCTCTTGTTGCCCATGTCAGGTTTTCAAAACCATTGTTTTTGATCTATCCATATGCAATACAAGGTCAAACGAGAAAAAAAAAAAAATAACAGAAGCTGGGAGGCACCTTAGGACACTGGACTGGCAGATGTATGACTCATCATCTAACATTCAAAATACATAACACTCTGTGACTTAGTACAGTACTTAGTGACTTTCAGAGTTCTTTCAAATGAAGGACTCCCAGATGAGTTAAACTTGGCCACCCACAGGAGACAGGAACATAATGCTATCTGCATATTTGAGTATTTGAAAACCACAACATGACTTTAATAAGTCCTTAAATTTAGGAAAAAGGATTCCCAGCTGAAGTGGGTCCATAAATCATTCAGAGATGCTCTGTGAATCTGTCCCCAGGCTGACTCAGGCAGTCTTATCTGTTACACCGGACCTCACAATAATGTGGCAAAATAAGATAATTGCAAATCTCAGCTTTGTTCCCAAAGGGAACATGTTCTGGCTTAAAATCCATAACGCCAGCAACATTTACAATAGTACTCAGTTCGTCATAAATTTAAATCTTGTTTGTCTGGCAAAGCTGCCAAAATAATCCTGCAAAATGTTTAAGATGTTCTAATATTTATTGTGGGATTTTATTTTGGCTGTTTGAAATATTCTAGTTTGTTTCCATTTATCTGATGTACACGGTGGTTGGGTGGATAATGAACCAGACTCTGACCCTAATGATTCACTATTCCACCACTTATACTCATACTTGCCAAATTTCAAACATTTCCTTCAGAAAGATTTCTCTCCACACGCAAACTGGTCTGACGGTGGGAGGAAGACAGACACTTTGCTTAGTATATCCAGTGAAAATGCTGTTAATGTCGAAGAAAAAAATGTGTGTTCCATTCATATGAGTGGGTCTAAAATGTGGTATTTAAAGTATGCATAAAAAAAATACTTTTGTGTGTATTAAATTGTGCAATAATATTACACACCTCCGAATTCCAGGTCTACAGTGGAAAAGATTGAGTCCTCTGTTTGGGCATTTGTGAGCTAGTCATAATTAGTATAATGGCAAATATTTTTAACTTACTCTGCGTAACCTACTCAGATGCAATTGTAAAGATTATTATGTATATCTATAAATATGCAGATAACAAACATACTATAAAGGTATATCTATTATGTATTATGCATATACTATAACAGTACAAAAACAAAATCTACTTTTAAAGGGCACAGATTGAATGACTCTGAACCCATATAAATAAATTAAGAAATATGTTAAAATACATTAAAAACATACATACGATGTAAACCCATACTCCAAATCTTTTGGTATTTAGTCACCTCTAGTGAAATTTCATAGTGTCTTCAAGTTAAATAAGTTATTAAAACCACAATGGAGAAAAAAAACTCGCAAAATTTTGCTCCCATGTACTTGAATCAAGTGTATGAGAGATAAATCACAAAGAAGCCAAAGAGCAGCCATGTTGGTCTCCTGCTTTACTGGGTCGCTGAAGCAAGGTGTACAGTAACACTGAGTGTGGACGATTTATCCAAACAGATTGACTTTTACTTCTCCAGTGCTGTGCTGATTGAAGGATGCTATTCTTAATGGAGTACACATTGAACACTTCCAAATCATTGTTACTATACATCCATCTTTACTGAACCAATACAGCAAAAGACATTATGTTGAGTAAGTGAGCTGGAAGGAGCCGAAAACAAGATTTTAAGAGCATTTTTAATTGATATTTATTTACATTAACGGTATCAATGGCCTGGCCAACTCAGCAAGCGCAGAGATGGGAGAAAAGAGTTTATCTATTTTTAATCTAATTTTATTTCCATCACTACTTCTCCATTCCACTCCTAATTTCCAACCAATATCTCCTTTCCCACTGTGTCTCCTCACCCCATCTTTCCATCTGAAACTATTAATTTAATTTTTTATATTTTATTTCTTCCTCTCTAATTCTGAAGGCGAATGTATGTAAAGATGAAGTGTGTGGGTATGACGTGGGGGTGGGCAGAAGTGTGTAGGGGGGGATGTACCATGTGTGTTGAAGTGTCCCTGGTGGTCCAGAGTGCTGCGTATCCACCAGGTGCAGTGGATGCCAGAAGATGAGTGGTATCGCACTTGGTGTTCCAGTACTTACACTTAATGTCAGAGCGTTGCCGTGGGTTACCACTGACAGTGGTGCATTTGCCTTGGGCACTTTCAGGGGGGTGGCAAAAAAAGCCGCCCCCCCCCCCCCCCAAATGCCCTGGCAAATACCTCGTCAGTCTCTTGTCTTGGAAGGCCCAGGAGCTGGATGGCTGGCATTACCTGATGTGGGAGGCGGGCGGCGAGGGAGCACTCTCACCTGAGCTCTCCTTGCTCAGCTTCCTCGCGCACACCACAGTAATGCCGGAGCCGGAATATGACGTCACTCCAGCCCCGGCATCAATGAGAGGTGTGCGAGGGAGCTAAGCAGGGAGATCAGAGCTCCCTCGCCACCTAAATTGATCGCACGCCTGTCCCTCCGGCAGTTAAAGGATCCCCAATGGACCACAGGAAAACGGAAAATCCACTCCAGCACTCCAACAAAGGTATGTAAACTGGGTGGATTGAGATTTGAAAAAAAAAATTTGTGTGTCTGTGTCTGTTAGCGCGTGTGTGTCTGTCAAAGAATGTGCATGTATGTTTGTCAAAGAGTGTGTGTCAGTGAGAGTGTGTATGTCTGTTAGTGAGTGTGTTAGTGTGTGTGTCTGTTAGTGAGTGTGTGTCTGTTGGTGAGTGTGCTAGTGAGTCTGTGTCTGTTAGTGAGAGTGTGTGTGTCTGTTGGTGAGTGTGTTAGTGTGCGTGTCGGTTGGTGAGTTTGTTAGTATGTCTGTGTCTGTTAGTGAGTGTGTTAGTGTGTCTGTTGGTGAGTGTGTTAGTGTGTATGTGTCTGTTAATGAGAGTGTGTGTGTCTTTTAGTGAGTGTGTTAGTGTGTGTGTGTCTGTTGGTGAGTGTGTTTGTGTGTCTCTGTCTGTCAGTGAGAGTGTGTATGTCTTATTGAATGTGTATGTCTGTCAGTGTGTATATGTATGCATGTCTGTCACGGAGAGTGTGTATCTGTCAGTCAATGTGTATGTCAATTATCAAATGTGTTTGTCTGACACTGAGTATATATGTGTCTATCAGTGAGTGTGTATGTGTGTTTGACAGTGTGTGTCTGTCAGTGAGTATATGTGCATCACAGTGTGTGTGTGTCTGACAGTGAGTGAGTGTGCATCTGTCAGTGAGTGTGTATGTGTCATTTCAGTCAGTGTGTATGTGTCATTTCAGTCAGTGTGTATGTGTATCTGTCAGTGAATGTGTGTCTGTCTGTGAGTGTGTATGTGTGTCTACCGGTGAATGTGTATGTGTGTCTGTCAGTGACTGTATATGTGTATCTGTCAGTGAATGAGTGTGTCAGTTAGTGTGTCTGTTGGTGGATGTGAGTGTATGTCAGTGAGTGAGTATGCTTCAGTTAAAGTGTGTGTTGGTTAAACAGTGTGTGTGGCAATGAATGTTTATCTGTCAGTGAGTGTATGTCAGTGTATGCATCAGTGACGGTGTGTGTCTGTCAAGAAAAGAGTGTGTTGGTTTTTAAAAGAAAGTGAAATTTAGAAGGGAAAAGGGTGCCAGAGTTGTGTCATGCCAAGGGCAGCACCAAACCAGAATCTGATCCATCTATACACATACAGACTTACCTACACAAACACACACTGTCCCATACAAATACACACTAACCCATACATACACAATAACTTATACACACACACACTGACCCATAGACACAAACAGATATAGACCGAAACATACACACACAGACTGACCCATACAAACACAAGCTTCCACATACAAACACACATTGACCAATACACACACAGATTGACCCATACACACACAGACAGACCCATCCATACACACACAGACTGACCCATAAAAACAAACACTGACCCATACACACACAGACTGAGCTAGGGATGTGCATGGGCAAAAAATTTGGATTGGTTCAGAAATTCGGGTAAGTAAAAAAATGTGTCTGCTTTGGCAATTCGGACCAATGGCATTCGGTAAGCATCCGAATGTCCAAATTGCACGAAATTCATCCAAATGTATATTCGGAACGAAACGAATTGCACATGTCTAGACTGACCTATACAAACACACACTGACCTATATACACACACACTGACCTACATAAACACACACTTATCCATTCAAACATGCACTTATCCATACGCACCCAGACTGTCCCATACAAACACACACTGATCAATACACACACACACTGACCCATACACACTTGACCCAAATTTGGTTACACAATGTTGGTATCAAGTTTAAATAAATGCTGCATCCTCTCTTTCGCTTTCCAGCTAAGTGAATGTCTGCAATATAAATTGATTGATTATAAGTTGTGAGGAATTTGTGATATCCAACAAATGTTGGTAAGAAATTAATGAACTTTGGAAGTCCTTCTTTCCACAGAAAAATATTTGTCTTTTGACAAACATTACTCGGAAGATTCCATAAAGACAATATTGCGTCTTGTCATGGAAAGTATTTTCCATGCACGGATAAAAGAGAGCATACCTTTGCCAGAACATCAGCCTAATAAGGGAATTTGAGTGTTAAATGATGCGTGGTGTTCCCGCTCCCAGACAGATGCATGGAAAGAAATATACAGTTTCAAAACCGTGGAAAACGATAACAAACATAATTATGCAAAGAAAATTTACAGTAAAAGTGCTGGGATGATGGAACCAGGGTCACCATGATAAAAAAAAAATGTTTTAAATAAAAACTATAAAGGGGTGCAAATATGTGACTGCATGTCAGAGAAAAAAAGAAAAACTTTATTTACAATAAATAACAAAATAAAGTTCTCGCAAAATCATATCAGATTCACGTTGCCTACTTCATTCACGTATATTTCATTGGATTGTTTACTGTTTTAAATTAGGCTTCTTCTGTTTAAGTTACAGTCAACGTTGTGTTATGTTTTTATAGAAAGTAAATGGTTGATCGTATTCTCCCTCTTTCTGTTTGTCACAGTGAGCTCCATGTTATAGTAAGCACAATGAGGTGAAATACCTTCCATAGGGATGAATGCATCCGCCAAAAACTCTGTATCATTGCTTGTACTCAAGCTACAATGAAAATACAAGAATAATTTCATAAATACACAAGTACAGGAGAAGGTTGAACATCCAGGGCATGTAAACTTTATTGTACTTTACACAAATAGAACTAGCAAAGTTAAGGCTTCAAAGCCGTATTATAATAAAACAGCATAATGAATGCCTGATGTCTGAACTGTCTTTTCCCCGTTCTTGTTTGAATGGTACAATAATGGCTACACAATTTGTTCAGTTCTTTCTGTCCTTTTGTATGTCATGAAATAAGCTTGTCCTATGGTAAAGGCTCTAAGGACAGCAGGCCCCTTCATTATTGAGTTAACCAATTTAATGTAATGAACTGCTAATTTCCTAAAATTTTACATGTACGGTGAAGTAATAAAGTTTAGCTAGGGCCCTAATGTGAAGGTAACTGACAGAGTGGACCTCCCTGGCTTTCTTTTAGTCTTTCTATTGTCACTAAAAACCATGTCACTCTTGTAGGTTAAAGCAGCATAGCTCTACTCTACCATGCGGCCCTGTCCCAACTAGGCCTCAGTAAAACAAATAAACTAAATAATTGTGACAGGGGTTCCCAAAACAAAACGAACCAGAAAATCGTCAGAAACAGGTCCCAGCTTATGTGTGGGAAGTTTGTTATGAACTAATTGAGCTGTGATCCACAGCTTATCTTGATGAACCAGCCCTGATTCCAACACTACCATCTGAACAAAAGCTGAAGAAGGATTTATAAATAAAATGAGGAAGCAAAGGACCCCTAGTAATCATGGGTGCATCCCAAGAAACCACTGCTCCCTGAAAAAATTGCCACCACAACCACTTACACATCTGTAGGGCTCCCAGTGCCTGGACTGCCACCACAACCACTTGCTCATCTATAGGGCTCCCAGTGCCCAGACTGCCACCACAACCACTTACACATCTATAGGGCTCCCAGTGCCTGGACTGCCACCACAACCACTTACACATCTGTAGGGCTTCCAGTGCCAGGACTGCCACCACAACTACTTACACATCTATAGGGCTCCCAGTGCCCGGACTGACACCACAACCACTTACACATATGTAGCGCTCCCAGGGCCAGGATTGCCACCACAACCACTTACACATCTGTAGGGCTCCCAGTGCCAGGACTGCCACCACAACTACTTACACATCTATAGGGCTCCCAGTGCCCGGACTGACACCTCAACCACTTACACATCTGTAGCGCTCCCAGGGCCAGGATTGCCACCACAACCACTTACACATCTGTAGGGCTACCAGTGCCAGGATTGCCACCATAACCACTTACACATCTATAGGTCAATGGGCCAGTGGATCAAAAATAAAAATATAAAGAAACATGGGCTTACTAAATCACTGTTCATAATTGCTCCAACTCTAAACCTCCTGGTCCTAAACCATTGTAACCTGAAAGGAACAAAAATTGGCAAATCTCCTGGCCCTTTCATTCCCTACTGCAATGAAAAATGTTTTTATGTACATGCTGGAACTAGAAGAAAAGTGAGTTCTGATGCTCAATAGATGCTCAATAGTGATAACTCATCATATCGATACCCACAGTGAACAAATAAGCATTGCTGAAATTAGGCCAATTAAAATAGTCAGCAGCATAGTACTGAGAACCAATGTAAGTACATACATTGGGTGATAAGAAGAACATTGAAGAACCCAGTATGTAGATATCGTCCATTGTGTGTTGCTCATTAGTATCATCATGTAATTAATCGGTCATGGAAGATTTTTGACAATATTAGACATGGGAAATTTAAAAGAATTAGCAATTGCAAATACATATGAAAATCAACCATGTTTAGAAAAAGAAGATAAAGACATGTAATGAGTTAGATCACACAAATAATAATAATAATAATAATAATAATAACATTAGAAATGTAGGATTTCTGTGTTTAAGCACAATGCAACTTACTTTCTGGCATTGATGGCAGATTGAATTTGTTTCTGATGCTGCCCGTGGCCTGCAAATCTCCTTAAACATTGATCAATCTGTAGTTGGCCTACTAATCGAAGTTGATTATGATAGTCTGGCACTATCATAATTAATGCTTATCAAAATGCAGTTTACATGCACTTGCATTACACGCTGGCACCCTTTTTTGGCTCCTGTTAGTCCATTCCTTTGATTTTTTACCATTGGTCCTCCTAATGACCTTGCTATCTATTGTAATGCTGTCTTTGAGTAATTGAAGAAAGTGGCTAGTTGACTTTTTACACAGATTCACTGAATCCTCACTCTGGCTACTTCACAATGTTCCATGTGATACTGATATTGGCCTGTTTAGACTACATTAACCAGACATTGTGTTTTCACCTCTTTAGATGCTGACTTAACCCTGGCCATTAGAATTAATATTTTACCTACCTGTAAGCTCGTCTGAGTAGGGTCCTCATATACCTATTGTTCCTGTATCATTTTTGTAATTTTCTCATTAATTGTTAAATTTTCCAATTCAGTAAAATTGTAAAGCACTGCGGAATAAGTTGGCGCTATATAAGTATTAATGATAATTATACCTCTTTCTATCTCTGTCCACCATTTGTATGCTTTCCACTAGCTTCTGGCCTGTACTCCACATGTAGAGTAACACATTCCTGACATTTAAATTATATAGTTGAATTGCCCTTTTGACAGATAAGAAGCATGTATATCTCCTGGCACAGAGTTTATACATTCCTTTACACTCCAGCCAATTCAAGGTCTCACATATTGTTCACTCTGCAAATGGTTGGATGAGATTAGTTCAACTGACTATACATTTAATGCCAAGTGCTATGGTGTTTTTGAAATGACTCAAACCTCAGAACAAGTTCATGTTTATGATCATTGCTTTACAGTATAACAGGGGCGTAGCTAGGATCCACTAACCTCCAGTCTAAAAATAAAAAAAAGTGTCCCTTTTATCATTCCCCTCCTAACTGAGTGTTATTGTGATGGTTGGCTAAGGGTGTGTGATATGCATGTTTGGATTCTGCTGATTGTGGTTGTATGTAGGTACTGGCTTTATGTGACTGTGTGCTGAATTGGCTTTGTATCATTGTGTATGGAGTTTTCTAAGGGTGATTGTGTGTGGTGTTTTGCTGGATATGATTAAGTAAGTGTGGAGGAGGCCGAGTGTGATTGGGTGTGGAGTTGCTCGAGTGTAATTATGTGTGAGGTTGCCTGAATTTGACTGTGTGCGGAGTTGACTTTGTGTCATTGTGTCTAAGCGTGATTGTGTGTGGTGTTTGACTGAGTATGATTAAGTAGGGTTGAGGGGCCGAGTGTGATTGTGTGTGGAGTTGCTTGAGTGTACTTATGTGTGAGGTTTCCTGAGTGTGATTGAATGTTGTGTTGGCTGAGTGCGATTGTGTGAAAATATATGATTATTATTACTGTTCATGTTTTTCCTTTTTAATCTTATTTTCTTCATATGTTTCATGTCCTTAACAATAATTTGAAAGGGTTAGATGTATTTGTAAAACGAATTTGATATAACCTCTCTCTAAGTCCAACAGGATAATCCATTTATAGCCAGCTGTGTTGATGGCAGCATCATTTCAAGAGCTGAACGTTGAAACAATTTCTTAAGAATATGTCTAGAATGACAAATTGAAGCTTAGAAAAAGTTGATCCTGGAGGCAGACTGTCTATAATTGTGCGAATAGTTCCTGGAGAACTATGGATGGAGACTGGATCTTCTATCAATGTGACATTAAAAATGAAACTATATTCAGGTGTAAGTTAACGGGACAATCAAAGCAACATTAGCACTACATGTTTTTATCGTGTTTATGGTGCTTCTAGGCTGTGGGTACTGTCTCCTGGTTTTAAGTTAAATAGTTTTTTAGGCAATTTGACAAAAACTTGGGTTCCCTGAAACACCTATGGCCTGGCCACCCTGTTAGTACACCTATGGCCTGGCACTCTCTATTGTCTAATCAGTATGTGCTGTAGGACCTACTGTGTTCTCTATAGACTCTATAATGCTAGAAGAGAGGCATGTTGTTTTGTGTTTCTTAAAGGAACACTATCGGGTCAGAAATACAAATGTATTCCACTATTTAGCTCCCCTTTGCTCCCCTTAAAGTAAGTAGAAAACTTACCTTTATTCCAGTGCTGCAAGGCTGGTTCTGCCTCTGATCCACCTCCTTGGCTGAGATCATCAAAATTGATGATCTCAGCCAATCCAATGCTTGCCCTTAGGAAAGTATCAGGAGGCTATTGAGCATGCGCAGCAAAATGACACGCTGGTCAATCAGCTTCTTTTCAAAGAGATGCATTGACTCAATGCATCTCTATGGAGAAAGTTCAGCAGTGCTTACAGCGAAAAGCCTGGAGGGACTGACTATACTCACCAGAGCAACTACATGAAGCTTTTTGTTCAGGTGTCCCTTTAGCTTTCGCTCTCTCTTGCTATGCTGTCGAGCACACAGATAGATGCTGAAGGCAAAGAACCAAGTTCGCAGTACCAAAGGATTACATTAAGAGATTAGTCGGGGAAGCCAAAGGTCAGGACAGGCGGCACAGGTTCAGAAGCGATGATACAGGCAAGGGTCAAAATCAGGAACAGGATCAGGATACAACAGGAGAGTCTCTGAAGGTCTTTACACAAACAGGAGCACAGTACAACTGAGCGAAGAGTGAAGAGTGTGTGCAAGTTAAATAGAGAAAGTGGGTGGTCTTGTTAATTGAGGTTCCACCCTGGTCTCCCCCTCCTGTACCTTTAAAAGGCTCTTTGTCGGCGTGCGCACGCCCTTTAATTTTCCTGAAGTTCTTCCTTCTGTGTGATCGCCTTTGGAAGCAGCAGCGTTCTCATGTACAGACTTTTGTTCTTGCTTTATTCTGGAGCTGGCTTCCTTACAAATGGAGTTATGTCTGCAGTATAGGTGAGTAGCGTTCACAAGAACAGAGGTGCTGTTCATGCGCATGAAGTTCTTCCTTCTGTATCTGGTTAGTGGCGTTCATGCGAACAGAGGTGCTGTTCGCATGAACGTGAGGGGTCAGCGTGGGTGATTGAACCGACCGCGCTGCCTGGGGGTTGCGCTCCGACACAGCGTCCTCGTGGAGAGAGTCAGAGCGCGAGGTAGGTGAGTGAGGGTACAAGGACCTGATAATGCAGCCATTTTCCTCATAGACATCTTTATATGTGTGTCCTGCCCTGACATCTACATGCTGCTGCTGTGCTAATACTACTCTGCTCAATTTCAACACTCTTCAACTAATAAGGTTGTTTTTTCAGATTATGTACAGATTTTTAAACTATACCTAAATTTTTTGGTTTGCTTTTCAAAAAAAAAAACAAAAAAA